>NW_026652291.1:53461575-53713681 GCF_009828535.3 Hylobates moloch
GTAGGGAAAGACTGTCACCTCACTTGGCCGGGTACTCCTCTGAGACAAAACTTCCAGAGGAACTATCAGACAGCTGAATTTGTGGTCTCATGAAAATCCGCTGTTCTGCAGCCACCGCTGCTGACACCCAAAGAGGGTCTGGAGTCGATCTCTAGTAAACTCCAACAGACCTGCAGCTGAGGGTCCTGTCTGGTAGAAGGAAAACTAATAAACAGAAAGGACATCCACACCAAAAACCCATCTGTACATCACCATCATCAAAGACCAAAAGTAGATAAAACCACAAAGATGGGGAAAAAACAGAGCAGAAAAACTGGAAACTCTAAAAAGCAGAGCACCTCTCCTCCTCCAAAGGAACGCAGTTCCTCACCAGCAACGGAACAAAGCTGGATGGAGGATGACTTTGACGAGTTGAGAGAAGAAGGCTTCAGACGATCAAACTACTCTGAGTTACGGGAGGAAATTCAAAACAATAGCAAAGAAGTTAAAAACTTTGAAAAAAAAATTAGACGAATGGATAACTAGAATAACCAATGGAGAGAAGGGCTTAAAGGAGCTGATGGAGCTGAAAGCCAAGTATCGAGAACTACGCAAAGATTGCAGAAGCCTTGGTATCAGATGTGATCAACTGGAAGAAAGGGTATCACTGATGGAAGATGGAATGAATGAAATGAAGTGAGAAGGGAAGTTTAGAGAAAAAGGAATAAAAGGAAATGAACAAAGCCTCCAAGAAATTTGGGACTATGTGAAAAGACCAAACCCACGTCTGATTGGTGTATCTGAAAATGACGGGGAGAATGGAACCAAGTTGGAAAACACTCTGCAAGATATTATCCAAGAGAACTTCCCCAATCTAGCAAGGCAGGCCAACATTCAGATTCAGGAAATACAGAGAACGCCACAAAGATACTCCTCGAGAAGAGCAACTCCAAGACACATAATTGTCAGATTCACCAAAGTTGAAATGGAGGAAAAAATGTTAAGGGCAGCCAGAGAGAAAGGTCGGGTTACCCACAAAGGGAAGCCCATCAGACTAACAGCTGATCTCTCAGCAGAAACTCTACAAGCCAGAAGAGAGTGGGGGCCGATATTCAACATTCTTAAAGAAAAGAATTTTCAACCCAGAATTTCCTATCCCGCCAAACTAAGCTTCATAAGTGAAGGAGAAATAAAACACTTTACAGACAAGCAAATGCTGAGTGATTTTGTCACCACCAGGCCTGCCCTAAAAGAGCTCCTGAAGGAAGCACTAAACATGGAAAGGAACAACCGGTACCAGCCCCTGCAAAAACATGCCAAATTGTAAAGACCATCGAAGCTAGAAGAAACTGCATCAACTAATGAGCAAAATAACCAACTAACATCATAATGACAGGATCAGATTCACACATAACGATATTAACTTTAAATGTAAATGGGCTAAATGCTCCAATTAAAAGACACAGACTGGCAAACTGGATAAGGAGTCAGGAGCCATCAGTGTGCTGTATTCAGGAAACCCATCTCATGTGCAGAGACACACATAGACTCAAAATAAAGGGATGGAGGAAGATCTATCAAGCAAATGGAAAACAAAAAAAGGCAGGGGTTGCAATCCTAGTCTCTGATAAAATAGACTTTAAACCAACAGAGATCAAAAGAGACAAAGAAGGCCATTACATAATGGTAAAGGGATCAATTCAACAAGAAGAGCTAACTATCCTAAATATATATGCACCCAATACAGGAGCACCCAGATTCATAAAGCAAGTCCTGAGTGACCTACAAAGGGACTTACACTCCCACACAATAATAATGGGAGATTTTAACACCCCACTGTCAGCATTAGACAGATCAATGAGACAGAAAGTTAACAAGGTATCCAGGATTTGAACTCAGCTCTGCACAAAGTGGACCTAATAGACATCTACAGAACTCTCCACCCCAAATCAACAGAATATACATTTTTTTCAGCACCACACCACACCTATTCCAAAATTGACCACATAGTTGGAAGTAAAGCTCTCCTCAGCAAATGTAAAAGAACAGAAATTATAACAAACTGTCTCTCAGACCACAGTGCAATCAAACTAGAACTCAGGATTAAGAAACTCACTCAAAACCGCTCAACTACATGGAAACTGAACAACCTGCTCCTGAATGACTATTGGGTACATAATGAAATGAAGGCAGAAATAAAGATGTTCTTTGAAACCAACGAGAACAAAGACACAATATACCAGAATCTCTGGGACACATTCGAAACAGTGTGTAGAGGGAAATCTATAGCACTAAATGCCCACAAGAGAAAGCAGGAAAGATCCAAAATTGGCACCCTAACATCACAATTAAAAGAACTAGAAAAGCAAGAGCAAACACATTCAAAAGCTAGCAGAAGGCTAGAAATAACTAAAATCAGAGCAGAACTGAAGGAAATAGAGACACAAAAAACTCTTCAAAAAATTAACGAATCCAGGAGCTGGTTTTTTGAAAAGATCAACAAAATTGATAGACTGCTAGCAAGACTAATAAAGAAGAAAAGAGAGAAGAATCAAATAGATGCAATAAAAAATGAAAAAGAGAATATCACCACTGATCCCGCAGAAATACAATCTATCATCAGAGAATACTACAAACACCTCTATGCAAATAAACTAGAAAATCTAGAAGAAATGGATAAATTCCTCGACACATACACCCTCCCAAGACTAAACCAGGAAGAAGTTGAATCTCTGAATAGACCAATAACAGGTTCTGAAATTGTGGCAATAATCAATAGCTTACCAACCAAAAAGAGTCCAGGACCTGATGGATTCACAGCCGAATTCTACCAGAGGTACAAGGAGGAACTGGTACCATTCCTTCTGAAACTATTTCAATCGATAGAAAAAGAGGGAATCCTCCCTAACACATTTTATGAGGCCAGCATTGTCCTGATACCAAAGCCTGGCAGAGACATAACCAAAAAAGAGAATTTCAGACCAATATCCTTGATGAACATTGATGCAAAAATCCTCAATAAAATACTGGCAAACCGAATCCAGCAGCACATCAAAAAGCTTATCCACCATGATCAAGTGGGCTTCATCCCTGGGATGCAAGGCTGGTTCAACATATGCAAATCAATAAATGTAATCCAGCATATAAACAGAACCAAAGACAAAAACCACATGATTATCTCAATAGATGCAGAAAAGGCCTTTGACAAAATTCAACAACCCTTCATGCTAAGAACTCTCAATAAATTATGTATTGATGGGACATATCTCAAAATAATAAGAGCTATCTATGACAAACCCACAGCCAATATCATACTGAATGGGCAAAAACTAGAAGCATTCCCTTTGAAAACTGGCACAAGACAGGGATGCCCTCTCTCACCACTCCTATTCAACATAGTGCTGGAAGTTCTGGCCAGAGCAATCAGGCAGGAGAAGGAAGTAAAGGGTATTCAATTAGGAAAAGAGGAAGTCAAATTGTCCCTGTTTGTAGATGACATGATTGTATATCTAGAAAACCCCATCATCTCACCCCAAAATCTCCTTAAGCTGATTAGCAACTTCAGCAATGTCTCAGGATACAAAATCAATGTACAAAAATCACAAGCATTCTTGTACACCAATCACAGACAAACAGAGAGCCAAATCATGAGTGAACTCCCATTCACAATTGCTTCAAAGAGAATAAAATATCTAGGAATCCAACTTACAAGGGATGTGAAGGACCTCTTCAAGGAGAACTACAAACCACTGCTCAATGAAATAAAAGAGGATACAAAGAAATGGAAGAACATTCCATGCTCATGGGTTGGAAGAATCAATATTGTGAAAATGGCCATACTGCCCAAGGTAATTTATAGATTCAATGCCATCCCCATCAAGCTACCAATGACTTTCTTCACAGAATTGGAAAAAACTACTTTAAAGTTCATATGGAACCAAAAAGAAGCCTGCATCACCAAGTCAATCCTAAGCCAAAAGAACAAAGCTGGAGGCATCACACTACCTGACTTTAAACTATACTACAAGGCTACAGTAACGAAAACAGCATGGTACTGGTACCACAACGGAGACATAGATCAATGGAACAGAACAGAGCCCTCAGAAATGATGCTGCATATCTACAACTATCTGATCTTTGACAAACCTGACAAAAACAAGAAATGGGGAAAGGATTCCCTATTTAATAAATGGTGCTGGGAAAACTGGCTAGCCATATGTAGAAAGCTGAAACCAGATCCCTTCCTTACACCTTATACAAAAATTAGTTCAAGATGGATTAAAGACTTAAATGTTAGACCTAACACCATTAAAATCCTACAAGAAAACCTAGGCAATACCATTCAGGACATAGGTGTGGGCAAGGACTTCATGTCTAAAACACCAAAAGCAATGGCAACAAAAGCCAAAATTGACAAATGGGATCTAATTAAACTAAACAGCTTCTGCACAGCAAAAGAAACTACCATCAGAGTGAACAGGCAACCTACAGAATGGGAGAAAATTTTTGCAACCTACTCATCTGACAAAGGGCTAATATCCAGAATCTACAATGAACTCAAACAAATTTACAAGAAAAAAACAAACAACCCCATCAAAAAGTGGGTGAAGGACATGAACAGACATTTCTCAAAAGAAGACATTTATGCAGCCAAAAAACACATGAAAAAATGCTCATGGTCACTGGCCATCAGAGAAATGCAAATCAAAACCACAGTGAGATACCATCTCATACCAGTTAGAATGGCCATCATTAAAAAGTCAGGAAACAACAGGTGCTGGAGAGGATGTGGAGAAATAGGAACACTTTTACACTGTTGGTGGGACTGTAAACTAGTTCAACCATTGTGGAAGTCAGTGTGGCGATTCCTCAGGGATCTACAACTAGAAATACCAGTTGACCCAGCCATCCCATTACTGGGTATATACCCAAAGGACTATAAATCATGCTGCTATAAAGACACATGCACATGTATGTTTATTGCGGCACTATTCACAATAGCAAAGACTTGGAACCAACCCAAATGTCCAACAACGATAGACTGGATTAAGAAAATGTGGCACATATACACCATGGAATACTATGCAGCCATAAAAAATGATGAGTTTATATCCTTTGTAGGGACATGGATGAAACTGGAAAACATCATTCTCAGTAAACTATTGCAAGGACAAAAAACCAAACACCGCATGTTCTCACTCGTAGGTGGGAATTGAACAATGAGAACTCATGGACACAGGAAGGGGAACATCACACTCTGGGGACTGTTGTGGGGTGGGGGGAGGGGGAGGGACAGCATTAGGAGATATACCTAATGCTAAATGACGAGTTAATGGGTGCAGCAAAACAACATGGCACATGGATACATATGTAACAAACCTGCACATTGTGCACATGTACCCTAAAACCTAAAGTATAATAATAAAAAATAAATAAATAAATAAAAGAAAAAAAAATTCAACCAAAAAAAAAACAAACTGACTTTTAGAGAAGCTAATATTAGTCAGCTGAAAGCTGCAGGGCATGCTGTGTATACTTTCAGCCCTGTATGCTTTGACTGTAGAACAGAGGGAGCACTAGAGTCTGGAGTACCATAGAGTACTCCACAGAGCCAGCATTCAGGTGGCCTTGAGGACAGCATTTTCAGTGTCATGTGAAGGTCTAGCCTGAACAGAACCTGAATTCCCTTGTGTCAGCTAGGGCTCTTAGATGCCAATCATGAACTAGAACCTGGCAGGGTGCAGTGGCTCATGCCTGCAATCCCAGCACTTTAGGAGGCTGAGGTGGGAGAATCACTTGAGCCCAGGAGTTCAAGGCTATAGTGAGCTCTGATTGCACCTCTGCTCTCCAGCCTAAGTGACACAGTGAGATCCTATTTTTTAAAACAAAACAACAACGACAACAACAACAAAATAAGAACCTTCTATAGCTAATTAGAGCAGAAAGAATATTTGCTAAAGGATATTTGGCATCTTAAAGAAACTCCAGGAGAGCCAGAGAAACAGTGATGGAGACTATACAGCAAGAACTATGCCAAAATTGCCTACAGGACTGCTCCATGGAGGACAGAGGGCAGAACTGGATACAGATCCTGCTGCTCACACTGCTGACACAGGAATCCGGACACCATCAAGACTGTTAGCTCAATGTCTTACCCCTGCCCTTGCCACAACTGAGTTTCCAAAACTTTTTTAAAGTGCAAGGATAACACAGAATAGAAAAGAATTATCACAGACCCCACTTCCACATAACCACCACCCAGGTCAAGAAATAGAACTTTAACAACAGCATCCTAGAAGCCTCCTCCCAGCTCCCTCCCATGCCTAGTTCCCATCCCTATTCCTATCTCTCCTCAATGGCAGAATAGCTCTCCCTGTCATTCTTTTCTGAGTAGAAAATCTTGTATCTGATTGGAGCAGCCTGGGAAGGTTAGTTTCTGGCATTTACTCCATAGAGATGAAGATTTAAAATAATTCCTCAAGGATAGGAAGGGTTTTCACAGGTTTTCAACAGCTTTACAGTATCACAAACTGTTACCATGTTCTCCAATGGGTAAATAAGCATCTCAACCTTGTTAGGTTGAACCAGGTGAAATTTTAATTTTTGTAGGTTAAAAGTGGCTGAGTATCAGCAGTTTCCTGTGGTTTAACCTAATAGAAAACAGTGTCAGTTAAAGTACAGGAAATGGAAAAGCATCTGAAAGAGATGAATAAGGAAGTGCTCAGGAAAGGTGAGAATGCTTGAAGCCAGCATCAGTTAGTAATGTGAGGCTTTGAACCTGTAAATTACCTAGTTTATTACCTCCAGCATCTCTCGTTGCTATATGAGAAGTTTGTGGAACTAAGACAAGTGGTCTCTGTGTGCATATGTTTGTTACTTAGTAGTGAGCACTGCAAGGGAAGGAACACTGGGGGAATTTAAAGGAACTGGCTGTGAAACCTCAAGACAGGAAGGAAGCTTCACAGCTTGGTAGGTGCCAGTAGAGAATTGTCCAAGCAAGACAGAGCTACAGCCTTGTTTGCATCCTGTTCTGAAGGCAGCGGGGTGGGTTGTACTACATTTTATAACACTTCTAAGTGGCTGTGGTTAAAATACACATCCTTAATGCAAGAAAATCATCAGGTGGCACAAAGACAGGCTATAATTACATTCAGGTCAACATTGCTTAATAGAGGAAAAATAGAAATGACCTAGATGCTCAATTGAGAGATTTTTAATATAAATTATTTATCCATGTAATAGAATGCTAAATAGTACCTAAAATAGTATTGTAGAAAAATATTTAATGACAGATAAAGCTGTTCAGGAAGCAGTAGTCTAATGATTAAAAGTATAGACTCCAGAGTCAAAATGCTTTATTTGAGTCCTGGCTCTACTTAATAGCTGAGCTAAGGTGGGCAAGTTCCTCACTTGAGGTGTTAGAAGAGTTATTATAGGTAAAGCATGCAAAAGAGTTTCTGGAACATAAGGGGCACTGTGTGTGTGTCAACTATTATAATGATTATTGTTGTTGACTGAATGTTTGTGTTCCCCCAAATTCATATATTGAAGTCTCAATGTGATGGTAGTAAGAGGTAACTAGGTCATAGGTAATTAGCTCTGGGAGGTAATTAGGTCATAAGGATGGAGCCCTCGTGAATAGGATTTATTCCCCTAGAAGATGGGACAGAAGAGCTTGTTTTTCTCTGCCTTGTGAGGATACAACCAGAAGATGATCATCTGCAAATCAGGAAGCAGGCTCTCTCCAGACACCACATCTGCCAGTACCTTGAGCTTGGACTTCCAAGCCTCCAGAACTGTGAGAAATCAATGTTTATGGTTTAAGCCACTCAGTCTATGGTATATTTGTTATAGCAAGCCAAACTGACTAAGACAAACATATTCTTAAGGAAACCAACAAGGTTTAAAAACATAGTATATGCTAATTAATCACGTGTATTTACTTTTGCTCCCTTATGAAATCTCACTAAAAAGGCTGGGCATGGTGGCTCATACCTGTAATCTCAGCACTTTGGGAGGCCAAGGTTGGCAGATCACCTGAGGTCAGGAGTTCAAGACCAGCCTGGCCAACATGGTGAAACCCCCTCTCTACTAAAAATACAAAAATTAGCCAGGCGTGGTGGTGCACACCTGTAGTCCCAGCTACTCAGGAGGCTGAGGCAGGAGAATCATTTAAACCCAGGAGGCGGAGGTTGCAGTGAGCTAAGATCATGCCACTGCACTCCAGCCTGGGTGACAGAGCAAGACTCCATCTCAAAAACAAACAAAAAACTCACTAAAAGAACAGTAAAGGAACGGAGAAATCAAAGTCCATGAAGACAGAAGGAAAATGGAGACGCAGCACATACAAGTTTTGGCCAAATGCTAAATGGGTGAATGTTAAAATCAATGTTTGTCCAAAACCAAGGCTAACACCAAATAGCACCATCATTTGATTAAATTTCTGAGCTATGAGAATAAGTATAAAGTTTCAATTAATATTTCAATTTTATTATGAAAAATTTTATTAGTCAAATATTAGAAATTTGACATTGTTGAGCAGAAACCCAATTTTCCCAGCACTGTCAGCTGTGGAATGCTCCGAGGGTCACTATATTGCACATTGGCAATACTAAAGGCATTGCTGGTTTTAACTGAGGTGAGTAGAGTGGAGATTTTTTTTTTTTTTTGAGACAGAGTCTCACTCTGTCATCCAGGCTGGAGGACAGTGGTGCAATCTCAGCTCACTGCAAGCTCTGCCTCCTGGGTTCACACCATTCTGCTGCCTCAGCCTCCCCAGTAGCTGGGACTACAGGCACCTACCACCAGGCCTGGCTAATTTTTTGTATTTTTAGTAGAGAGGGGGTTTCACCGTGTTAGCCAGGATGGTCTCGATCTCCTGACCTCATGATCCGTCCACCTTGGCCTCCCAAAGTGCTGGGATTAAAGATGTGAGCCACCGTGCCCAGCCAACAGGAGGATTTTAGTAGTAGTAATAGTAGTAGTAGAAGCATTTTGGCTAGCTCTGCCAGTGTGGGATAATTACTGATTGTAATGTTAACACTAAGTTACCAAGTCTTTTTCCCTCTCTAATAGTAACTGCCTAAAGCAGAGAGTTAACTCCTCTTTGGTTTCTGCAATTAAAACTTAAATTATGGTGATAATGCAATTTCACTGAGGCAGACTACTTCCTTTAAAAGATGCTTAAATATATTTAGAAAGAGACTTAATATCACTGCCCTACTTTCTTTTTCTTTTTTGGGGGGATAGGTGGGCAGATAGGCATTGGATGGTTTATCAAAACTTTATCAAAAGTTTTGTACTTATATCTTTATCTAGAAATGTGGCAATAGATAGATGCAATTGGCTTTGAAAGTTAGAAAAATTCTCTTTAAATTTGCATTTGTATCTCAATTTGTATTGTATGCACTCTAATTCCAGCATCTATCCTGGAATAGAAGGATAGATGGAGCTTTACAACAGATAATATATAAAAGGTATTTTTATTTATTTATTTATTTTATTTTATTTTTTTAATTATACTTTAGGGTTTTAGGGTACATGTGCACAATGTGCAGGTTTGTTACATATGTATCCATGTGCCATGTTGATTTCCTGCACCCATTAACTCGTCATTTAGCATTAGGTATATCTCCTAATGCTGTCCCTCCCCCCTCCCCCCACCCCACAACAGTCCCCAGAGTGTGATGTTCCCCTTCCTGTGTCCATGAGTTCTCATTGTTCAATTCCCACCTATGAGTGAGAACATGCAGTGTTTGGTTTTTTGTCCTTGCGATAGTTTACTGAGAATGATGTTTTCCAGTTTCATCCATGTCCCTACAAAGGACACGAACTCATCATTTTTTATGGCTGCATAGTATTCCATGGTGTATATGTGCCACATTTTCTTAATCCAGTCTATCGTTGTTGGACATTTGGGTTAGTTCCAACTCATTGCTATTGTGAATAGTGCCACAATAGACATATGTGTGCATGTGTCTTTATAGCAGCATGATTTATCGTCCTTTGGGTATATACCCAGTAATGGGATGGCTGGGTCAAATGGTATTTCTAGTTCGAGATCCCTGAGGAATCGCCACACTGACTTCCACAATGGTTGAACTAGTTTACAGTCCCACCAACAGTGTAAAAGTGTTCCTATTACTCCACATCCTCTCCAGCACCTGTTGTTTCCTGATTTTTTAATGATGGCCATTCTAACTGGTATGAGATGGTATCTCACTGTGGTTTTGATTTGCTTTTCTCTGATGGCCAGTGATGATGAGCATTTTTTCATGTGTTTTTTGGCTGCATAAATGTCTTCTTTTGAGAAGTGTCTGTTCATGTCCTCTGCCCACTTTTTGATGGGGTTGTTTGTATTTTTCTTGTAAATTTGTTTGAGTTCATTGTAGATTCTGGATATTAGCCCTTTGTCAGATGAGTTGGTTGCAAAAATTTTCTCCCATTCTGTAGGTTGCCTGTTCACTCTGATGATAGTTTCTTTTGCTGTGCAGAAGCTCTTTAGTTTGATGAGATCCCGTTTGTCGATTTTGGCTTTTGTTGCCATTGCTTTTGGTGTTTTACTTTTATATGTTACTTTACAACAGGTAACATATAAAAGATACTTGGCCTCTCAAGGCACATAAGTTTGGTATACAGCATACTCCAGGATACAAACTGCTTTTTCTGCAAACAACTATTGGATTTTTGATCTGCTAGATTGACAGAAAAAAACTTCCTGAATTATAATCTTCTCCATGTTGTTTACAATGTGCTAATTCTGTATTTGTATTTGACACTTGGACATGCCATGTGTGACCACTTGGTGAATTAATGTTGATTACTGTTGACCTCTGCTTCTATTTCACTTGGCTTCCAAGAGCCTTCCAGGTCTTACACAGTTAAAATCACATTAAACCTAACTGAGGAGATATTTACATAATGGAAAGTCAGTGAAGAAAAGTGTTAGGCAATTGTCAATGACAATATGACAGCCATGATGGAGGCTATTGATTATTTGGGAGCCACAAGCATCTGATATGTTGGTCATAGGCTCAGTTGTGTGTTCAGACAGTAATGATAGCACAGAGTAAGGTAACAGAAGTATTAGAAGTGGACAGTGAGAGAGTGGGCCCCTTGCCTCAATCTTCATCTCAATCTACCTGAATACAAGGGATTTGGAATGCCGTGTCTACTCATTCAACTTGTTGATTTAAGATGGAATGAAATCTGTGCAATGTTAAAGAAGCTGTTTGAACCAAAACAAGTCTAATACTGCTTTTGTATGTAACATTGCCAGCCTGGCAGGACCAAAATTCACCAATTGATATGCCTAGTTTTTCTGCAAGGAACTTTTGTACCTAGAATTCATAGCTTCAGCAAATTGCCAAAAAATATTTTCTGTTCGATTATTGCAAATAGTTGGCAGTACATGGCAATTATTTTGGTAAGTTTCCATTTAAATTGTTGGCCTCTATAAGAGACTCAAAATTATAAAGTGTTTTAATTAAGGAGATTTGGAAGTTTTGCTTTTTTGAAGTTTTATTACTAGAAAAAATTGTTAATTAGTAGAAACATTTCTCCATTTTGCTGAGACAAGCTCAGTCGTGGAGACCCTAACCCAGTGGCACTAGAGAAGCTAAAGACACACACACAGAAATATCACTTGTGGAGTGGGAAATCAGGGGTCTCACAGCCTTCAGAGCCGAGAGCCTTGAACAGAGATTTACCCACATATTTATTGACAGCAAGCCAGTGGTAAACATTGTTTCTATAGATTATAGATTAACTAAAAGTATTCCTTGTAGGAAATAAAGGGATGAGTGTGGCTAGTTATCAGCAGCAGGAACATGTCCTTAAGGCACAGATCGCTCACACTATTTTTTGTGGTTTAAGAACATCTTTAAGTGGTTTTCCAGCCTGGGTGGGCCAGGTGTTCCTTGCCCTAATTCCGGTAAACCCACAACCTTCAACGTGGGTGTCATGGACATCATGAACATGTCCTGCAGAGATTTTGCTTGTGTCCAGTTTTGGGGCCTGCTCCCAACATGTCCCCCTTCTTTATTTTGCAAAGCGAAGCAATGGCAGCTTTGTCACTGGAGTGTGGATCTGCATCTGCAGACTATACAGAGACAAATAACACAGATTAAAAGCACAATCATCGGCCGGGCGCGGTGGCTCACGCTTGTAATCCCAGCACTTTGGGAGGCCGAGGCGGGCGGATCACGAGGTCAGGAGATCGAGACCATGGTGAAACCCCGTCTCTACTAAAAATACAAAAAAAATTAGCCGGGCGTGGTGGCAGGCGCCTGTAGTCCCAGCTACTCGGAGAGGCTGAGGCAGGAGAATGGCGTGAACCCGGGAGGCGGAGCTTGCAGTGAGCCGAGATCGCGCCACTGCACTCCAACCTGGGTGACAGAGCGAGACTCTGTCTCAAAAAAAAAAAAAAAGCACAATCATCATTGAAATCACAGAGCTTCCAAGTGTTTTTATCCATTTCAATGGGTTACTAGCTGCTAATCTGTCTGCAGCTCCTTCAAGCACTCCAATTCCTGGCATTAAGGTCAGGTGTGCCTGGGATTCTTCAAATATTTGTTCTTTTAATTCTGCAATATCCAAAGGCAAGTTTGTAGAATGTCCTTATAGATGCTTTTTTATTCTTTCCCAAATTTTGATCTTGTTAAGAGCTATTAATAGCTTCCACAAATCCTTATGTTTAGCTCCTACAATGGGTCATATCATTTGAGGTTGAGGTGCTGCTGTACTGCCATGTTTCCAGATAATAGGAACTCTTGCCATACTTCTTACCATTTCTACCATCTGACCATTTTGTTCAGACAAGCTGAACATAGTGTGGCTGTGGCATGCAGACTGAGAGGTGCAACTCAAGCTAAACATCCCCTTAGGGGACCAATCAATAATGATTCCATAGGAATCATTGTGCAGCACCTCTGCCTGTTCTGCAATGCAATTTTCCTAAACAAGCACATTCATTTTTTCTGGCCAGGTCCAATCCTGTTTACAAATAGGTTTTTGAGGGCAGTATGCCTTAATTGTAGGAGCAGATTCATTATGGTAAATACTGAGATCAGAAAGCATGTGTAACTGTGTCATAGAGTGATTACATCCAGGCATTATTGCCAGCCAAGATTGACAAATGTGCCCAATAAGTATAATTGTTCTCTGTGTCAGTCCTTGTTGAAGGAATACTCATGGCAATGGTGATCACTGCTTCATAGCTACCACTAAATTACTCCTTGTGGCTGGTTGTCCCACTTTCCTCAGGTTTTCTTCCGCCATCTGTGACAGCTTCTTGATCTATCCCCAAGTAGGTGGCTGTATTCAACAGGTGTTGCTTGTGACAGTTGTGGTCCTCCTCAGTGTCAGTCTCAACATGGCTGCAACCAGGGGGTCCTTGGGATCCTCCCAGAATCTCTTCCTCATCATCTGGCTCCTGAGAAGGTTTCAGATGTCTTGATGGTATCCAAATTGGCTGTTGATTCAGTCCTGGAGAAACACAAGCATAACCTGTACCCCAAGTTATTATTTTATATATTTCCCAACTTTTTCTTATTGGATCTCTCCACCAAACCAGTTGTTCTGCTTCTGTCTTTGCAGCTGGTTTCTGTAGATGCTGTTCAGCTGCTGATAACATCTGGCCTTTAGGCAGGCTCAAAAAATTTAAAGTTAATAATGCTGGATTCAGTTGCATATGGGATGTCCTGTAGTCCCTGTTTTCCCCGCTCTGCTTTTGCAACTGCTGTTTCAGGGAGATTCATTCTTTCCACTATGGCTTGTCCTTGAGAATTATATGGGATACCAGTAATGTGTTTAATATTCCATATAGAGAAAAATGTAGCTAAAACTTGGCTAGTATAGCCTGGGGCATTATCTGTTTTAATAGAAGCTGGAATGCCCATCACCGCAAAACACTGCAAAAGGTAACATTTAACACAACAATAAGACTCTCCTGATTGGCATGTAGCCCAGACAAAGTGAGAAAAGGTGTCCACACATGCTTGTATGTAAGCTAGTCTCCCAAATGAGGGAACATGTGTGACATCCATTTGCCAAAGAGAATTAGGTTTCAGTCCTTGAGGATTAACTCCTCCAGTAAAAGATGAGGAATGCACCATTTGGCAAGAGCCCTAATGTGAGTGATGTAAAAAGGGTGCATTCTGCTCCTAACTGCTGTTTGCAATTGGGTAAATAAAGTCATCAGTTGTTCATCCATTTGAAATAGTAACTGAGCATTTTCAATTAATTGTGTGGAATGAAGCATGTGTGAAATATCAGAAATCACATTAATAGGCATATTAAAAGCAGTCAATACCTCAATTACAGCTACAAGCTCTGATTTTTGAGCTGAAGTATAGGGTGTCTGGAAAACTTTACCTTTTCATCCAGAATAAGAAGCTTTACCATTACTAGACTCAAGTGTAAAAACATTCTCAGCAACTTCAATTGGTTTAAATTTAGTTATTTTAGGGAGAATCCAATTAGTTAATTTCAAAAATTGAAACAGTTTCATTTTAGGAAAATGATTATCGAGAATACCCACAAAGTCAGCTAAACGGGCTTGCTAAGTAAGACTATTTACAAAAGCTTGTTGTATTTGCGCCTTCGTGAGAGTGACAATAATTTTTCCAGGATCATATTCATGTAGTTTAACAATCTGAGTTCTCCTATTTCCTATCATAGTAGCGATTTGATCCAAACAAGGAGTTAGAGTCTGTGAATTAGTATGTGGAAGAAAAAGCCACTCTACTAAGTCCTGCTCTTGGACAGTAACACCAGTAGGTGAATGCTGAGTTGGAAAAATTAGCAAACCTAGAGCCTTCTCTGGATCTATTCTATTTATTTGAACTTTAGGGACTTGCTTTTCAATTAGCTGCAGCTCTGCCTCAACTTCTTTTGTTAATTGTCGAGGGCTAGTGAGTCTAGGATCTCCTTTAAGGATAGAAAATAGATTACTCATGGCAGAGGTAGGAATGCCTAGAGCAGGTCGTATCCAATTAATGTCCCCTAGTAATTTTTGAAAGTCATTTAACACTTTCAATTGATCCCTACATGTGGCTACTTTCTGTGGCACAATGGTAATGTCATTTACTAAGGTCCCCAAGTAGGAGTAAGGAGTAGTAGTCTGAATTTTTTCAGGAGCTATAATTAAACCAGCATGAGAAATTGAATTTTGCAAGTGATCATAACGTTGGAGTAATATTTCTCAAGTGGGGGCAGCACAAACTATATTGTCCATATAATGAATAATGTAACACTGTGAAAATTTTTTATGAGTAGGTTCAATTGCTTGCCCTACATAAGTCTGGCAAATTATTGGACTGTTTAACATGCCTTGTGGCAACACTTTCCAGTGAAAATGCTTAGCAGGCTGCAGGTTGTTTACTGCAGGAATTGTAAATGTAAACCGTTCACAGTCTTGCTCAGCTAAGGGGATAATAAAGAAACAGTGTTTTAAATCTATGACTATTAAAGGCCAGTTTTTTGGAATCATAGCAGGAGAAGGCAATCCTGGCTGTCATGCTCCCATAGGTGGTATAACTGAATAGATGGCTCTTAAATCAGTTAACATTCTCCATTTACCTGATTTTTTCTTAATTATGAAAACTGGAGAATTCCTAGGGGGAAAATGTTGGAGCTATGTGTCCTTTTTCTAATTGTTCATTAATGAAGTCCTCTAAAGCCTCCAGTTTCTCTTTACTTAGCGGCCATTGTTCTATCCAAATTGGCTTATCTGTTAACCATTTTAAAGGTATAGGTTCTAGAGGCTTAACAATGGCCACCATAAAAAATGACATTGTGTCCAGAACTGGTAGGTTCTTGGTCTCACTGACTTCAAGAATGAAGCCACGGACCCTCGTGGTGAGTGTTACAGTTCTTAAAGCTGGTGTGTCCAGAGTTTGCTCCTTCTGATGTTGGGACATGTTCAGAGTTTCTTCCTTCTGGTGGGTTCGTGATCTTGCTGGCTTCAGCAGTGAAGCTGCAGACCTTCTCAGTGAGTGTTACAGCTCTTAAGGCTGTGTGTCTGGAGTTGTTTTTTCCTCCTGTCCAGAGTTGTTCATTCCTCCTGGTGGATTTGTGGTCTTGCTCGCCTCAGGAGTGAAGCTGTAGACCTTTGCAGTGAGTGTTAGAGCTCATAAAGGGAGTGCAGACCCAAAAAGTGAGCAGCAGCAAGATTTATTGCAAAGAGCGAAAGAACAAAGCTTCCACAGTGTGGAAGGGGACCGAGAAGGTTGCCACTGCTAGCTCGGGCAGCCTGCTTTTATTCCCTTATCTGACCCCACCCACATCCTGCTGATTGGGCCATTTTACAGAGAACTGATTGGTCCATTTTACAGAGAGCTGATTGTTCCGTTTTACAGAGGGCTGATTAGTCCGTTTTGACAGGGTGGTGATTGGTACATTTACAATCCCTGAGCTAGACACAGAGTGCTGATTGGTGTATTTACAATCCTCTAGCTACACGTAAAAGTTCTCCAAGTCCCCACTAGATTAGCTAGACACAGAGCACTGATTGGTGCGTTTACAAACATTGAGCTAGACACAGGGTGCTGATTGGTGCGTTTACAAACCTTGAGCTAATCACAGAGTGCTGATTGGTGTGTTTACAAACCTTGAGCTGGATACAGAGTGCTGATTGGTGCATTTACAATCCTCCAGCTAGACATAAAAGTTCTTCAAGTCCCCACCCAATTACTAGACACAGAGTGCTGATTGGTGCATTTACAATCCTCCAGCTAGACGTAAAAGTTCTCCAAGTCCCCACCAGATTAGCTAGACACAGAGCACTGATTGGTGCATTTACAAACCTTTAGCAAGACACAGAGCACTGATTGGTGCATTTACAAACCCCAAGCTTGACACAGAGTGCTGATTGGTGCATTTACAATCCTCCAGCTAGACATAAAAGTTCTCCAAGTCCCTACCCAACTCAGGAGCCCAGCTGGCTTTGCCTAGTGGATCCCACCCTGGGGCTGCGGGTGGAGCTGCCCGCCAGTCCCACGCCACATGCCTGCACTCCTCAGCCCTTGGGCAGTCGATGGGACCCGGCACCTTGGAGCAGGGGGCGGTGCCTGTCGGGGAGGCTCAGGCCACACAGGAGCCCACCACAGGGTGCTAAGGCACGGCAGACTGCAGGTCCTGAGCCCTGCCCTGTGGGGAGGTGGCTGAGGCCTGGCAAGAATTCGAGCATGGTGCAGGTGGGCCGGCAGTGCTGGGGGACCTGGCACACCCTCCACAGCTTCTGGCCCGGGTGCTAAGCCCCTCACTGCCTGGGGCTGGCAGTGCCGGCTGGTTACTCCAAGTGCAGGGTCCACTGAGCCCATGCCCACCTGGAACTCACAATGGCCCGTGAGCACCATGCACAGCCCCGGTTCCTGCCTGCACCTCTCCCTCCACACCTCCCTGCAAGCAGAGGGAGCCAGCTCCAGCCTTGGCCAGCCCAGAGAGGGGTTCCCACAGTGCAGCAGTGGGCTGAAGGGCTCCTCAGGCATGGCCAGAATGGACACCAAGGCCAAGAAGACACTGAGAGTGAGCAAGGGCCGCCAGCATGTTGTCACCTTTCAATATCCTAAACCTTGGTGGGAACTTTGTCTTTCTGCTTGAAGTGGTTCCTTCAAACCTTGCAAATTTTTTCCTAGTCCCATACCAGGGACATACCCCATTTCATGCATCATATGTTGACTTTGAGGGGTATATAATTGTTCTGGAATTAGAACTTGTGTTTCCCATTGTTGTAGTAAATCTCTTCCCTATAAATTTATAGGTACAGAAGTTGTAATTGGTTGAATAGTCCCAGATTGTCGATCGGGCCCTTCACAATGCAAAATATAACTACTTTGGTATACTTCAGAGGCGTTACCAACTCCAACTATGTTAAATTGAGTGAGTTGAATTGGCCACATGGACAGTCAGTGCTGTAGAGAAATGATTGAAATGTCCACTCCTGTATCTACCAAACCTTTAAATTTCTTTCCCTGAATAGTTATTTCACAGGTAGGATGTTTATCAGTACTTTGATTCACCCAATAAGCCACTTTGCCTTGTTTATTTGGGCTTCAAAATCCTCCTGTTTGTTTAATTTCACTTTTCCCCATTCTCACATATGGCACAATCAGGAGCTGTGCTATACACTCTCCTGCTCTGCTTTCCAGGGAACAGACATAGATAGAACAATTTGAATTTCACCATTGTAATCTGAATCAATTACTCCTGTATGTATTTGTACTCCTTTTATATTTAAACTAGACCTTCCTAGAAGTAATCCTATCATCCCCACTGGCAAGGGTCCACAGATTCCTGTTGGGACATTTTGTGGGGGTTCCCCAGGAAGAAGTCTCACAGTTTTTGTGCAGTATAAATCTACTGTGGCACTACCGGCTGTGGTGGGGGACAGATATTGTACGGGGGTGAGGGAATGGCCTGAGCCAGAAATGCCCCAGTTTGGAATGGGCCTCATGGCATTTCCTGAATTTAAAAGGAAAAGTCTCAAATGTTGATCTGGGGGGTGTATTCTAACAGAAAACTGCCAAGCCTCTATATTACCCTCTCTTCTAGCTTGCTGAATTACTGCCTGAATAGAACTGACAGCGGTCACTCAAGGAGCTGCTTGAACAGTAACTGGGGCAACTACTTTTCTCCCAGTGTCCTCCAGGAAAGAAAGATCTGGAGGGTCAGGCCACTCTTTTTCTTCAAAATAAGGAGAGGATGGAGAAGGATAGGGATGAACCTCTTCCTCCTTTGCTGCTTTAGCTTTAGCTGGCAAACAAACCTGGTCTGTTACTTCATTATACTTTTCTTCCTCCTCATCATTAGTGTGAAAAGGTTCCAAGGTGGAACAAAACAGAGCCCACACTTGTCTCATTGTTACCCTGATGCTTCTGAGCTACCCTTTTTACTCAACACGGGGATTGCTTAAGAGTATTCGGGTGTCCTCCAGCTTAGTTCCAGGTTTTCCAACCATCAGTCTGGTGACCCGTCAACCTGGGTTCGAGCCTCCATGTTGGGCAGCACTTGCCAAGACCAGCTCAGTCATGGAGACCTTAACCCAGCGGCACTAGAGGAATTAAAGACACACACACAGAAATATTGCGTGTGGAGTGGGAAATCAGGGGTTTCACAACCTTCAGAGCTGAGAGCCTTGAACGAGATTTACCCACATATTTAATGACAGCAAGCCAGTGATAAACATTGTTTCTATAGATTATAGATTAAGTAAAAGTATTCCTTATGGGAAAAAAAGGGATGGGCGAAAATAAAGGGATGGGTCTGGCCAGTTATCTGCAGCAGGAACATGTGCTTAAGGCACAGATCCCTCATGCTACTGTTTGTGGTTTAGGAATACCTTTAAGTGGTTTTCCGGCCTAGGTGGGCCAGGTGTTCCTTGCCCTCATTCTGGTAAACACAACCTTCAGCGTGGGTTTCATGGCCAAAACAAACAAGTCACAGTGCTGCAGAGATTTTGTTTATGGCCAGTTTGGGGGCCAGTTTATGGCCAGATTTGGGGGCTTATTCCCAACATCTTTTCTTCAAGTTTTTTTTACTTTTTATTATGATTGGATAAAAGATGTTTTATTATGCATGCTGCAGTCCAGGATTCATTGTTTTTATTTTCTTGTAAACATTTTAGGTGACAAAGTTGACATTCTGTTTCCTTCTCATTTTGAAAAGATGTGAGCAATTTGAAAATAAAACATTTTCTTAAAAGACTCAGCCTAAATGGAGTGAAATAACTAAAAATTAAATATAATTCCTACAAGTTATTTTGCCTAATGTTACCAATGTCGGTGCACTAAACAATTCTACAAAGATGAGAATTATAAGTAAATTTCTATTATTCTACCTTGCATTATTATTTAAGGTCTCATAAATATTTGTTGTTTTAGAAGGATATATTTTATTTCATAAAACTCTCCTTTGAATGCATCTTCTCTTAATATTTTAATTAGCATTAATCTCTTTTCCTGTTTATTTAACTTTTCACAATCATGAATTGTTGCAGCATTTTCCTTTTGAGAAATTGAGAGAACTGAGAGAATTTCAATATATAACTGAGAGAATTTCAATATACAAAGTACATAAGGAAATCTTCTACTTCAACTTATATCTACATGTTTTAAAGTGAATATTCAGATATTAACAATAAGTCTTAATAACTAATTTTGTTAATATTACTAAGATTGGTGACCTCATTTGATATGATGATACCTTAGCCACCCGATCATTGATCCTGCATAGGTCTAGAGGTGATAACAATTTTTTTTCTTTCTTTGTTTTTTTTTTTTAATTATACTTTAAGTTCTAGGGTACATGTGCACAACGTGCAGGTTTGTTACCTAGGTATACATGTGCCATGTTGGTTTGCTGCACTCATCAACTCGTCATTTACATTAGGTATTTATCCTAATGTTATCCCTCAGCCCCCCACCCCCAGACAGGCCCCGGTGTGTGATGTTTCCCACCCTGTGTCCAAATGTTCTCATTTTTCAATTCCCACCAATGAGTGAGAACATGTGGTGTTTGCTTTTCTGTCTTTGTGATAGTTTGCTGAGAATGATGGTTCCCAGCTTCATCCATGTCCCTGCAAAGGACATGAAATCATCCTTTTTTATGGCTGTACAGTATTCCATGGTGTATATGTGCCACATTTTCTTAATCCAGTCTATCACTGATGGACATTCAGGTTGGTTCCAAGTCTTTGCTATTGTGAAAAGTGCCACAATAAACATACGTATGCATGTGTCTTTATAGCAGCATTATTAATAATCCTTTGGTTATATACCAAGTAATTCAATTGCTGGGTCAAATGGCATTTCTAGTTCTAGATCCTTGAGGAATCCCCACACTGTCTTCTACAATGGTTGAACTAATTTACACTCCCACCAACAGTGTAAAAGCATTCCTATTTCTCCACATCCTCTCCAGCATCTGTTGTTTCCTGACTTTTTAATGATTGCCATTCTAACTGGAGTGCAATGATATCTCATTGTGGTTTTGATTTGCATTTCTCTGATGACCAGTGATGATGAGCATTTTTTCATGTGTCTGTTTGCTGCATAAATGTCTTCTTTTGAGAAGAATCTGTACATATCCTTTGCCCACTTTTTGATGGGGTTGTTTGTGTTTTTCTTGTAAATTTGTTTGAGTTCTTTGTAGATTCTGGATATTAGCCCTTTGTCAGATGGGTAGATTGCAAAAATTCTCTCCCATTCTCTAGGTTGCCTGTTCACTCTGATGGTAGTTTCTTTTGCTGTGCAGAAGCTCTTTAGTTTAATTAGATCCCATTTGTCAATTTTGGCTTTTGTTGCCATTGCTTTCGGTGTTTTAGACATGAAGTCCTTGCCCATGCCTATATCCTGAATGGTATTGCCTAGGTTTTCTTCTAGGGTTTTTATGGATTTGGGTCTAACATTTAAGTCTTTAATCCCTCTTGAATTAATTTTTGTATAAGATGTAAGGAAGGGATCCAGTTTCAGCTTTCTACATGTGGCTAACCAGTTTTCCCAGCACCATTTGTTAAATAGGGAATCCTTTCCCCATTTCTTGTTTTTGTCAGGTTTGTCAAAGATCAGATGGTTGTAGATGTGTGATGTTATTTCTGAGTCCTCTGTTCTGTTCCATTGGTCTATATATCTGTTTTGGTACCAGTGCCATGCTGTTTTGGTTACTGTAGCCTTGTAGTATAGTTTGAAGTCAGGTAGTGTGATACCTCCAGCTTTGTTCTTTTTGCTTAGGATTGTCTTGGCAATGCAGGCTCTTTTTTGGTTCCATATGAACTTTAAAGTAGTTTTTTCCAATTCTGTGAAGAAAGCCATTGGTAGCTTGATGGGGATAGCATTGAGTCTATAAATTACCTTGGGCAGTATGGCCATTTTCATGATATTGATTCTTCCTATCCATGAGCATGGAATGTTTTTCCATTTGTTTGTATTCTCTTTTATTTCGTTGAGCAGTGGTTTGTAGTTCTCCTTGAAGAGGTCCTTCACATCCCTTGTAAGTTGGATTCCTAGGTATTTTATTCTCTTTGAAGCAATTGTGAATGGGAGTTCACTCATGATTTGGCTCTCTGTTTGTTATTGGTGTATAGGAATGCTTGTGATTTTTGCACACTGATTTTGTATACTGAGCCTTTGCTGAATTTGCTAATCAGCTTAAGGAGATTTTGGGCTGAGACTATGGGGTTTTCTCGATATACAATCATGTCATCTGCAAACAGGGACAGTTTGACTTCCTCTTTTCCTAATTGCATACTCTTTGTTTCTTTCTCTTGCCTTATTTCCCTGGCCAGAATTTCCGCACTATGTTGAATAGGAATGGTGAGAGAGGGCATCCTTATCTTGTGCCGGTTTTCAAAGGGAATGCTTCTAATTTTTGCCTATTCAGTATGATAATGGCTGTGGGTTTGCCATAAATAGTTCTTATTATTTTGAGATACCTTCCATCAATGCCTAGTTTATTGAGAGTTATTAGCATGAAGGTCTGTTGAATTTTATCAAAGGCCTTTTCTGAATCTATTGAGATAATCTTGGATTTTGTCATTAGTTCTGTTTATGTGATGGATTATTTCCAGTATTTTATTGAGGATTTTTGCATCTATGTTCATCAGGGATATTGGTCTAAAATTCTCTTTTTTTGTTGTGTCTCTGCCAGGCTTTGGTATCAAGATAATGCTGACCTCGTAAAATCAGTTAGGGAGGATTCCCTCTTTTTCTATTGATTGGAATAGTTTCAGAAGGAATGGTACCAGCTCCTCTTCATACCTCTGGTAGAATTCGGCTGTGAATCTGTCTGGTCCTGGACTTTGTTTCATTGATAGGCTATTAATTATTGCCTCAATTTCAGAGCCTTTTATTGATCTATTCAGAGATTCAGCTTCTTCTCGTTTAGTCTTGGGAGGGTGTATGTGTCGAGGAATTTATCCATTTCTTCTAGATTTTCTAGTTTATTTGCGTAGAGGTGTTTATAGTATTCTCTGATGGTAGTTTGTATTTCTGTGGGATCGGTGGTGATATCCCCTTTATCATTTTTTATTGTGTCTATTTGATTCTTCTCTCTTTTCTTCTTTATTAGTCTTGCTAGTGGTCTATCAATTTTGTTGATCTTTTCAAAAAACCAGCTCCTGGATTCATTGATTTTTTGAAGGGTTTTTTGTGTCTCTATCTCCTTCAGTTCTGCTCTGATCTTAGTTATTTCTTGCCTTCAGCTCTAGCTCTTTTAATTGTGATGTTAGGGTGTCAATTTTAGATCTTTGCTGCTTTCTCTTGTAGGCATTTAGTGCTATAAATTTCCCTCTACACACTGCTTTAAATGTGCCTCAGAAATTCTGGTACGTTGTGTCTTTATTCTCAAACACATTGGAAAGATGTTTCAAAGAACATCTTTATTTCTGCCATCATTTTGTTACATACCCAGTAGTCATTCAGGAGCAGGTTTTTCAGTTTCCATGTGGTTGTGCGTTTTTTGAGTGAGTTTCTTAATCCTGAGCTCTAATTTGATTACACTGTGGTCTGAGAGACAGTTTGTTGTGATTTCTGTTCTTTTACATTTGCTGAGGAGTGTTTTACTTCCAATTATGTGGTCAATTTTAGAAAAGTGTGATGTAGTCCTGGGAAGAATGTATATTGTGTTGATTTGTGATGGAGAGTTCTGTAGATGTCTATTAGGTCAGCTTGGTGCAGAGCTGAGTTCAAGTCCTGGATATCCTTATTAACTTTCTCTCTCGTTGATCTGTCTAATATTGACATTGGGGTGTTAAAGTCTCCCATTGTTGTTGTATGGGAATCTAAGTCTCTTAGTAGGTCTCTAAGGACTTGCTTTATGAATCTGGGTGCTCCTGTATTGGGTGCATATATATTTAGGATAGTTAGCTCCTCTTGTTGAATTGATCCCTTTACCACTGTGTAATGGCCTTCTTTGTCTCTCTTGATGTTTGTTGGTTTAAAGTCTGTTCTATCAGAGTCTAGGATTGTAGCCCCTGCTTTTTTTTGCTTTCCATTTGCTTAGTAGATCTTCCTCCATCCCTTTATTTTGAGCCTATGTGTGTCTTTGCACGTGAGAAATGATTCCTGAATATAGCACACCGATGGGTCTTGAGTCTTTATCCAAATTGCCAGTCTGTCTTTAATTGGAGCATTTACCCCATTTACATTTAAGGTTAATATTGTTATGTGTGAATTTGATCCCGTCATTATGATGTTAGCTGGTTATTTTGCTCGTTAGTTGATGCCGTTTCTTTCTAGCATCAATGGTCTTTACAATTTGGTATGTTTTTGCAGTGGCTGGTACTGGTTTTTCCTTTCCATGTTTATTGCTTCCTTCAGGAGCTCTTGTAGGGCAGGCCTGGTGGTGACAAAATCTCTCAGCATTTGCTTGTGTGTAAAGGATTTTATTTCTCCTTCACTTATGAAGCTTAGTTTGGCTGGATATGAAATTCTGGGTTGAAAATTCTTTTCCTTAAGAATGTTGAATATTGGCCCCCACTCTTCTGGCTTGTAGAGTTTCTGCTGAGAGATCTGCTCTTAGTCTGATGGGCTTCCCTTTGTGGGTAACCTGACCTTCCTCTCTGGCTGCCCTTAACATTTTTTTCTTCATTTCAATCTTGATGAATCTGACAATTATGTGTCTTGGGGTTGCTCTTCTTGAAGATTATCTTTGTGGTGTTCTCTGTGTTTCCTGAATTTGAATGTTGGTCTGCTTTGCTAGGTTGAGGAAGTTCTCCTGGATAATATACTGAAGAGTATTTTCCAACTTGGTTCCATTCTCCCCATCCCTTTCAGGTACACCAATCAAATGTAGATTTGGTGTTTTCACATAGTCCCATATTTCTTGGAGGCTTTGTTCATTTCTTTTTATTCTTTTTTATCTAAACTTGTCTTCTCACTTTATTTCATTAATCTGATATTCAATCACTGATACCCTTTCTTCCCTTGATTGAATTGGCTATTGAAGCTTGTGCATATGTCACGAAGTTCTCGTGCCATGGTTTTCAGCTCCATCAGGTCATTTAAGGTCTTCTCTACACTGTTTATTCTAGTTAGCCATTCTTTTCACCTTTTTTTTCAAGGTTTTTAGCTTCCTTGCAATGGGTTAGAACATGCTCCTTTAGCTTAGAGAAGTTTGTTATTACCGACCTTATGAAGCCTATTTCTGTCAACTCGTCAAAGTCATTCTCTGTCCAGCTTTGTTCTGTTGCTGGCGAGGAGCTGTGATCTTTTGAAGGAGAAGACGTGCTCCGGTTTTTAGAATTTTCAGCTTTTCTGCTGTGGTTTCTCCCCGTCTTTGTGGTTTTATCTATCTTTGGTCTTTGATATTCATGACCTACAGATGGGGTTTTGGTGTGGATGTCATTTTTGTTAATGTTGATGCTATTCCTTTCTGTTTGTTAGTTTTCCTTCTAACAGTCAGGTCCCTCAGCTGTGAGTCTGTTGGAGTGTGCTGGAGGCCCACTCCAGACCCTGTTTGCCTGGGTATCAACAATGGAAGATGCAGAACAGCAAATATTGCAGAACAACAAATATTGCTGCTTGATCCTTCCTCTGGAAGCTTCATCCCAGAGGGGGCACCCGCCTATATGTGGTATCTGTCAGCCACTACTGGGAGGTGTCTCCCAGTTAGCCTACGTGTGGGTCAGGGACCCTCTTGAGGAGGCAGTCTGTCTGTTCTCAGAGCTCCAACACCATGCTGGGAGAACCACTCCTCTTTTCAGAGCTGTCAGACCAGGATGTCTAAGTCTGCAGAAGTTTCTGCTGCCTTTTGTTCAGCTATGCCCTGCCCACAGATGTGAAGTCTATAGAGGCAGTAGGCCTTGCTGAGCTGCAGTTGGCTCTGCCCAGTTTGAGCTTCCTGGCCACTTAGTTTACCTACTCAAGCCTCAACAATTGTGGAGGTCTCTCCCCCAGCCCAGCTACAGCCTTGCAGGTCGACCTCAGACTGCTGTGCTAGCAGTGAGCAAGGGTCCATGGGCATGGGACCTGCTGAGCCAGGCACAGGAGGGAATCTCCTGGTCTGCTGGTTGCTAAGGCCATGGCCAAAGTGCAGTATTTGGGCTGGAGTATCCCATTTTTCCAGTTACAGTCTGTCACAGCTTCGCTTGGCTAGGAAAGGGAAATCCCCTGACCCCTTGCACTTCCTGGGTGAGGTGATGCCTCGCCCTGCTTCAGCTCACCCTCCATGGGCTGCCCCCTCTGTCCAACCAGTCCCAAGGAGACGAGCCAGGTATCTCAGTTGGAAATGCAGAAATCACCCGTCTTCTGCATTGATCATGCTGGGAGCTGCAGACCAGAGCTGTTCCTATTTGGCCATCTTGGAACCCAGTAGTAGTGACAAAAATTATGTTGAAGTAGGTGTTTGGCTTTTTGACTTTTTAAAAGCCAGGGCTAAAGCCAACATCAAACAGTAGATTTTGATAAATAGCAAAGCTGAAGGAAAACTTTAGCATGTCACTAAAGAGGTTTGCTGAATAGAAAATGCTGGATAGGAAATAAAAATGAAGCTGGGTGCAGTGGCTCATGCCTGTAATCCCAGCACTTTGGGAGGCAGAGCCAGGCAGAGGTGGGTGGATCACGATGTCAGGAGTTTGAAACCAGCCTGGCCAATATGGTGAAACCCCGTCTCTACTAAAAAATACAAAAATTAGCAGGGCATGGTGGCATGTGCCTATAGTCCCAGTTACTCAGGAGGCTGAGGCAGGAGAATTGCTTGAACCTGGGAGGCAGAGGTTGCAGTGAGCTGAGATCACGCCACTGCACCCCAGCCTGGGTGACAGAGTGAGACTCCATCTCAAAAAAAAAAAAAAAGAAATAGAAATGGGTAACGGAGAGGGGACTGCCATAGCAATGTAGAGGAATTTACTACCTAAGTGCCTGCAGAGGACACAAGAGGAGAAACAAGTCAAGTAGCCCCATGGAGTCCTGGAGAGAATCAGAACTTGGAGACACTTGCAGAACTGCAGAGATGGGAGGCTGACAGCAGGGAGAGAGGACAAGGTGTGTTTTCGTGTTATGGGCAAAGTCCCCTGTAGTGAGACACATATTCCTTATGCCCACATCTTACTCCACCTACCTCTTGAGGAAATTAGGCCTTTATTTCCTTTTTGTAGAAGCTGAAAAAGACTACAGAATAGAGAATTCCAGGTATAGAAAAGTGAAGGAGAGAAAAAGCATTTTTTAAAAAGGGAATGAAGTCAAATCCTACATATTGATCAATAAGACCCCTCCCCCAAACCCCACCTGCCACCGTTCTACCTGGAGTGACTCACCCCATCCCTATTTCCAGGCCTTTCCATAGGGCACCCTATCTGGGCACACTCTTTTTCAAACTTTTCTACTATTATTTACTTCTCTCCTTAATTAAAATGTGCCTGTCTTGTGTCCTACTCTTCCAGTGATTTTTATTTGCTGTGCCTCACATGATGTCAATGAGATAAAAAACAAAGCTGCCTAGGACATGCTGTAGCCACTCACTCCATGTGGCCATGATTGGGCACTTGAAATATGGCTGGTCTGAATTGAGATGTACTTTTAAGTGTAAAATACACACCAAATTGTTAAGACTTAGTGTGGAAAAAATGTAAAATATCTCATTAGTAATTTTTATGTTGATTAATGTTGAAATGATAATATTTTGGATACATTGATTTAAATAAAGTACAATATTAAAATTAGTTTCATCTCTTTTTATTAAATGTAGCTACTCGAAGATTGAAATCTTCATATATGAAATTATATATGTTGCTCATATTACATTTCTACTGGGCAGCAATGGTCTGGACTAATGGGTTGTGGACTAGACCTACTACTTGCAGTAGCTACCAGAAGATTGAAATTATATATGTTGCTTGCATTACATTTCTACTGGACAGCAATGGTCTGGACTAATGTGTTGGTCCAGGTGTTTGTCACGTTGATGATGAGGAGCAGTTTCCAGACGTCTCTGTTGTACAGGAGCCTGTCCAGCTTCTGCTGCTGCTCTGACATGAAGGCTGCCCGTATCTGCAAGTTGCTTTGGCACTTATTGTCAGGCCCACAGTCCTTCTGGAACTGGGCCTCAGTGTGGTTCTCCAGAGCCTGTGCCTGGTGGGCATCCAGGGACCGCAGCCCTGGCTGCAGGTGATCGGGCATCCATATAGGTAAAGAGTAGTTCATGGAGATGATGATGGGATGGAGTTGTCACTGAGGTTGTCCATCTGGAGCAACTCCAGCTAGGGCAGCGTATCTTGGGCATGGAGAAGAAGCCGTGGAAGACAGTGGACTCACTGCCGGCAAAGCCGAGCCGGGGTGGGCTGCGGTCCCTTTCGGCCTCCAGAGTGTAGGCCAGGGTTTACATACATAATTACATACATAATTTCTAGTAGCCACATTTAGTAAAGCAAAAAGAAATAGGTGAAATTAATTTTAATACTATATTTAAACCAATGTATCCAAAATATTAACATTTCAACATTAATCAACATAAAAATTACTAAGAAGATATTTTACATTTTTTCCACACCAAGTCTTAACAATTTGGTGTGTATGTTACACTTAACAGTACATCTCAATTCAGCCACATTTCAAGTGCTCAGTCATAGCCACAGATAGCGAGTGACTACCATATTAGACAGTATGTCCCAGGCTGCTTTGTTTTTTATCTGGTTGACCTCATGTGAGGCACAGCAAATAATGAGCAGTGTTTCCAAAATTCCAGGTGAAAAATTAGGTATAACTATCTATCCATGAGTCGAAAGTAAGAGTAAAATCAAGATTTTTTTGGATATGCAAAAACTCGAAAATATCAACTGTCATGCACCCTTTGTCAGGAGGCTGCTGGAGGAAGTGGCCAGAGTGGGAGGAGGTGAGGTTACAAGATCTAGAAGATCCTCCATATCAGTTTCCGTAGAAGGGGCTGTGGTCTGGTAGCTACTGTAAGTAGCTATCTCATGTGAGGCATAGCAAATCCGGAATTCCCTCTTCTGTAGTCTATCTTTTTCAGCTTCTACAAAAAAAATAAAGGCTCAGTTTCCTTGAGAGGGTAGATGAAGAAAGATGTTGGGGCTTATTGTTGAGATGAGAGATCACAGGAAGAGAGGGTCCTTCCATATGGTCAAAGTGAATACCTCCTTTGATAATATGGGTTCTAATCCCCACATCTCTTCAGGGACCTTCTTAAAGCACAATCTTTTCCTCTTCTTGTATATTCAGCCTCACCCTTTTTTGCCTCCCAAGTCTCCACTGCTCCATGTTCATTACCATCCCTCCTCCAGCTGCTGCCTTTTCCTGCAGCCTCACTCTACTCCACCCTGGACATCATCCTTCTTTCTTCATTTCTCCAAAGTTCCACTGACAACAGATTGGGGCCTGCTACAGACATTTTCAGAAAGATTGGAGTATTATATGTTAATTGCTGCTCAAGGAAGGAAGCAACAATTGAACCTCAGACATTACTATTGCAAGATTTAAAAAAAAAGGATATTCCATCCCCTGCCCCAGAACATTTCTCTTGGGCCCTACCTACTCTCTTCCACCGTGTCCTTTGAGCTGCTCCCTCCTTCTTCTTTCCCAGTTATCTGAAGACTACTTCCAAATTCACATGAAGTATTTTAGCTCCCTCCCTCCCTTTGAAATAAGGCTTTGATCCTTTGCACATATAAAAATTCATTTTTGGCTCAGCTAAACAAGGAATTATTTGATCTAGGACTTTATTGTGAAAAAAAAAGACAAAAAACTGGCAGAAGCTTTGAAACACCAGTTATTCTTTAATATAATCCAGGATCAAATTCTTAGGCACAGACTCTACCTACAGAGACCCCAGGAGTATGGGCTGTTTCCTTTTTATAAATGATTATCTTACAAACGTTAGAAGTTATTGTAATTATGTTTGCTCAGCTGTTTCCACTGCTTTCACCAGTGCACCACTGCTGGCAAAGCTGTGCAAAAAAAAAGGTAACCTTTTCTGAGGCCCCATAGCTTTTTCGGTTAACCTTAGACTTTCTTCATTTCTAAGAAGAGCTTACAGAGATTTTTTTTTTTTTTAAATTGTGGTTAAAAAAACATAAAACATTAGATTTACCCTCTTAACACATTTTAAGTGTACGTGCAGTACAATATTACTAACTATAAATGCCATTTTATAGAGCAGATCTCTAAAACTTTTCCATCTCCTATTACTAAAACTGTATATCCATTGAGCAGTAGTTTTCCCATCTCCCAATCCCTGCCAGCCCTGGGAAATGCCATTCGACTTTCTGCTTCTATAAGTTTGACTACTTTATTAATGACTCACAAAGGTGGAATTGCCAGGTGATGATAGCTCTTGTCTGTAATCCCAGCTACTTGGGAGGCTGAGGTGGGAGGATCACTTGAGCCCAGCAGTTGGACACAAGCCTGGGCAGCATAGCAAGACCCTGTCTCTTAAAAAATAAAATAAAAGTGAAATCATGCAGTATTTGTCCTTCTGTGATGGGCTTATTTCACTTAATGTCCTCAATGACGCATCCTTGTTGTAGCATATGACAGGAATTCTTTCTTTTTTATGACTGAATAATATTCCTTTACATGCATATAACACATCCCCTTTATCCATTCATCACTCAGTAGACATTGAGGTTGTTTCCACCTCTTGTTGATTATGAATAATGCTGCTATGAACATGGGAGTGCAAATATTTCTTTGAGATCCTAATTTTAATTACTTCATATATATTCCCAGAGGTAGGATTGCTGGATCATATGGTAGCTCCATTTTTAATTTTTGAGGAAGCATCATAGTGTCTTCCATAATGGCTGTACCATTTTACTCTCCCACCAACAGTGCACAGGAGTTCTGATTTCTCCATGTTGTTGTCAAACTTGTTATTTTCTGTTTTCTATTTCATATATATATATATACCATCCTCACAGGTTTGAGGTCATATCTCATTATGGTTTTGATTTGTATTTTCCTGATGATTAGTGGTGTTGAACATTTTTTCATATACCTATTGGCCATCTATATGTCTTCCTTGGAGAAATGTCTATTCAAGTTCTTTGTCCATTTTTTATCAGGTTATTATTTTTTATTTTTTTGCTGTTGGGTTGTAGGAGTTCCTTATATATTTTAGGTATTAACTCCTTATCAGATACATGATTTCCAAATATTTTCTCCAATCCACGGGTTGCCTTTTCAGTTTGTTGAATTTTTTTTTTTTTTTGGTATTGTAGAAGCTTTTTAGTGTAATGTAGTTCTGTTTGTCCATTTTTGCTTTTGTTCCCTGTACTTTTGGTGTTAGATGCAAGAAATCACTGCCAAGACAAATGTTGTGAAGATTTTTCCCTTCGTTTTCTTCTGAGAGTTTTATAGTTTTGGGTCTTATGTTTAAATTTTAAATTCATTTTGAGTTGATTTTTGTGTATGGTGTAAGATGAGAGCCCAATTTTATTTTCTTTAAAAACATGGACATCCATTTTTTCCAATGTCTTTCGTTGAAGAGACTATCTTCCTCCACTGTGTAGTATTGGCACCCTCGTCAAAGATCATTTGACTATATATGTGTGAGCTCATTTCGGCTCTCTATTTTGTTCCATTGATCTTTATGCCAGTTCCACACAACTTTTATGATTGTAGCTTTGTAGTATATTTTGAGAACAGATAGTGTGAGGCTTCTAGTTCTGTTCTTTCTCAAGAATAGAAAGAACAATTGGGTTTATGGAGGTTTTATGCCCACAGATGGAAGTGCTTTTCTAGTTTTATAGTCTCCTCCATTGAGGATATTCACCTCAAAATTCTATCATCTTTCAGCCAAAGATTGCTAGAGGTCTGCTCTGATATCTCACCCTTCCTAAGGTGGATAAACTAATGACACCCCCCATACCATGAGTTTAAGAGGCCTTAGAAATCACATATTCTCACCATTTATTTAACTGATGAGAAACTGAAGCCTATGGAAGTAGTTAGTTGGTGGTAGATAAAGTGTCCACAGACTATCCCTTGGGCCAGAGCCTTTTCTGACCAATTCAGGCCACTGTCAGTTTCCCAAAGCCAGGCACAACTTCTGGGCAAGGGGGATTATTCTGAAGGAGAAGCCACCTCTTCAGGGTCTATGAGCTTAGATTTAGGGCTTCCTTCTAATCACTATTGTTCTTGCCAAGCCCTCACAACCAGAAGTGATGGTCTCAGAGACAGAGATCATCAAAAGAGAAACAAAGGAGACAGGACCGAAGCGCAACATTTTCTCCATCAGGCAACAGAGGGAGGAGGAGCCTGCAGAGGAGGTGAAGTGACAGTTAAAGAGGTAGGATTTAAACCAGTAGGGCTGAGTGGGAAAGAGTCCAACATGACAAATGTGGTAGAAATCAGAGGCAAGGGCTGCAGAAGACTGGAAAAGGTTGTTCCTTCAGGGAAGCAATTTTTTGTGTGTGATGGTTACAGAGCCAGATTTTGAGGAAATAAGTGAGGAAATGGTGAGAGGCAGCAAGTATGGGCTACTTTCAAAAACTGGTGTTGAAAGGAAGTAGAGGGACAGCGGAGAAGGGTGAAGAGATAATCTTGGTGTTTACTGATAACAGTTCAATATATGATGTTTGAAATTTATATGATGCAAGAGCTACAACAGCTTAGCCCTTCAAGGAAGGAGGTTGGAGGGAAAACTTTTAATATTAAAAAACAGTCTCTGGGGAAGGAGCAAAGTTGGTGGACTAGAAGCTGCTCACGTGTATTGCTCGCCTGGAAAGGAAACAAAAGAGCTAATGAACACTGAAGGGCTAGTGAATGCTGACCTTGCAGGCTGATCATCTGCGAAACCACATCGGGATCCAACAAGGCAGCAGGGGGACACAGAAAGCAGAGAAAAGCAAAGCTGGGGACCAGCCTGTCTGGGCTCAGGGCAGAGCCAGGAAAACCTCTCCAACACGGGAAAGAGTGAGTGAGTGAAAGCCCCTGAGGGATTCACCCTCTCTACAGGGGCCATTGTAAGGCCGGAAAGGGGAGAATCCTCCTGGCCCCCCAATACCTTTCCACTGCACTTCTAGACGGAGGCAGAGAGCCACCTGGACATTTTGGAGGGGCAACTCTTGAGTCTAAGGGGACCTCCACCTGCCTTGGGCCCTTGAGCAGACCAGCACTGGTGCCACAGCTCCAATAGAGGCCACAGTCGCAATGACTAGGAGCAGTAAGATTTTTCCACTTCCTCTCGCCAGATGGGGCTCATTGCCAGCTTCCAGCATAGTGGTCCTGCTTCTGCCTGAAACTGGCCAGCAGCCACAGCCACTTGTTGTTCCAGAAAGTACTTGGATGGCAGGACAGGCAACCCTCACCCACCCCTGCCACTGGTAGCCAGATGGGCAATGCGTGCTGGAGCTTCTGGCCCAGTGGCTCTGCTTCTGTCTGAACTCAGCCACCAGATGAGGCCTCCCACTGACCTAGGAAACACCCAGATGACAGAGTGGGCAATTCCACCCGCCCTGACCTCTCATAGCCAGATGGACCACACCTGCTGGTACTTCCAGCCCAGTGTTCCCACTTCTGCCTGAACTCTGCCAACAGGTGCAACCCAGTATTACCTCAGGAAGCACTTGGACAGCAGATTAGGGCCAACCCAGCAATCATATGGCCTGTCTGACAACTGCGGCCCCTGCCTGAGGGAGCCATGGAACAGAATACCCAACAACAACGATAACAAAAAGTAGGTTTTGAGACAATAATCAGAGGAGGCTCTAGGCTCCTCCAAGACCCGTGAGCACACTAGAATTGAAGCCAGTAGACTGAACCCAACTTATTCCACAATCAAACCCCCAAAGGCATCAAAGAAGATAAAAGCAATTTTAAAAAACCCATCCAAAGGAAGAAACTTCAAAGACTGGAGGAACATCAACCCACATGGAAGAGAAAAAGTAGTGCAAGAAATCTGGCAACTCTAAGTCAGAGTATCTTCTTATCTCCAAATGACTGCACTAGTTCCCCAGAAACGTTTCTTAACCAGGCTAAAATGGCTGCAGTGTCAGAAATAGATCTCCAAATATGGATAGGAATGAAGATCATTGACATTCAGAAGAAAGTTGAAACCTAATCCAAGAAATCTAAGGAGTACAATTACATGAAAAACAACCTACTCCCAAATGACTTTTGAGTAAACAATGAAATTAAGACAGAAGTCAAGAAATTATTTGAAACTAATGAGAAAAAGATACAACATACCAGAATCCCTGAGACATAGCTACAGCCATGTTAAGAGGGAAGTTTTCAGTACTAAGCATCCACACCAAAAGATTAGAAGGATCTCAAGTTAACAACCTAAAGTCACAGCTAGAGCAACTACAGAAACAAGAGCAAACCAACCTCAAAGCTAGCCGAAGATAAGACATAACCAAAATCAGAACTGAATTGAAGGAAACTGAGATGTGAAAAGCCATACAAAAGACCAATGAATCCAGGGGTTGGTACTTTAAAAGAATAACCAAGATTGACAGACTGCTAGCTAGACTAATAAAGAAAGAGATAAGATCCAAATAAACACAATCAGAAATAATGACAAAGAGGACATTACTATTGGTCCCACAGAAATACAAAAATCCCCCAGAGACTACTATGAACACCTCTAGGCACATAAGCTAGAAAACCTAAAAGAAATGGATAAATTCCTGGAAGCATACAACCTCCCAAGATTCAATCAGGAAGGAATTGAATCCCTGAGCAGACCAATAAGAAGTTCTGAAATTGAATCAAAAATAAAAGGCCTACCAACCAGAAAAAGCACAGGACCAAACAGAATCATGGCCAAATTCTACCAGATGTATACAGAAGAGCTGGTACAATTACTATGGAAACTATTCCCAAATGTTGAGGAGGAGGGACTCCTCCCTAACTCATTCCATGAGGCCAGCATCGTCCTGATACCAAAACCTGACAAACACAACAACAGAAAGAAAACTTTAGGCCAGTATCCTTGATGAGCATACATGCAAAAATTCTCAACAAAATTCTAGGAAACTGAATCAAGCAACACATCAAAATACGAATCCACCATAATCAAGTGTGCTTTATCCCTGGGATACAAGGTTGATTCAACATAAACAAATCAATAAATGTTATTTATTGACCACATAAAGAGAACTACAAAGAAAAACCACAGGATCATCTCAATAGATGCAGAAAGGGATTTTGATAAAATTCAACAACCCAGGAAGCAGACTTTGCAGTGAGCTGAGATCACATCACTGCACTCCAGTCTGAGTGACAGAGCAAGACTCTGTCTTGAAAAAAAAACCTTCAGTTCTGAAACCTTCAACAAAGCAGGCATTGAAGGAACATACCTCAAAATAAGAAGAGCCATTAGAACAAATGCACAGCCAACATCATACTGAATGGGCAAAACCTGGAAGGATTCCCCTTGAGAACTCTAACAAGACAAGGATGTCCATTCTCACCATTCCTATTCAACATAGTCCTGGAAGTCCTGGCCAGAGATAGTTTAGTCCTGACCTAAACTATCTCTGTTTGCAGACAACAATATAATTTTATACCTAGAAAACCCCACCGTCTGTGCCCAAACACTCCTTAGTCTGATAAACAACTTCAGCGAAGTTTCAGGATACAAAAATCAGTGTACAAATTCAATAGCATTCCTTTTTTTAACTTTTATTTGAAGTTCAGGGGTACATGTGCAGGATGTGCAGGTTTGTTACATAAGTAAATGTGTGACATGGTGGTTTGCTGCACAGATCATCCCATCACCTAGATATGAAGCCCAATGCCCATTAGGTATTCTTCCTGATGCTGTCCTTCCCCCAACACCCCCTGGCAGGCTCCAGTGTGTGTTGTTTCCCCCCATGTGTCCATGTGTTCTCATCATTCAGCTCCCACTTATAAGTGAGAATATTATGTTGTGTGGTTTTCTGTTCCTGTGTTAGTTTGCTGAGCATAATGGCTTCCAGCTCCATCCTTGTCCCCACAAAGGACATGATCTTGTTCCTTTTTATGTCTGTATAGTATTCCATGGTGTATATATTCCACATTTTCTTTATTCAGTCTGTCATTGATGGGCATTTGGGTTGATTCCATGTCTTTGCTATTGTGTCTAGTACTACATTGAACAAAATGCATGCATGAATGTTTATAATACAATGATTTATATTCCTTTGAGTATATACCCAGTAATGGGATTGTTGGGTCAAATGGTACTTCTGCCTCTATGCCTTTGAGGAATCACCACACTGTCTTCCACAATGGTTGAACTAATTTACACTCTCATCAACAGTGTAAAAGTGTTCCTTTTTCTCCACAACCTTGCCAGCATCTGTGGTTTCTTGACTTTTAAATAATCACCATTCTGACTGGCATGAGATGCTATCTCATTGTGGTTTTGATTTGCATTTCTCTAATGATCAGTGATGTCGAGCTTTTTATCATATGTTTGTTGACCACGTGTATGTCTTCTTTTGAGAGGCGTCTGTTCATGTCCTGGAAGAGACACAACAAAAAAAGAAAACTTCAGGTCAATATCCCTGATGAATGTCAATGCCAAAATCCTCAATAAAATACTGGCAACCCAAATCCAGCAGTACATTAAAAAGCTTATCCACTGCAATCGAATTGGTTTCATCCCCAGGATGCAAGCTTGGTCAATGTACACAAATCAATAAATGTGATTCATCATATAAACAGAGCTAAAGACAATTATTTCAATAGATGCAGAAAAGACCTCCAACAAAATACAACATCGCTTCATGTTAAAAATGCTCAATAAACTAGGTATTGAAGGAATATACCTCAAAATAATAACAGTCATTTATGACAAAGCCACAGCCAATATCATACTGAATGGGCAAAAGCTAGAAGCATTCTCCTTTAAAACTGGCACAAGAAAAGGATGCCCTCTCTCACCACTCCTATTCAACATAGTATTGGGATTTCTGGCCAGGGTAATCAGGCAGGAGAAAAAATAAAGTGTATTCAGATTGGAAGAGAGGAAGTCAAACTATCCCTGTTCACAGATAACATAATCCTATATCTAGAAAATCCCCTTCATCTCAGCCCAAAAGCTTCTTAAGCTGATAAGCAACTTCAGCAAAGCCTCAGGATACAAAATCAATGTGCAAAAATTGCTAGTATTTCTATACACCATCAACAGGCAAGCAGAGAGCCAAATAGTGAATGAACTCCCATTCACAATTGCAAAAAAAAAAAGAAAAAGAAAGGATAAGGTACCTAGGAATACAGCTAACAAGGGAAGTGAAGGACCTCTTCAAGGAGAACTATAAATTACTGCTCAAAGAAATCAAAGAGGACACAAATCAGAGAGAACTGGCTAGTCATATGCAGAAAATTGAAACTGGACCCCTTCCTTACATCTTATACAAATGGAAAAACATTCTATGCTCATGGATAGGAAGAATTAATATTGTTAAAGTGGCCATACCAGACAAAGTAATTTATAGATTCAATGCTATTCCCATTAAACTACCATTGACATTCTTCACAGAATTACAAAAAGCTCTTTTAAAACTCATATGAAACCAAAAAAGAGCTCGAATAGCCAAGACAATCCTAAGCAAAAATAACACAGCTGGAGGAATCATGCTACCTGACTTCAAACTATACTACAAGGCTGCAGTAACCAAACAGCATGGTACTGGTATAAATGCACACACATAGACCAATGGAACTGAATAGAGAACTCAGAAATAAGACTACCCACCTACAACCATCTGATCTTTGACAAACCTGACAAAAACAAGTAATGAGGGAAGGATTCCCTATTTAATAAATGGTGCTGGGAGAACTGGCTAGCCTCATGCAGAAAATTAAAATTGAACCCCTTCATTATACCTTACACAAAAATTAACTCAAAATGGATTCAAGCCTCAAATATAAAACCCCAAACTATAAAAACCCTAGAAGAAAATCTAGGCAATCCCATTCAGGACATAGGCATGGCCAAAGATTTCATGATGAAAATGCCAAAAGCAATCACAACAAAAGCAAAAATTGACAAATGGAATCTAATTAAACTAAAAAGCTTCTACACAGCAAAAGAAACTATCATCAGCCTACAGAATGGGAGAAAATCTTTGCAATCTATCCATCTGACAAACGTCTAATATCCAGAGTCTACAAGGAACTTAAACAAATTTACAAGAAAAGCATTTCTATACACTAACAACATCCAAGCTGACAGCAAAATAAGGAACACAATCCCATTCACAATAACCACAAAAAGAATAAAATACCTAGGAATACAGCTAACCAGGGAGGTGAAAGGTCTCAACAACGAGAATTACAAAATACTGTTCAAAGAAATCAGAGAGTCCAGAAATAAAGCTACACACCTACAACCAACTGATCTTCAACAAAGTCAACAAAAACAAGCAATAGGAAATAGACCCTCTATTCAATAAATGATGCTGGGATAATTGGCTAGCCATATGCAGAATTGAAACTGGACCCCTTCCTTACCCGATATACAAAAATCAACTGCTGGGTGCGGTGGCTCTCGCCTGTAATCCCAGCACTTTGGGAAGCCGAGGCAGGCAGATCACGAGGTCAGGAGATTGAGACCATCCTGGCTAACACGGTGAAACCCCATCTCTTTAAAAATACAAAAAATTAGCTGGGTGTGGTGGCCAGCGCCTGTAGTCCCAGCTACTTGGGAGGCTGAGGCAGGAGAATGTCCTGAACCCAGGAGGCAGAGCTTGCAGTGAGCTGAGATCACGCCATTGGACTCCAGCCTGGGCGACAGAGAGAGAATCCATCTCAAAAAAAAAAAAAAAAATCAACTATAGGGGTTTAAAGACTTAAATGTAAAACCTACAACTATAAAAACTCTGGAAGATATGCTAGAAAATACCACTCTGGATATATGAATGGGCAAAGATTTCATGACGAAGATGCCAAAAGCAAAAATTGACAAAAGGAACCTAATGAAATAGCTTCTTCATATCAAAGGAAACCATCAACAGAGTAAACAGACAACCTGCAGAATGGGGAAATATTTGCAAACTATGCATATGACAAAGGTCTAATACCCAGCACCTAAAAGGAACTTAAACAAATTTACAAGAAAATAAAACAACCACATTAAAAAGTGGGCAAAGGGCATGAACAAATACTTTTCAAAAGAAGACATACATGTGGCCAACAAGCATATGAAAAAATGCTCAACATCACTAATTATTAGAGAAATGCAAATCAAAACCACAATGAGATACCATCTCCCACCAGTCAGAATGGCGATTATTAAAAAGTCAAAAAATAACAGATGCTGGCAAGGTTGCACAGAAAAGGTAATGTTTATACATTGCTAGTGAGAATGTAAATTATTTCAGCCATTGTGGAAAGCAGTGTGGCAATTTCTCAAAGAACTTAAAAATAGAAGTATCATTAGACTCAGCAATCCCATTTTTGAGTATATCCCCAGAGGAATATAAATTATTCTGCCATAAAGACACATGCATGTTTATGTTCATCGCAGCACTATTCGCAATAGCAAAGACATGGAATCAACCTAAATGTCCATCAATGGTCGACTGGATAAAGAAAATGTGGTACATATACACCAGGGAATACTATGCAGCTATAAAAAAGAATGAAATCATGTCCTTTGCAGCAACATGAATGGAGCTGGAGGCTGTAATTCAAGGCAAACTAATGCAGAAACAGAAAACCAAATGCCACATGTTGTCTCTTATAAATGGGAGCTAAACATTGAGTACACACGGACACAAAGAAGGGAACAATGGAACTGGAGCCTACTTGAGGCTGTTAGGGGAGGAGGGAGAGGATTGAAAAACTATTTATTGGATATTAATTACCTTATTACTAGGGTGATGAGATAATCTGTACATCACACCCCTGTGACATGCAATTTACCTATATAACAAACATGCACATGTATCCCTGAACCTAAAATCAAAGTTAAAAATATATAAGAATTAAACAACAACAAAACAAACAACAAGTCTATGCTGGCATAATTACAAAAGGTGGGACAAGAGATGCATTCTTTTAAGTGGAGATCCACTGGCAATAGCCACATCTTAGGCTTGGCCAAAGGACCAATATATCGAGGACAATGTCATCATTCATCCTGGATGCTGGGAACCCTGCTCAGTTCTCCTTCCTTTCCTCAGGCCGTTGATAGATCCTTACTTGTATAACCCAGAGGTTTAGAAGGCATATTTCCTAGACTGCCTCCTCTCCTCACAAGCTGCAGAGGACCTGGGAGAGAGTGGAGAATCTTTGGGTAATCCTGTTATTAATTTGAGCTCATCTACCCTTTAGCAGAAAATTGGCACCTGCTTTTTTTTTTATTTCCACAAGGGAATAAATAAATTAAAATTTAGAATGACATTTCTGAAAGATTATCGTCAACTCCTGATATGTCATACAAGGGATGGTCAGCAGCTGAATTCCCAAGATATGGAGTGGAAGAGATGAGAGGAGTGTTGAGCTTTGGTCTCTCAGCTCTTGTAAGGTCTTAGAAATGAAATGAGACTGGAGTTGGCTGATGGGACCTGTCGAACTTCCCACTGGTGGTGGCCTCTGTGTTCCTTGCCTTGGAAATTTCAGGAGGAATATGCTTCAGTTTCTGTTGCAGGCTACTAATTGTGTCTTACAGTTTGCCCAGCAAAGCAATAGGAATGCTCTTTAAGAAAAACCACTCTCCTGAGATTCGAGCTTTGAAATCAAAGAGATGGGATCAGCAGATGGAATTTAGAAGGCTCTGCTAAACAGAGATATTTCTAGATGTGTGACATGTGCTGTATTTCCTGATGGGGCCAGCAATGGGTACAAACACATCTGTAGTATTTGGCTTAGTGACTCATGCCTGTTTTTTCATCAGGCAAAGCAAACGGGGCCAGGATCAGTGGGACCACTTGCCTGATAGTCAAAAGACAACTGTTTGACCTTTTGAGTGGTGGTGGTAGAAGACAGGGCCAGGTTAGCTACACACTAGGCTGTAAAGCTGTCAGTCTTTAGTCTTCCTTTATCCACCCCTCTGGTGGTACAGCACTAGGCTTAGGGTCCAGAATTCTACATTCAAAGCCTGGCTCTGACATTAGCTGTATCTTGCACAATTTTTCAACATCCCATAACACTGGTTTCCTTTGTTGTATCCTTCCTGGCCCTGCTCCCACTTCCAGTTGGAAGGAAAGTATAGTGGTTAAAATCCCAGGCTCTGGGGTCAGACTGACCTGAGTTCAGATGCTAGCAGAGCCATTAACTAGCTACTGGACCTTGAGAGGAACTCCAGACATGATCACCAGATCAGCTGAATTAGAATGTTTGGAAGAATGGCCTTCCTCCTTAACAAACTTTCCAGGTTTCATAGGCATTCTGAAATGTGAGAACCACTGTCTGAGAGTTCTTTCTCCATTCCTTTCCATGGATGTGCCAAACACAACATGTTCCATTTTCTTAATATTAGATTCTTGTTATAAAATCTTAATTTAAGTTTTTAAAACAAGGGATTGTTATTCTTTATTTTTGTTATTAATTTTGTTTTATGTAGGTAGCTGGACTCTTTGGAGAGAAGAATTCAAAAGGTCCTTGAATTTGGAAAGAAAAAAATTACTTCTTTTCACTAACCTCGAACTGAAATTAAACATTCCAGTATGAGCACAGATAACACACTCCAGGAGTTATAGCAATCCCTGAGATGCTGTCACCACAGGAAATACCGATATTCTTATAGCACAGATATTCTCTATAGTCACTGCAGACATCTTGAAAGATCAAAAACCCTCGATGCTACTTTAAAATGATGGTAGCTATAAAGAAGCACCTATATTGTATCACAATTTTAAAATTATTTTGCACTTTGGGAGGCCGAGACGGGCGGATCACAAGGTCAGGAGATCGAGACCATCCTGGCTAACATGGTGAAACCCCGTCTCTACTAAAAATACAAACAATTAGCCAGGCGTATTGGCGGGCACCTGTAGTCCTAGCTACTCAGGAGGCTGAGGCAGGAGAATGGCATGAACCCGGGAGGCAGAGCTTGCAGTGAGCTGAGATCATGCCACTGCACTCCAGCCTGGGCGACAGAGCGAGACTCTGTCTCCAAACAAAACAAAACAACAAAAATTATTTTGATAACAATTTCAATATCTTCTGTTTCCATTGTACTATCTGTTTTTTAAAATGCATTTTAAAATATGATGCAGAGAAGGGATCCGTAGGCTTTACCAGTTTGTCAGCAGGGCCCAGGGCACAAAAAGCTTGAGAATCTTTGTACACAGGGAGTGTTTGACTCAACACACACTCCAACATGCAGTTAACTCCTGCTTCTCTGGAAATTCTCCTTGCTGACCCAAATAAGCCACTAGAGGATAGCATTTCAAGTAGGGTGAGGAAGATACTGGAGATAGGAGTGGCCCTGGTGATGGGCATTTTCCCTTAAATCTTACCTTCAGCTTACTGCGCTGACCAGCTCTGGGAAGGAGTAAGGAAAAACAATGTGTCTCATCTGTTTCCTCAAGCAGGTCCTGACTTCCTACTCTTTAGGTTTGACATGCCAGGAACCCCCATCCAGGACTCCTGGAGGTCTCCGAACTGTGATTTAATTGTTCTTTTTTTGCTTAACCTATTTGAGTTCAGTTTCCATCTTTGTAATTGAAAGAGTCCTCCTGATATAGTTGTAAATGTTATTTGACTCTGTCCCTAGCTTCTGGGTAGACCTCATTTTCATATTTTATTACTTATGGGATATTTTTGTCTGCTCATTATTTACAAAAAAAATTCCTCATATCCCTAATCTCTCTGCCAGCTTGATAATCATTAGGTTAAATCATTTGTTCAAGGTAACAAGAGCAGAAGTGTGATTCAAACTCAAGTTTGTCTAATTATAAAATGATGAGTTTTCTACTATACTAAGCTTCCTCTCCAACTTGAGGCAAAAATGTTTTCCATGTGAAATTGTCTTTGACATTATGGTGAAAGTTAGTGAATAAATAGATTAATTTAGCAAAATTCACTTTAAACGTCTTTTGTGGGTCACATTCTTTCTGAGAATTGCCACTAGAAGTGATGTTTTACCAGGCACAGATGCTTGTGCCTGTACTCCCAGCGACTCAGGAGGCTGAGGCGGGAGGATAGCTAATTCCCATGAGTGTGGGTTCCAGTAAGCCATGACTGCACCAGTGCACTCCAGCCTAGGCAACAGCGTGAGAACCTGACTCTATTTTATTTACTTATTTATTTTTCATCGATTTGAATTTATTTCTATAATCTCATTTTGTTTTGTTCATTTTTTATTATTATACTTGTGGGGAAAAGAAAGAGAGATCAGATTGTTACTGTGTCTGTGTAGAGAGTAGACATAGGAGACTCCATTTTGTTCTGTACTAAGAAAAATTCTTTTGCCTTGAGATGCTGTTAATCTGTAACCCTAGCCCCAAACCTGTGCTCCCTGAAACACATGCTGTGTCAACTCAGGGTTAAATGGATTAAGAGCTGTGCAGGTTGTGCTTTGTTAAACAAATGCTTGAAGGCAGCATGCTTGTTAAGAGTCATCACCACTCCCTAATCTCAAGTACCCAGAGACACAAAATACTGCGGAAGGCCGCAGGGACTTCTGCCTAGGAAAGCCAAGTATTCTCCAAGGTTTCTCCCCATGTGATAGTCTGAAATACGGCCTTGTGGGAAGCGAAAGACCTGACCATCCCCCAGCCCGACACCCATAAAGGGTCTGTACTGAGGAGGATTAGTAAAAGAGGAAGGAATGCCTCTTTGCAGTTGAGATAAGAGGAAGGCTTCTATCTCCTGCTCATCTCTGGGCAATGGAATGTCTCGGTGTAAAGCCGATTGTATGTTCCATCCACTGAGATAGAGGAAAACCGCCTTAGAGCTGGAGGTGGGACATGCTGGCAGCAATACTGCTCCTTAAGGCATTGAGATGTTTATGTATATGCACATCAAAAGCACAGCACTTTTTTCTTTACCTTGTTTGTGATGCAGAGACATTTGTTCACCTGTTTACCTTCTGACCTTCTCTCCACTATTATCCTATTATCCTGCCACACCCAATAATGATCAATAAATACTAAGGGAACTCAGAGGCTGGTGCCCGCATGGATCCTCCATATGCTGAACGCCAGTCCCCTGGGCCCACTTTTCTTTCTCTATACTTTGTCTCTGTGTCTCTTTCTTTTCCAAGTCTCTCGTTCCACCTAATGAGAAACACCCACAGGTGTGGAGGGGCAACCCACCCCTTCAATACTTTAAGTTCTAGGGTACATGTGCACAACGTGCAGGTTTGTTACACATGTATACATGTGTCATGTTGGTGTGCTGCACCCATTAACTTGTCATTTACATTAGGCATATTTCCTAATGCTATCCTTCCCCCCTCCCCCCACCCCACAACAGGCCCCGGTGTGTGATGTTCCCCTTCCTGTGTCCATGTGTTCTCATTGTTCAACTCCCACTTATGAGTGAGAACATGTGGTGTTTGGTTTTTTTGTCCTTGCGATAGTTTGCTGAGAATGATGGTTTCCAGCTTCATCCATGTCCCTACAAAGGACATGAACTCATCATTTTTTATGGCTGCATAGTATTCCACGGTGTATATATGCCACATTTTTTTAATCCAGTCTATCATTGATGGACATTTGGGTTGGTTCCAAGTCTTTGTTATTGTGATTAGTGCTGCAGTAGACATATGTGTGCATGTGTCTTTATAGCAGCATGATTTATAATCCTTTGGGTATATACCCAGTAATGGGATGGCTAGGTCAAATGGTATTTCTAGTTCTAGATCCCTGAGGAATCTACACACTGTCTTCCACAATGGTTGAACTAGTTTACAGTCCCAACAACAGTGTAAAAGTGTTCCTATTTCTCCACATCCTCTCCAGCACCTGCTGTTTCCTGACTTTTTAATGATGGCCATTCTAACTGGTGTGAGATGGTATCTCATTGTGGTTTTGATTTGTGTTTCTCTGATGACCAGTGATGATGAGCATTTTTTCATGTGTCTGTTGGCTGCATAAATGTCTTCTTTTGAGAAGTGTCTGTTCATATCCTTCGCCCACTTGTTGATGGGGTTGTTTGTTTTTTTCTTGTAAATTTGTTTGGGCTCTTTGTAGATTCTGGATGTTATTTGTCAGATGAGTAGATTGCAAAAATTTTCTCCCATTCTGTAGGTTGCCTCTTCACTCTGATGGTGGTTTCTTTTGCTGCGCAGAAGCTCTTTAGTTTAATTAGATCCCATTTGTCAATTTTGGCTTTTGTTGCCATTGCTTTTGGTGTTTTAGACATGAAGTCCTTGCCCATGCCTATGTCCTGAATGGTATTGCCTAGGTTTTCTTCTAGGGTTTTTATGGTTTTAGGTGTAACATTTAAGTCTTTAATCCATCTTGAATTAATTTTTGTATAAGGTGTAAGGAAGGGATCCAGTTGCAGCTTTCTACATATGGCTAGCCAGTTTTCCCAGCACCATTTGTTAAATAGGGAATCCTTTCCCCATTTCTTGTTTTTGTCAGGTTTGTCAAAGATCAGATGGTTGTAGATATGTGGCATTATTTCTGAGGGCTCTATTCTGTTCCATTGGTCTATATCTCTGTTTTGGTACCAGTACCATGCCGTTTTGGTTACTGTAGCCTTGTGGTATAGTTTGAAGTCAGGTAGCGTGATGCCTCCAGCTTTGTTCTTTTGGCTTAGGATTGACTTGGCAATGCAGGCCCTTTTTTGGTTCCATATGAACTTTAAAGTAGTTTTTTCCAATTCTGTGAAGAAAGTCATTGGTAGCTTGATGGGGATGGCATTGAATCTATAAATTACCTTGGGCAGTATGGCCATTTTCATGATATTGATTCTTCCTATCCATGAGCATGGAATGTTCTTCCATTTGTTTGTATCCTCTTTTATTTCATTGAGCAGTGGTTTGTAGTTCTCCTTGAAGAGGTCCTTCACATCCCTTGTAAGTTGGATTCCTAGGTATTTTATTCTCTTTGAGGCAATTGTGAATGGGAGTTCACTCATGATTTGGCTCTCTGTTTGTTATTAGTGTATGAGAATGCTTGTGATTTTTGCACATTGATTTTGTATCCTGAGACTCTGCTGAAGTTGCTTATCAGCTTAAGGAGATTTTGGGCTGAGACAGTGGGGTTTTCTAGATATACAATCATGTCATCTGCAAACAGGGACAATTTGACTTCCTCTTTTCCTGATTGAATACCCTTTATTTCTTTTTTTTTACAGGATTTTAAAATAACCTTTATTTTTTAAAAGTTAATATGTGCATTATAGGAAATGGAAAACCACAAGAAGCAAAGAACAAAGCCATTGACAATCACAAGAATTTTATAGTTTGACATGTTCTTCTAGATCCTGTGTGTAGGCACAACATCAAATTTTATGGGACTGAGATTGTACAGTATGTATCACGATTTTTCACACATCATGAATATTTACCAATTCAAAATCCCAAAGCTATATGAATATTTTGATAACCAAAAATACACTACACCAACTCATACTGGTAAAAAAAAATGTAATCCTGCCTGTCTTGAGACAAAAATTTCATAGAAGACAAAAATGGCAACACGCCTCTAGATAAGAGCATTGGCAGAGTTCCAATTTAAATGCTGCGTTCCCTTAATGCTCAATTTAAAATGAAACACACAACAACAGAATACACTAAGTGTAATGTTTTTAAGAGAATTCATTAGCAGATCTATACCATTAAAATATTAGCAAAGTGTATTTCCATTGAATTACTTAATGTATTCTTATAGTACAGCCAAAAGAGATGCATACATCAATAGCTATCAAAATGTAAATATGGACATATATGGACACATCTGCCTACATCTCTGCCTGTATACTTCCTTCTGCTGCTCTGCTGCTAACCTAGTGAACAAGTCCTGACATACACTGCTCAGAGGTGGCTTAACAATTCCATGTCCAAGATGCATCTTTTCTATCAATTATAACAAACGTATTTACAAATAGGCTAATTCACTAGCTCTGGTTTTTATCATAAGTTTTCACCCCATTCATAAAGCTTAGATGTTGCAAAATAATAACTTTGTCCACAATGAACACAGGCACTTTACTAAAAATGCTCATATAGACCTGTGGTTATCATCTAAAACCATCGCCTAGATATGGAGATACTAGCAAAGAGCCCTTCCCTTCACCCTTCCTCTTCTCCCTCTTCCACCCTCCCAGTGACTAGGTACAGGACATCTAGCTCCAAGAGGTGTACTAATAAAGGTCGCTACCAGAAGACAGGCCTTCCTAAAAACTAACAAAAGGACATTCACAAACGGACTCATTTGCTACATCTATTTTTAACATACTTTGAGCATTAAGACTTATCCTTTAATACACAATATTAACTACAATGCACATATAGAACAATGGTTAGACCATCTGAACTAATCCCAGGAGCACAGAACCCTTCTCCCTGCATACCTCCTCAGCCCCCCTACCCCCTCCCCCCGCTGCCCCAACCACTCAATGAATAGTCTGCATTCGCTCCTAAGCATCAAGTTTTAACAATTCCATTCCCAAATGCAACCACTCCTAGGAAGTACTGAAAACAAATGCTTAGAGGGGTGTTGCTTAAGCCCTCTACTTTTAATCTATGTTGTGAGCTTTTTTTTTTGAACAGAGTCTCGCTCTGTCTCCAGGCTGGAGTGCAGTGGTGCGATCTCGGCTCACTGCAACCTCCGCCTCCCAAGTTCAAGCGATTCTCCTGCCTCAGCCTCCCGAGTAGCTGGGACTACAGGTGGGCACCACCATGACCAGCTAATTTTTTGTATTTTTAGTAGAGACGGGGTTTCACCATGTTGGCCAAGATGGTCTCAATCTCTTGACCTCGTGATCTGCCTGCCTCGGCCTCCCAAAGTGCTGGGATTACAGGCATGAGCCACTGCGACAGGCTGTTGTGCACTTTTAAACACCTAGAAAGACTAGATGTTTCAAACTGGACTTAAGTTTTCCATTATATACACAGTAGCATTGAATAAATGGTATACATACGTAACACAGACTGTAATTTGAGTGTCTTCTAAATAGGAATATTCTGGCCTAGAACCCGTCCCTTTCCCACCTCTACCAACCCCATGGACAGCTATAAGCCATCTGTAATGCTTAGGGGGGATTTTAACAATTTCACTTCTGTTTTTAAGAAGTCTTCCCTATGAATTTTAACACAAAGTGTACTCAATATATTAGTTTACTAATTCTACTTTTGTCGTACACTGGCAACCTCTTAATCGACTAGATGTAAATTAGGACTCCTGTGTCCGCTTATATACACTATATACACAGCACAGTAAATGAAAATGCAGACATAAGGGACAATGGTCAATGTGCCTCCTCATAAACACACTGGACACTGGTAGAAAGCCCTTTGCACTTTGTGCTCCTCCTTCCCCTTGAACCAGCACAAATATGAAAATGTGTACTGCTCAGAGAATTGATCAATTTCCAAGGCAATATTTCATATCAGAAGGATAGCTACACAATGTGTTATTTACTACCTCTACTTTTAACATACTTTGTGCACTTCTAAACATCTAGAAAGACTAGATGTTTCAAATAAGGATTTAAGTTTGTCTGCTATGTACACAGTAGTGTTGAATAAACTACACACATGTAACAATGGTTATATCTCAAAGTGTCTTCTAAATAGGAACATTCTGGTCTAGAACCCTTCATTCCTTCCAACTCCTCTCCACCACCTGGTGGATATAGGCACATGTCACTTAGAGCTGATGTTATCATTTCACTCCCAAAAGTCCTTTTCAGACAACATAACGAAGTGTACAAAATGTGTTAGTTTATAACTCTACTTCTGTTATACATTGGCAACCTCTTTAATATCTAGAGACTAGATATTATAAAATCAGGACTCATTTTTCCATTATATACACAATATATACAGTATAGAAAAGTTAAATGAAATGCATGTAACATATAGGCAATGGATTAAGATGAAATTTTCTAATAAACAATGGCAAAACACCTTTTGTAATTTCTTCCCTCCCACCTCCCAGGTGGTTCAACAATTCCACTTCCAAACAGCATTTCCCATCAGTTTTTAAAAGTTATTTACAAAGTGTTATTCGACTTCCACTTTTAAATACATCAAGCACTTCCAAATTTCTAGAAAGACTAGATATTTCATATAACTTGTCCACTATGTACACAGCACTGTTAAATAAAATTGCACGCACATAACAATGGTTATCATCTGAGGTATCTTCTAAATGCGGCATTTTGGCCTTGAATCATTCCCTCCTCTCTTCCTTCCTTCTCTGCCTTCAATCCAGTGGACAAGTACAGGCACGTGTAATGCTTAGAGATGGTTGAACAAATTCCCATGCAAAAATCATTTACAGAAGACAAGTTTTCCTATGAATTTCAACACAAAGCATACAAAATATGATATTTTTACTACTTTATCATACACTGGCAACCTCTTTAACATCTAGAGACTAGATGTTGAAAAATTAGGACTATTTGTCCATTATATACACTATATACAGAGCAAAACGAAATGCACAAAACATATAGAAAAATGGTGTCTGAAAATGTCCAAGTATATACACACTAGTATATTATCTTTTGCAATTTCTTCCCTCCCACCTCCTCTAAACCACTGAACACATATAGACATTACTACACTGCTCACAAAGGTGGCTTCACAATTCAATTTCCAAAAGTATTTCCTATGAATTTTAGTAAAAAGATATTTAGTAAAAAGATATTTAGTGGTATTTATATTTACAAAGAGGTATTACTACCTCTACATTTAACATACATCCGGCACTTCTAAACATCTAGATAGAGTAGATGTTTCAAGTAAGGAGTTAATTTGTCCACTATGTACACAGCAGTCTTGAATAAACTGCAAACATGTAACAACAGTTATAATTTGAAAGAGTCTTCCAAATTTGAACATTCTGGCCTAGAACCCTTCCCATCTCCATCAACCCAGAAGACATCAAATTTTCAGAAGACAATCTTTCCTAGGACTTGTAAAACCAAATGTACAAAATATATTAGTTTACTAACTCTACTTTTGTCATACACTGGCAACCTCTTTAACATCCAGAAAGACGAGATGTTGTCAATTAGGACTCATCTGTCCTTTAGGTACACTATATACACAGAAAAGTAAAACGAAATGCACAGAGATAATGATTCATCTTGCCTCGCTGTAAACAGGATGGCATAGAGCTCTCTGCACCTCCCCCTCCTCTCTTCTCCCCTGAAGCACTGCACAAACCCTTTATTTCTTTCTCCTGCCTGACTGCCCTGGCCAGAACTTCCAACACTATATTGAATAGGAGTGGTGAGAGAAGGTATCACTGTTTTGTGTCAGTTTTCAAAGGGAATGCCTCCAGTTTTTGCCTATTGAGTATGATATTGGCTGTGGGTTTGTCATAAATAGCTCTTATTATTTTGAGATACGTCCCATCAATACCTAATTTATTGAGAGTTTTTAGCATGAAGGGCTGCTGGATTTTGTCAAAGGCCTTTTCTGCATCTATTGAGATAATCATGTGGTTTTAGTCTTTGGTTCTGTTTATATGCTAGATTATGTTTATTGATTTGCATATGTTGAACCAGCCTTGCATCCCAGGGATGAAGCCCATTTGATCATGGTGGATAAGCTTTTTGATGTGTTGCTGGATTCGGTTTGCCAGTATTTTACTGAGGATTTTTGCATCGATGTTCATCAAGGATATTGGTCTAAAATTCTACTTTTTAGTGTGTCTCTGCCAGGCTATGGTATCAGGATGATGCTGGCCTCATAAAATATGTTAGGGAGGATTCCCTCTTTTTCTATTGATTGGAATAGTTTCAGAAGGAATGGTACCACCTCCTCCTTGTACCTCTGGAAGAATTCGGCTGTGAATCTGTCTGGACCTGGACTTTTTTTGGCTGGTAAGCTGTTAATTATTGCCTCAATTTCAGAGCCTGTTATTGGTCTATTCAGAGATTCAACTTCTTCCTTGTTTTGTCTTGGGAGGGTGTATGTGTCCAGGAATTTATCCATTTCTTCTAGATTTTCTAGTTTATTTGCGTAGAGGTGTTTATAGTATTCTCTGATGGTAGATTGTATTTCTGTGGGATCAGTGGTGATATCCCCTTTATCATTTTTTATGGCATCTATTTGATTCTTCTCTCTTTTATTCTTTATTAGTCTTGCTAGTGGTCTATCAATTTTGTTGATCTTTTCAAAAAACCAGCTCCTGGATTCATTGATTTTTTGAAGAGTTTTGTTGTGTCTCTATCTCCTTCAGTTCTGCTCTGATCTTAGTTATTTCTTGCCTTCTGCCAGCTTTTGAATTTGCTGTTGCTTCTCTAGCTCTTTTAATTGCGATGTTAGGGTGTCAATTTTAGATCTTTCCTGCTTTCTCTTGTGGGCATTTAGTGCTATAAATTTCCCTCTGCGCACTGCTTTAAATGTGTCCCAGAGATTCAGGTATGTTGTGTCTTTGTTCTCGTTGGCTTCAAAGAACATCTTTACATCTGCCTTCATTTCGTTATTTCCCCAGTAGTCATTCAGGAGCAGGTTGTTGTTCAGTTTCCTTGTAGTTGAACGTTTTTCATGAGTTTCTTAATCCTGAATTCTAGTTTGATTGCACTGTGGTCTGAGAGACAGTTTGTTATAATTTCTCTTCTTCTACATTTACTGAGGAGTGCCTTACTTCCAACTATGTGGTCAATTTTGGAATAAGTGCGATGTGGTGCTGAGAAGAATGTATATTCTGTTGATTTGGGGTGGAGAGTTCTGTAGATGTCTATTAGTTCCACTTGGTGCAGAGCTGAGTTCAATTTCTGGATATCCTTGTTAACTTTCTATCTCATTTATCTGTCTAATGTTGACAGTGGGGTGTTAAAGTCTCCCATTATTATTGTGTGGGAGTCTAAGTCTCTTTGTAGGTCTCTAAGGACTTGCTTTATGAATCTGGGTGCTCCTGTATTGGGTGCATATATATTAAGGATAGTTAGCTCCTCTTGTTGAATTGATCCCTTTACCATTATGTAATGGCCTTCTTTGTCTCTTTTGATCTTTGTTGGTTTAAAGTCTGTTGTGTCAGAGACTAGGATTGCAACCCCTGCTTTTTTTTTGTTTTCCATTTTATTGGTAGATCTTCCTCCATCCCTTTATTTTGAACCTATGTGTTTCTGCACGTGAGATGGGTTTCCTGAATACAGCACACTGATGGGTCTTGACTCTATCCAAATTGCCAGTCTGTGTCTTTAATTGGAGCATTTAGCCCATTTACATTTAAGGTTAATATTGTTATGTGTGAATTTGATCCCGTCATTATGATGTTAGCTGGTTATTTTGCTCATTAGTTGATCCAGTTTCTTCCTAGCATCAATGGTCTTTACAATTTGGCATGTTTTTGCAGTGGCTGGTACCAGTTGTTCCTTTCCATGTTTATTGCTTCCTTCAGGAGCTCTTGTAGGGCAGGCCTGGTGGTGACAAAATCTCTCAGCATTTGCTTGTGTGTAAAGGATTTTATTTCTCCTTCACTTATGAAGCTTAGTTTGGCTGGATATGAAATTCTGGGTTGAAAATTCTTTTCCTTAAGAATGTTGAATATTGGCTCCCACGCTCTTCTGGCTTGTAGAGTTTCTGCCGAGAGATCAGCTTTTCGTCTGATGGGCTTCCCTTTGTGGGTAACCCGACCTTTCTGTCTGGCCGCCCTTAACGTTTTTTCCTTCATTTCAACTTTGGTGAATCTGACAATTATGTGTCTTGGAGTTGCTCTTCTTGAGGAGTATCTTTGTGGCATTCTCTGTATTTCCTGAATTTCAATGTTGGCCTGCCTTGCTAGATTGGGGAAGTTCTCCTGGTTAATATCCTGCAGAGTGTTTTCCAACTTGGTTCCATTCTCCCTGTCACTTTCAGGTACACCAATCAGACATAGGTTTGGTCTTTTCACACAGTCCCATATTTCTTAGAAGCTTTGTTCGTTTCCTTTTATTCTTTTTTCTGTAAACTTCTCTTCTTGCTTCATTTAATTCATTCAATCTTCCATCAGTGATACCCTTTCTTCCAGTTGATGGAATCAGCTAGTGAAGCTTGTGCATTTGTCACGTAGTTCTCATGCCATGGTTTTCAGCTCCATCAGGTCATTTAAGGACTTCTCTACAGTGGTTATTCTAGTTAGCCATTCGTCTAATCTTTTTTCAGGGTTTTTAACTTCTTTGCGATGGGTTCAAACTTTCTCCTTCAGCTTGGAGAAGTTTGGTCGTCTGAAGCCTTCTTCTCTCAACTCATCAAAGTCATTCTCTGTCCAGCTTTGTTCCATTGCTGGTGAGGAGCTGCATTCTTTTGGAGGAGGAGAGGCTCTCTGATTTTTAGAATTTTCAGCTTTTCTGCTCTGTTTTTTCCCATCTTTGTGGTTTTATCTACCTTTGGTCTTTGATGATGGTCACGTACAGATGGAGTTTTGGTGTGGATGACCTTTCTGTTTGTTAGTTTTCCTTCTAACATTCAGGACCCTCAGCTGCAGGTCTGTTGGAGTGTGCCAGAGGTCTACTCCAGACCCTGTTTGCCTGGGTATCAGCAGCAGAGGCTGCAGAACAGCGAATATTGCTGAACAGGAAATGTTGCTGCCTGTTCGTTCTTCTGGAAGTTTCATCTCAGTGGGGTACCCAGCCAGGTGAGGTGTCAGTCTGTCCCTACTGGGGGGTGCTTCCCAGTTAGGCTACTCGGGGGTCAGGGACCCACTTGAGGAGGCAGTCTGTCCGTTCTCAGATCTCAAACTCCATCCTGGGAGAACCACTACTGTCTTCAAAGCTGTCAGACAGGGACATTTAAGTCTGCAGAAGTTTCTGCTGCCTTTTGTTTGGCTATGCCTTGCCCCCAGAGGTGGAGTCTACAGAGGCAGGCAGGCCTCCTTGAGCTGCTGTGGGCTCCACCCAGTTCGAGCTTTCCGGCCACTTTGTTTACCTACTCAAGCCTCGGCAATGGTGGGCGCCCCTCCCCCAGCCTTGCTGCCACCTTGCAGTTTGATCTCAGACTGCTGTGCTAGCAATGAGCAAGGCTCCGTGGGCATGGGATTTGCCAAGCCAGGTGTTGGATATAATCTCCTGGTGTGCTGTTTGCTAAGACCATTGGAAAACACAGCATTAGGGTGGGAGTGACCTGATTTTCCAGGTGACATCTGTCACAGCTTTGCTTGGCTATGAAAGGGAATTCCCTGACCCTTTGTGCTTCCCAGGTGAGGCAATGCCTCACCCTGCTTCGGTTCACACTTGGTGTGCTGCACCCACTCTCCTGCACCCACTGTCTGACAAGCCTCGGTGAGATGAACCTGGTACCTCAGTTGGAAATGCAGAAATCACCCATCTTCTGCATTGCTCACACTAGGAGCTGTAGACTGGAGCTGTTCCTATTCAGCCATCTCGGAACTGCCCCCCCTCATTTTGTATCTTTTTTAAAATTTGACTTTTATTTTAAGTTTGCGGTACATGTGCAGATTTGTTATATAGGTAAACTTGTGTCACGGGGGTTTGTTGTACAGATTATTTCATCACCCAGGTACTAAGCCTCACCCATTAGTTATTTTTCCTGATCCTCTCTGTCCTCCCACCTTCACCCTCTGATAGGCTCCAGTGTATATTGTTTCCCTGTATGTGTCCATGTGTTCTCATCATTTAGCTCCCATTTATAAAGTAAGAACATGTATTCTGTTCCTGAGTTAGTCTGCTAAAAATAGTGGCCTCCAGCTCCATCCATGTTACTGTAAATGATATTATGTCATTCTTTTTTAGGGCTGTATAGTATTCCATGGTGCATATGTACCACATTTTCTTTATCCAGTCTATCACTGATGGGCATTTGGGTGGATTCTATGTCTTTACTTTTGTGAATAATGGTGCAATAAACATATATATGCATGTGTCTTTATAATAGAACAATTTATATTTCTTTGAGTATAAACCCAGTAATGGAATTGCTGGGTCGAATAGTATTTCTGTTTTTAGGTCCTTGAGGAATTGCCACACTGTCTTCCACAATGATTGAACAATTTACACTCCCACCAACAGTGTATAAGCATTCCTTTTTCTCTGCAACCTCGCCAGCATCTGTTATTTTTTGACTTTTCATTAATAGCTATTCTGACTGGTATAAGACCGTTTTGACTTGCATTTCTCTAATGATCAGTGATGTTGAGCTTTTTAAAATATACTTTTTGGCAGCATGTATGTCTTCTTTTGAAAAGTATCTGTTCATGTCCTTTGCCCATTTTTAATGGAGTTGTTTGGTTTTTGTGTGTGTGTGTCAATTCATTTAAGCTGTAAATTCATTTAATAGATGATGGATATTAGACCTTTGTCATATGCATAGTTTGCAAAAATTTTCTCCCATTCTGTAGGTTGTCTGTTTACTGTGTTGATGGCTTCCTTTGCTGTGCAGAAGCCTTTTAGTTTAATTAGATTCCACTTGTCAATTTTTGCTCTTGTTGCAATTGCTTTTGGTGTCTTCATCATGAAATCTTTGCCTGTTCCTATGTCCAGAATGGTATTACCTAGGTTTCTTCCAGGGTTTTTATAGTTTTTGGTTTTACATTTAAGTCTTGAATCCATCTTGAATTAATTTTCGTATATGGGGTAAGGAAGGGGTCCAGTTTCAATTTTCTGCATATGGCTAGCCAGTTGTCCCAGCATCATTTATTAAATAGGAAATCCTTTCCCCGTTGGTTCTTTTTGTCAGGTCTGTGGAAGATCAGATAGTTGTAGATGTGCAAGCTTATTTCTGGGTTCTCTATTCTGTTCCATGGTGTATTTGTCTGTTTTTGTACCAGTACCTTGCTGTTTTGGTTACTGTAGCCTTGTAATATAGTTTGAAGTCAGGTAACATGATGCCTCCAGCTTTGTTCTTTTTGCTTTGGAATGCCTTGGCTATTCAGACTCGTTTTTGGTTCCGTATGAATTTTTAAATAGTTTTTTCTAATTCTGTGCAGAATGTCAATGGTAGTTTAATAGGAATAGCATTAAATCTATAAATTGCATAGGCAGTATGGTCATTTTAATGATATTGATTCTTCCTATCCATAAGCATGAAATGTTTTTCCATTTTTTGTGTGTCACCTCTGATTTCTTTGAGCAGTGTTTTGTAGATCTTGTAGAAATCTTTCACCTCCCTGGTTAGCTGTATACCTCGGTATTTTATAGTTTTTGTGGCAATTGTGAATGGGATTGCATTCCTGATTTGGCTCTTGTTGGTGTATAGGAATGTTAGTGATTTTTGCACACTGATTTTGTATCCTGAGACTTTGCTGAAGTTGTTTATCAGCTTAAGGAGCTTTGGGCTAAGACTGGGATTTCCTAGATATAGGATCATGTCGTCTACAAACAGGGATAGTTTGGCTTCCTTTCTTCCTATTTGAATGGCTTTCTTTCTCTTGCCTGGCTGCCCTGACCAGTACTTCCAATACTATATTGAATAGGAGTGGTGAGAGAGGGCATCCTTGTCTTGTGCTGGTTTTCAAAGTGAGAATTGATGCCTTATATTATACCACACATGTCTAACCTGCCTACCCCAAATCCCTGTAAAATAAATGCATATTTTATAGTGACTTCAATGCAATGTAAACAAAGAAAGATTAGGCCTGAAAGTGGCATTTGGAAGGCTTTAACTCCAGTGCTGAAGATGCACATACAATGAAGCAAATATTTTGCAAGCCAGAGTTAGATATATGATACCGTCAGTTCAAAAGATGGGCTATGGCCACAGAGGAAGTACCAAGTATTAGTGGGGATGGGTAGACCAGAGAAGGAAGGCTTCAAGGAGGGGGAAGCATTGAGCTATGACTTGAAGCATAAGAATTTCTTAGAGAAGAATGTATATGCAAGTGATCTAAGAGTTCACAGTCAATGCTGGATCCTAGAACACTGTAAGGTTTCTGTGTTGATCTGGATGTGCAGACACTGGGCTAGGTGCTCAGAATACAAGAGGGAAGCCACAAAGTTCCTGCCCTCACAGCACTTACAGTTTGGGGGATACAGACCGACAAGAGTTTGCAATGTAGAGGGCTGAGGGTAAAGTATGGGGTGTGGTGGCCCTGTCTCAGGCAGCCAGAGACACTGAAGATGGGATCTGATGGTTGGATGGGAATGGGCTAGGAGGAAGTACGGGGGCACATGTCGTTAGAGGTCTTGATGTCAGTGGATGACCATTTTGGGGACTAGTGATGATGTGACTCATTTAGAAAGCTGCAGGTTGTTTGCTAGAACATTTCAAGGTGGGCTGGAGCCAGATGGCGAAGTGGGGGAATACATAGGGACAGGACGGATATGGGCCTTGAAGAGCACAAAGAGGAGTTGGATTGCCCAAAGCTTGTTCTTGTCTTTGACATTAGCATAAATGTGAATGAAGAATTCCCATTTGGTAAGAGAGATTAGAGACTTATGACAAAGGACCCCAGTTGCCACTCTTTTCCATTTCTTGGTCATCATCGAACCCCTGCTCCCTCAGCTCAGCCTCACAAAGCATTCTGAGTTTCTGTCCCTTCTACGTTATTGGTTACACGCAGTCCCCAACATACATTCATCTTTGCACCATATTTCTTTTTTAAAATGGTTATTTTATTTTAGTTTATTTTTTTAAGTTCTGGGGTACATGTGCAGCATGTGCAGGTTTGTTACATGGGTAAACTCTGCACCATGTTTCTTATGCACAAATAACCTTGCAGGAATGGCCTCCTGGAGATGACCAGGCAAGCGACTTCTTTCCCCCTCCCCCAATCCCAGCTCCCATGGCATTCCTTCCCTTTTCTCTCCCCTAATCTTCTCTGAGCTGACGTGAAGACTGCTCACCTCTGCCTCATGGGCATGGTTTTTATCTCACCATGGGGTAGCTTGGCAAGAGGGGAAGGAGAGGGAACTGGAGAGAGTAAACATCAAGGGCTGTCCTCTGCCTCTGCCTCTTTGGCCTCCCGCGCCAGGCCCTGTCTTCCTGCCCCCCTCAGGCCTCCACTTCCTCACCGTGGGTGATAGATGGACCCCTCTGGTAACCTCAGCTTTCAGCTTTCTCTCAAATATCCAGGTCCGCCACTTCAGAATACAAGAGGGAAGCCACAAAGTTCCTGCCCTCACAGCACTTACAGTTTGGGGGATACAGACCCACAAGGGTTTGCAATGTAGAGGGATGAGGGAGGAAGTGTGAAAGGGGCCATTGCTAGAACATCTGTGTGTGGATTCCATCTTTCTCTATGATATTTCAATGAAAACAACGAGGTGCAGAGGAGAGCCTCATAATCCCAGGTCGGCCTCCCTTTATTATCGTAGATGAATTAGAACCCTTTTAAAAGAAAGCTTGCTTTGAGGATAGAAAAGTAACAGGAAAGCTCTGTGATTATCATTTGTTCCTTAATGGAAAGGTAGTAAAAGTTTTCACAGCTACAGACAGCCAAGCCCTGGGGCCACTGAGACACAAATGTAGCAGGAGTACACCCCAGAGTTAAGCAGAGACCCTGTTCTCAGCCTTTCTCATGATGACAATTTATTCTCCCGGGTTTTAGTTGCTAAAGGATCAAATACACTTTAGATCTAGAAGTGAGTGAAGAAGTGTGTCTGCAAAAGAACGCTACTGCCACCTCAACAACAAAAAAATCATTTTCCTCCCAGCCTAACATAGGTAGGGCCTGCCGTGGTCTTGGTGGTCGACCACTGGGGGGCAGAAGAGGATAAAAGTTTTCCCTAGAAGGTGCCTTGTCGACGGGAGTCATTGTTCTCCCTGGCGCTTTTCCAGTTCTGTCTCTGTGATCTCGTTCAGGCCAATTCTCTCAGAGGAGGTTTTAGAGGAAATTACAGTTTGATCTTCCGGGCAGGAAGGTTATGTAGGGCACTGGTCCTCAAAATGTCCTCAGATTCCTGGGGATCACTGAGACCCTTTCAGGAGGTCCTGGAAGTCAAACTGTTTTCAGAATAATAACAAGATATTGTTTTTTTTCCCTGGGTTGATACCTGCACCAATGGTGCAAAAGTGATGGTTAAATCTGCTGGTAGCTTAGCACAAATCAAGGTACTGGCACAAAACTCTTCTAACAGTCATTGTATTCTTCACTATCACACACTCACAGTTCAAAAAAAAACAGCCAGTTTCACCTAGGAATGGCCTTGATCAAGTGGTAAAAGTTATTGATTTTATCAAATCTTGACCCTTGTTTGGATTTATTTCCTTTTACTATTCAATGTGACAGAATGGGAGTACATATAGAACAGTTTTGCTGCATACTGAAGTAGGATAGTTATTCTGAGGAAAAACACTTCTGCAACATATACAAGATTCCCCCCTTTTTGGGGAACATCATTTTTACTTAAAAAAAAAAACAAACTAAAAACGTGACTGACAGAGAAATTATGGTTTGTCAGACTTCAATATTTGGCTCATGTCTTCTCAAAAATAAAGTGAGCTTATCCCTTTAAGGAAAACAAGTTAACTACAGTATGTGTGTCAATGACAAAATTTGAGCTTTCAAGCAAAACTTGGAAATCTAGAAAACTTGTATCTACCACAGTGAGCTTCACAAGTTCTCCATATCTGAGACTTTTCTGATCAATATGATGGTGATATTAATAAATTTGATATTTTTTTATATTGTATAATGAAATGTGTCAAAATGGTGATGATTTGCATAACTCACTGAATAACTATTTTGCCCTACACATAGTAAATTAAAAGATCTATTCAAAGTGTAAGACAATACATGGATTTTAATATAACAGAGTACAAAAAGTTCATTGATATGGTTTCAGATTCCATATTGCTACTAATCTTTCAAAAACTAACATTTCGGTAGTTTGGTTTTTTTTTTTAATTGGCCACAAAAATGTCTGAAAAGCTGTTGAAATACCCCTTCTTTTTCCAACTACTTATCTGTGTGAGGCTGGATTTTCTTATGTCAATCGAAACACTGTAGGGCCTGGCGTGGTGACTCACGCCTGTAATCCCCACACTTTGGGAGGCCGAGGCGGGTGGATTACAAGGTCAGGAGTTCAAGACTAGCTTGGCCAATATGGTGAAACCCCGTCTCTACTAAAAAATACAAAAATTAGCTGGGCGTGGTGGCAGGCATCTGTAATCCCAGCTACTTGGGAGGCTGAGGCAGGAGAATTGCTTGAACCCAGGCAGCAGAGGTTGCAGTGACCCGAGATCGAGCCACTGTACTCCAGCCTGGGTGATAGAGTGAGACTCTGTCTCCAAAAAAAACAAAAACAAAAACAAAAAAAGAAAAAAAAAGAAACACTGTATTACAGCCAACCGAGAACAGGAGCAGATATGAGGTTCTGATAGCCACTAACCACTAATTCTACCATGTTTTGAATAAACATTCAGGAAAGTAGGTGTCTTGATTTGTTCCCCTGTCATTTAATTACTACAAATAAACATGACTTCCTCCTTTGTCTACAAACGCTCTTCTTTTGAAAACCAAAGATCTTGACCAGGATAGTTTTACGAGGCAACCTGTGCTTTGCTAACAGCAATATGATCTATCACTTATGTTGCAAATGTTTTTAGTTTACAAATACTACGCATACATTCCACTCAAATACTCTGAAGTCAAGATGGGATTTGCCCAAGGTTGTGTAGTAAACAGCAGCAGAGTCACTAAAACTCTGTTTTAATGACTTAAAGTCATTTGCTGCCCCATGACACTGCTTGATCTGGAAAGTGGCTTCACCTAGGCAGTTTGCCAGAGGGGGGAGTGAAGAAATTAAAGAGGCCAGATAACTTTGCATTTGGTAAAGAACAAATCTGTCTCTCTTAGGCAGGAGTGAAGAGGATGAGATTCTTATGTGTGGTAGGTTATGGGTCTGAACTACAATTCGGATTCTTTTTTTTTTTTTTCTTTTTTAGATACGGTCTCTGTTACACAGGCTGGAGTGCAGTGGCACGATCTGGATTCACTGCAGCCTTGACCTCCCAAGTTCAAGCTATCCTCTCACCTCAGCATCTGAGTAGCTGGGACAACAGGCGCCGCACTGCCACGCCCGGTAAATTTTTGCAATTTTTGTAGAGATGGGGTTTCACCATGCTGCCCAGGTTGGTCTCGAACTCCTGGACCTAAGTGTTCCGCCTGGCTCGGTCTCCTGAAGTGTTAGGATTACAGGCATCAGCAATTGTAACTGGCCAAACAATTCAGGTTCTTTTTTGTTTTGAGATGGACTCTTAAATTGATCACCCAGGCTGGAGTGCAGTGGCACGGTCTCAGCTCACTCCAACCTCTGCTTCCCAGGTTGAAAGGATTCTCGTGCCTCACTCTTGAGTAGCTAGAGTAAGGCTAATTAATTAATTAATTTTTTTTTTTTGGTATTTTTAGTAGAGATGGGGGTTCCACCATGTTGGCCAGGCTGGTCTCGAACTCCTGGCCTCAGGTGATCCACCTGCCTCCGCTTCCCAGAGTGCTGGGATTACAAGCGTGAGCCACCGAACCTGGCACATTTGTTACATTTGTAGACAAGCAGGACAAAATGAAGGGAGGGAAGCTGTGTATAGAATGAAAAAGGCGATTCTTCAGGAGTTAAGAGTAGTTTATAGAATCTGTCACCAGTGTCTTTTCCTTGTATTCTGTTTTCCCGTTTCACACATCTCTTTCCTAAAGAGTTGGCAACTTTAACATTTACATTTGCATGGCCCCTCTCAATTTTCAAAGTATTTTCGCAATCATTGTTCACTAAACCTCAGACAGAGCCTTCCCTCTGTGAGGAAAGCTCAGAGTAGGTGCTGTGGGCTCCTGGTGCCTTGGTAAGCAGAAGTATTTCAGGAAATAGGCAAGCTGACTCTAGCCTAGTCTGGAGGGTGAGCTGGTAGGATGGGGAGAGCCTACCCCAACTCAGCTGCCCGCAGCATCAGTACCACCCTCCACTTGGAAAAGAGGAAGCACCAGAACCCAACGTTCCCCCAGACAAAAAGCCCCAGAGTTTCTGATTCAGTTGGTTAAGGTGAGGCCTGGGAATGTGCATTTCTATCACGTTCCCAACAGATGCTACTGGTCTGGGAACTACACTTTGAGAACCACTGCTTTAATTCATACCATATGTTTGCAGAATTGGTCCACAAACTTGTATGGTAGGTGACACCTGATAAAAGAAAAACTTCATCTGAATTAAATTTAAAGAAGTTTAATTGAGCAATGAACAATTTGCGAATGGGGCAGGACCCAGAGTCACAGCAGATTCACAGAGACTCCAGCACAACCACGTGGTGAAAGAAGACTTGTAGACAAAAAAAGGGAAATGACGTACAGAAACCGGAAGTGACGTACAGAACAGCTGGATTGGTTACAGGTTGGCATTTGCCTTATTTGAACACAGTCTGAACACTCAGCAGTGTGTGAGTAGTTGAAGTATGGCTGCTGGGATTGGCCAAGACTCAGCTATTGTTACAGGTGCATACTCCTAAGTTAGGTTTTCAATCTTGTTTATTAAGCTAGGTTACAGTTCATCCACAAGGACTCAAATATAGAATAATGGAGTCCTTCTCAGGCTATATTTATTTTGCTTTAACACACCTATGTCCTTGAAGGAACCCATGAAGAGCCCTTTCATGAAGAGTCTGTTTTGCTGATGAGGAATATGAATAGAAATAAGCAACTTGTCCAAGGTCATGCTGATAGAAATTTGGTAGAGTCCGTCCGAAGTAGATCCATGATCTTCTGATTCCTAACTAAGGGTAGTTCCTAAGGCTGTTGGTCTTTCACGACTTTCTTTAATAGCAGACAGGGGTGATTAGCAGTTGTTATTTGTGAAATGCCTAAGAGTTGATACCTGGGTTGGCCCTTGAGTTCACAACTGTGAAAGTAAACCCATTACAACTATTTTTGTTTGTTTGTTTGTTTGTTTGAGATGGAGTCTCACTTTGTTGCCCGGGCTGTAGTGCAGTGGCCTGATCTCCGCTCACTGCAACCTCCGTCTCCTGAGTTCAAGCAATTCTCCCCCCTCAGCCTCCCAAGTAGCTGGGACTACAGGCGCATGCCACTAGGCCCGGCTAATTTTTTTTATTTTTAGTAGAGATGGGGTTTCACCATGTTGGCCAAGCTGGTCTCGATCTCCTGACCTCGTGACCTGCCCGCCTTGGCCTCCCAAAGTACTGGGATTACAGGCATGAGCCATCACACCTGGACCCCTGTCACAACTATTTTATGGTCCGGGTCCCAGATTTTATTCACCTCTCTACTCCCGCAGCAACCTACATAGTGTTTCCTGCATTCTAGGTGTATATAAATAAATACATGTTGGCTGAGCACAGTGGCTCACACCTGTAATCCCAGCACTTTGGGAGACTGAGGCAGGAGGATTGCTTGAGCCCAGGAGTTTGAGACTAGCCTCAGCAACATAGTGAGACCCCATCTCTAAAAAAATAAGTTGAACCTTTTGCTGAGCATGACCTAATAGCAATGAAAAAAGAATCCTCCCTATTTTTATCCATGACACATTATAGGAGATAAAAATGTCCTTCACCATACCCGAGATTATCAAGGATAGAAGTACATAAAACATTAAATATCAGCTCTTTAGAATTATATGCCTAAATGCTGTTGGGTTTCCAAAGATAGTGGATTTCAACCCAATTTAATTTTAAAAAATGATGTTTACTCTAAACAAATAACTGTGCTGGGGTTGTAAGTAAGATCTGGTTTCTGACTTACAGGAATTTATTGTCAAGTGGGAAGATGCAGAATATTCATAATTAACTACAATATTACATGAAATAAAATGTGATACCTGCCAAAATAGAGATCTACAGTGCAAAGAGACAAAAAGGTGAGAATTGGCTTTCACTTAGGAGAGTGAATGAAGCATTTGTGGAGGAAATGGTATCTGAACCGAGCCTCTAAAGGGTAGGTGGATCTTGCCTGTTAAAGCGAAAGAATCTTCTGGGCAGAGAAAATCACATGGGAAAAGAGATAGGCACAAAGCTTTCTTGGGAGCAGCTACTTTTCCATATGGACTGGGCAGGGCATGCGAGTGAAGTATGAAGTTCAACTGGAATGTCACTGGGAACAGCCAAGGCCGAGAACTATGGAATAGTTTTGAGCCAGGGGAGACATGATCAGGGCTGTGCTGCAGAGAAAGTGGCTGCAGCAGGGAGCAGTGTGGAGGGCAGGGGGAAGCGATAAGAAGAGAGAGGTGAAGAGTTGGAAACCAGTAAGAAGGACACTTCAGAACGTGACATGAGTGAGAGAGTGGGTTTGGGCTCCTCTGTGGTAAACCTCATTTTGAAACTGGTTTCACTCGCTACCTCCTGCAATTTAAGCTTTAAAATAAGACTGTCTTTGGACTTTAGTTTTCTCACCTGTGAAAGGAGAGGGTCGATGCTGGCTCAAGTCGGCCATCTCTGATGGTCTGTGATTCTAAGCATCTTATTTGTCGTCTGCTACAAATCTAATTCTGGATGGCCGAGGTCACTTCTCATCCTTAAAATTTGCTAACATGAATTTGGTGCTGTTTGGTGCTGTTTGCAATTGGAAATCCCACTGATATGGCTGTGATTTGGGGCAGGATTGGGAAGATGAAATCATTGAGTTGGAGTTTATTCCAATTTGCCTTGTTTAAAACTTGTTTCAGTTATACCAACTTTTCAAGCATGGCTGAAAAGAGAAAATTTATCTTGCTGGGTTTACAAACTTGGGGGACAGGAAGTAGGTTTCCAACTCTGAACATGTGGTAGGTTACTTAGGTTACTTCTTATAAACACAAGGGTTTTACATCAGGGGCAGAGGCCAGATTTCATGACTATAACTGGAAATCTCAGGGAACAGATGAATCATATAACCCATCACTTCAACCGGAAAGCAAATGTATCCTACTATTAGAGTTTATCTCGAAATGCTTTGGGAAATCTCAGGAGGCTGGAGGAACCCTTAGCTCAAGCCATTTGTGGGATGTGTTGGTCCGGCATAGACTCCAGCCAAAAGACCAAATATTGCCTTTTGTTGTTTCCTGGAGGGAAGGATATGGACAACAATGATCTGGCCATGGGGAAGATTCAAGGGAATAAAAATGAATCATCACCGGCCACCAGGAAGCACCAGGAGCTCTCTAAATGGAATGGAGGCCTCCCATGCCTTGGGTGGGTGAGGTAAAACAATAGCTGGTGGGGGAGACAGAGGCAGAGATAGGGACACTCAGCTTTACTGAGGCTGGCAACCATGGTGAAGGAACTAACCAAAAGAAATATGAGATTTCTGCTGCCCCAAATTTCAAAAGAAATCACTTCAGGGCTGGTTTCCTGTAGTGTCCCTTAGGGAGCTTATTTTTTTTTTCTGAGCTGCCCTTGGTGATTTCCTCATCAGCTGCCCCAGCTCTAGTATCCACCATGAGCAATGCCATATGCATAAAAATGTGGAGAATGTAACCAACTATTCACTCCATGTCCAAAAGGGCTCTGTGAACTATGAGGCTGCACGTGCAGCCTGCTGCACAAAGAGCCTCCAACCAGAAGACTGGAGTGCTAATTGCTGCCCTAGGAAGGAGGGTGGAGGGTGGAGGGACATCTGCAGTCCAGTTCAGGTCCTCAACTGCGGCTTTGGGGGAATTTTAGGCACACCCTGCTAGTTGCTGGACCCTGGGACGTAGGATTTAGCTGGATTCTTTCTTGTCTTGTCGATATCTGACCAAGTTTGTTTCACTTGTGTCCCTTCCCAATTTTTTTCTAGATATGTAAAAACACATCCCAAATATCGTGTCATCTGTAAAGTCTTCAAAATATATTGCTAGCAGATAAGGAGTTTTAACAAATAACAGTACTACTATTATATGTAACAAAACTAGTAATTTTTTCATCTCACGTAATACCCAGTGATGCACTTTCTTTTGTTGTCCAAAATGTGTCTTTTTTGAAGTTGGCTTGAGTTGGAAACCAAGTAAGATCTATACAAAATACACATTAGTTCCTCTCTTCTTTTCATGCTATTCATTTGTAGAAGAAATCAGATAATAGGTTCCGTAGAATTTCAAGCTTTGGCTTATTGCATTCTTGTGGTGTTTTCCCAAGGAGCCCTTGTGTCCAGATGGTGGTCTTTCAATACCATTTCCCAGTTTTTTATAATTACAGGGTTTTTACTTATTGATTTTATGTTTGTATCTTGTTGTTCCTATGCTGAAAAGCTCAGTTTCTATATTAACATAATTACTTATCAACTTTAGCTTACAACACATATATAGCTTAAAAATAACTGACAATGAGACTACTGAATATAGGTTAAGAGTTCTCTGCAATACTTCTATGGAGGCAATATCTTCTTTTACATCCCTAAAGATATTTACTATAGTTCCTTTTTGCATTGATGTTTTTCCTTTATTTTCTTTATTGTTTCTGTTTCACTTTTCAGGCATTAATAAACCTTGGCTGTTGCTTCAAATATAAATGATTCTAGAACATCAGAATAACTAGTAACAGTAAGATTACTCAAATAAGCACATAAAATCAAAGAAGGTAAGTAAAAATTTTATAATCTAACATTTGAATTGGAAATATCACTATAAACTCATTTTATCTTTTAAAATAAATTTTAAAATGCATATTTCATTGCTCTGTCCCTTGAAAAAGTCTAAACGGAATGATAACTCAGCAGTAATTAACACAATAAGCATCCAGATTGTGGTTTCTAAATCCTATTCCCCACTAACAGGAACTAGAGCTCTTTGGAAAAATGCTTGATTCCAAGTCTAGGGCAAAAATTAAAAGGTAAGTCTGGAACATTGTTTTGTGTCAAAGAAGAACCGAGAAAGCCTTTCAAAACCAATGGGGTTGTAGTTATCCAATGGGTTCTGCCTGACCACTGCAGAGACAAAACCCATTCACTGAGACCACAGTATCGTAGTAAAGAAGGAGTTTAATTAATACGAGGCCAGCCATGTAGAAGAATTGGAATTATTCAAGTCAGTCTCCTGAAGGCTCGGAGGTTAGAGTTTTTCAAGGATAGGTTGGTGGGCAGGAGGCTAGGGAATGGAAAATGTTGATTAGCTGGGGATGCAGTCATAGGAGCCTGGAAAATGGTCCTTATGTGCTGAGTCAGCCTCTGGATGGGGGCCCCAGGACCGTTTCAGTCATGAGTCGTGGTCTGGGTAGAGTCAGTCCGTTGCCATAAATGTAAAAGCCAAAAAACATCTCAAAAGGCCAATCTTAGGTTCTACAATAGTGATGTTATCTACAGGAATAATTGGAGAAGTTACAAATCTTGTGACCTCTGGAACAATGGCTGATTATTGTTTAACTATGCCTGTATCTTACCGGAGTTCAGGCCCTTCTCATAATCCTAATCTTGTGGTCTTCCATTATTTTTACAAAGATGGTTTAGTTTTGGCAGTGGCTGTTATCATCCTTGCTTTAAGGTTAAACTATAAACCAAAATCCTCCCAAAGTTAGCTTGACCTATGCCCAGAAATGACAGCTTGGAGGTTAGAAGCAAGATAGAGTCAGCTATGCCAGCTTTCTCTTACTGTCATGACTTTGTAAAGGCAGTTTTAGGGTCATATCAAAAAGATACAAGAACTGCCATTAAGGGGCTCCCACTGGCCAGAAATGGGATAATTTGTGTGTGAGAAAGAATTAAAACACATTAGGTATCTAAAAATTCATGAGTATGTAATAACTTTTAAAATTCCTCCTTGGTCATCTTTGGAGGCTGCTAAAATTACTCAAAAATGTATTGAAAAGGGAAGTATAAAGTATTTATTCTGCCTTCCTTGTATGTACTGTATTTCAGGGTAACCACATTGTTGATGAGGGAAAGCTCTTTATAGGATAATTCCAATGAATAAATGCAGAAGAAATGATAGAATTCGAAAATCACCATTTTGCAATCCCTGTAAAATGAGTCTAGGCAACAATTATGAGTTGCTTTTAACCCATTTGCTAATACAGGTTAAAAGCTGACAAAGAACTTCATAATGGAAATATTAGGCTTCTCTCATCAAAACCCACTCACCACTCTTGGTATCATTAAAAGTACAACTGGACCATATAATGATGTTGTGCAGTAGAAAAAAACATACCACCACTTAGAAGTATTTTTGCCTAAAAATCTTATCAAGTCAGCAGGTTTAACTACCAGTTTAAAGAAAACAAAAGAAATAGAACAATTTAAACAAGACTATGAAGATGCAATAAACCAAATCCTGAATGAGATATTCTACAAACCAAATGATCCAGTTTCTCCAAAAAATAATTGCATAAAAAAAGAGGGATAAATTTTTAGAGAATAAAAGATACTTAAGAGATGGAATAACTGATGTCTAGACCTTGTTTAGATCCTGATTTAAACAAACCTACTATAAAATACATCTTTGAGATAATCAGGGAAATTTGCACATAGACTTAGTATTCAATTATATAGAGAAGTTATTTTAAGTTGTATTACTGTCATAATGGCATGATTGCCAGTTTTTAAAAAGTGGTTATTGGTAAAAGATGGATACATATTGATGTATTTACTGGTGAGTTGATATGATGTCCAGGATTTGCTTTAAAATACTCCAGGAAAAAAAAAATAGGAAGAGAAGAGGTAAAAAAGGAAGAATAGCTTTTTTTTTAAGTGGCAGACTGTTGATTAATTGTTGAAATGGGGTAATAGGTGCATCTGAGTTCGTTGTACTATTCTTTCTAAGTTTAAAAATGTCTATTTTTTTCAAAATAAACATAAAGGTTTTCAAAAATAAAGAAAACAGTAAATTCTTGGTGAATAATTAAAAATCTAAATTATTTCTAAATAATAATAATTTAAAAACAATGGAAAAAATAAATCTTTGTAATCGTAGGGTATGGCAAAAAAGGAAACTGAATATTCAAAAAAAGTTAAATGAGAAAAATTATCTCATGAAGTAACCATCTTTTCTATAGGATGATTTATCTTTATGTTGTCACTACCAATTATCTAGAACCCAGGAACCCTCTCTTCCATATGACTCTGGTAGTACACAGACAAATATCAATTTTTTTGGACTTTTTAAAGATGTTCCTTCTGTTTATATTTGTAATGTCATCACCACTTAATCCATGCCATTATGAAATTGCCCTGTGATTAACATGATTTGTGGATTTCAGTTTGTTTAATATGGCTACATATTAGATTTCTTTTTCTTGATGTCACTAAAGGAGGCACCCAAATTGTGTTTGAATCACAGTGTTGGTTGGGGTACAAATCATTCCTTCCAAGCTGGGCTGTTTCCTCTCCATTGGTGGATCCTGGTTTTGTCACTCCATCTCTGACACCACATTAGGGACCCATTTTTCGCTCAAGCCTATTACTTATTAGAGTGACCCATCATCTACTTACTACAGTGACGATCAGCAGAAATGAATTTTTTAGTTGCTGAAAATGAGCCCATTTCACAACATAGCTAACAACTAGCCTGATTCAAGAATTCCAGCTCTCCCAGTACAGACTTCTCCTTCTCTTCAGAGGCAAACGCTGGGGGTTGGGGCAGGGCGGGAACAACTGAGCCTTGTGCTCTGCCCTCAAGGTCAACAGATTGAATGTGGCCTTGTGTGTGTTGTGAATGTACAGTACATGACATCATGCATATTCAGTGGGCTTTTCCAACCGCCAGTCTCACTAATGATCAAAATTTCTTTTTAGAACGGCACGCTTCTTCGGCTTTTGAGATTATTTGACTATCTTGGTACTCTTACCTCCTTTTCTGTCTTTGCCATGATTCTTCTTCATCCTGACTTGCTCCTTTTTCTCTCTCCTCTCCTTTCTCTTCCTCTCCTGCTCTCTCCGCTACTTGCCTTTTCTCTCTTTTCCTTTCCCCTCCACACGCCTGTCCTCCTCTACCTTTTCCTTCCTCTCCTCAATCTTCCTTCCTCCCTTTTTCCCTTTCCATTTTCCATACATTAAACCAATAGAGATACCTGACCTCAACTATCAATTTTAAGTGGATAAATTTAAACCTATACCACTTTACTCCAGTGCCAATTCTATACCTTCCACGGACTGTGAAATATTTATACTCATATATCCCATTATTAAATCCAAAGTATTAGGTTGGTGCAAAAGCAATTGCGGTTTCTGCCATTGAAAGAAACGGCAGTTTCTTTAATCAATTTGAATCAACCTAATAAAACTTATCTCCCAGAAAGATTCCCCTCCCTTTTCTTTGACTTTGTAGATGACTTCCATTGTCCAGACTTGGAGCCATGTAGTCATCTCTTCTTTCCTTAACCACTCTTTTGAGCTAGGCAATGAATTCTGTCCCTTCAACCTTTAAACCACATCCTAGCCCATTCCTCCCTCCATTTTTGCCAGTACCATGGTGGTCTGGGCCCTTGTCATGTGAATTATAATAATGGGCCCTTTCATGCTTCTGCCCTCTATACATTTTTCTTCTTGGGTCTCCTGGGCCCATGTTCAGCCTGGATGATTCTCACTTGAACACTGCTTAACTTGCCTTGATACACTTAAAACCTGTGAATATCTAACTAAACCTCCTCTGCAGGAACCTATATCCTTAGGCTGGCATTTGAAACTTTTCATTCTTTTTTTTTGTTTGTTTTGTTTTTTTTTTCTGTTCGAACTCATTTCCCTTTTATTAAAGTCCAAGTTATCATTACATGGTTTGGTACTCAGTAAAGGAAAACTTGTTCAAATAAGGTAATATATTATCATCAGTATTTCCAGGTGACTGTTTACACTTAAGTAGCAATATCAATAAATCCTTGGGAAGCCCATCCATGGGGTTTACACTTTGTCAAGGCCCAGTTCCTCCGGAGTGGAGATTCCCAGTTCATTTAAAGTTGGTCTGAGTTCCTGGATGACATAGGGGTAGATTTCCCTATGAGGTCCTGCTTTGTCCTTAACAGCCTCTAGGATGCCAACTGCACTAGCAAAATCATTTAACTGTCTGAATGCCTAAAAAGCAGCATCAGTGATTTGGGCTCTGGAAACAGATCATAGCCAACAAGTGTGTTCACCCCTTTACACAATTCCCAGGCATCTCTATCTGGCTTGTTGAAGTATGTTACCCGGAGAGCATCAAATTCCTCATCTGTCTCATGTGACCCATGGGAATAGCAGCGAACTGACTGGATAGCCACGGCCGGGCGGGGGTCACGGCTGGGTGCAGAAGGCCTCGAGGGCCAGAGAGCTGTGCCTAGTAAGATCTTAGGCTGAGGATGGAGAGAGGCCGAGCATGAGCTCGCGGGCTGCTCCGGAGCTGGTGGGTTGAAATTTTTCTTAATCACTTCCACCTGATCTGTCCAACTTTCTCTCCATTCAGGAGGGTTTCTTCCTGACTCTGTATACATAATTTTCATTTCCTGTCCAAACTTCTTGTGCTTTCATTCCCTGTTAGGATGCCACTCTGCCTTCTTCCCACCCTATCTATGACCTTTCCATTCTCCAAGTCCATATGAAAGCCCTCTTCCTCCAGAAGGGATTTATGGATGAAATGACTTAGATGTCTGGTTTTGCTTTAAAGTAATCTGGTGGGCAATGGAAAAGAGTGTGAGAGCTATAAATGAGACAACCTCAGCGATGTGTTGATGTGTTAGATACATGGGGGCTCGTTATCCTATTATCTCTACTTTGGTATTTGCTTGAACTCTTCCATAGTAAAAAGTTTTTTTTAATGAAAGAAAAGAAGCTATGAGTGTGATTATGAAACCTGCTGCTCCATACCAGCAGGACTCATCAGCAGCTGGGGAGGATCCCAGCAGAATGGCAAGTTGGTCTTAGGAGGGGTGGGAAAGAGGAGGCTGGTGACCAAGTAATCTCCTATAAAATGAACTCCTCAAGGGTGAGGATTTGCCTCCATTCTGTTTATTGCTGCACCCAGCATATGGAATATTCCTGGCCCTCCATGGTATTTATTGAGTGAATTTATTGAGTGAATAGATGAATCTACAAATCAAGGTAGGCTTGAGAATAGCCTGCAAATCCATTCTGTGGGAGAAGAGGGAAATGACCATGTTTCTTCTGGGCTCTAAATTTGCTCAGTGTGCCGCAAAAGTATCGATAAAGGCATCAGACAGCTCATCAATTCCAAAGGTCGTCATGGTGTGCATCCCTTGCTTTACGGGTGGATAAGGCAGAGAACAAAGGAGTCTCTGACTTCTGGGGCTTATATGCTGGTGGAGATACAGACAAGAAAACCCATTGTTAAAGCCTATTATCTGAGAGATAAATGCAGGGTGAGATACTTAGTGCCGTGGGAGTACAGAAGAGGCTTCTTCAACTCTGGAAGCACAGCTGAAACCTGCTGGCTTTGTGAAAGTCGGGGGGAAATCCATTCCAAGCCGAGAAAACAGCTTGGAGAGGAACAAATGGAAGTTTGCTATGGGTGGGTTATTGAACAAAGGAGATGGGATGGGGTGGTTGTTGAAGCATCAAGAGATAAGACTAGACAAAAAGGCAGGAGCCAGATGCTACAGGGTCTTGTAGGTCATTTTAAGGAATGTGACTCTATTCACAGAGCTGCAGGAGGATGTTTAAAGTTTTGGAGCAGCTGGAGTGATCTTTGCATTTTAGAAAGATCTCTCTGGCTAAAGGATGAAGAATAGTTGGGTGGGTGAGAGGAGCGGAGCCTGGAGACAGCAAAAAGAGTTAGAAAGTGGTTGCAATGGTTCTAGAGAGATGAGGGGAAATTGACCTGTGAATAGAATGGGATACAGAAATTTTAGGATGGATAATAAGGTCCTTTTTCAAATCAGGAAATGAAGAAATGAAGTAGACCCCTATTTGTATGGGTCTTACTCTAATTTAAGTTCTTTTTCCCAAATAGATTTTATTTGGGAAAATAAAGAAATGTCTTTAAAGTCCTTCTACTATATAGGGAGTGCCCGACTTAGGGAAGGATGCAGTGTGGAGAAGGGAAAACAATGGTGGCCTGAGAATGAGGAAACCAGGATTCAGCCTTGAAGTGCTGTTCTGATTGCTCCACTAACTTTGTATTATTATCCATGAGTTCTTCCATGGCTTTAGTTCATTGTCTCCATTCATGGAGGCTGATTTTCTCTAATACTTCGTGTTTCTTGATTATGGGCTCATCTTTGTGGTTGAGATTTCCTGTTAGATTCTTCCCATCTGTTTGCATGGTCCTTTTGGGAGAGACAAGAATTGCCCTTGTGATTTGCATTCTGACTTGCTTTCAGGAAGAGGGAGGACAGGATGTGTCACCTGGCAAGGCCATTTAGTGGTTGCTCTGTTGGGTGTTGGTACTCCCTACTCCTTCCTAAGGTCACTGGACATCTGTTACCCTGTCTCTGATCTAGTGTGGCCTGGAGGCAGACTCCCCATCATTGCTGCCTGGTGGCTGCTGCTTTCACATCTACACCCTGTCTGTTGCTTCAGACCCCTTTCTGCTCCAAGTGTATACAGCCTCCAGGCATAGCCTACCTTTCTTACTGATCTTCTGTAAGTTTGGACTATAGATTTCCTTTCCAGGCCAACCTTCTTGGGTGCAGTGGCTCATGCCTGTAATCCCAACACTTTGGGAGGCTAAGGCAGGCTGTCACTTGAGCCAGGAGTTTGAGACCCAGCCTGGGCAACATGGTAAAACCCCATCTCTTTAAAAAATTAGCTGGGCATTGGTAGCACTCGCCTGTGGTCCCAGCTACTTGGGAGGCTGAGGTGGGAGGATCATCTGAGCCCAGAGAAGTCGAGGCTGCAGTGAGCTATGACAGCACTACTGCACTCCAGCCTGGGTGACAGAGTAAGACTCTGTCAAAAAAAAAAAAGAAAGAAAGAAAGACAAAAGAAAGAGAAAGAAAGAAAGGAAAGAAAGAAAGAAAGAAAGAAAGAAAGAAAAAGGCAGGCTGGGCGCTGTGGCTTAAGCCTGTAATCCAGGCAGATCAATTGAGGTCAGGAGTTCAAGACCAGCCTGGCCAACATGGTGAAAACCCATCTCTACTGAAAATACAAAAACTAGCTGGGCGTAGTGGCACATGCCTGTAGTCCCAGCTACCTGGGAGGCTGAGGCAGGAGAATCACTTGAACCTGGGAGGTGGAGGTTGCAGTGAACTGAGATCATACCACTGCACTCCAGCCTGGGCGACAGAGTGAGACTCTGTCTCAAAAACAAAACAAAACAAAACAAAAACAAACAAACAAAAGCAACCTCTTTAACTTTTATTCCTTAAATTATTTGTAGCCAAATTCTTAATCTAGTTTTTAAGCACAACTATTTCTAGAAATTTGGAGGAAACTATAGTTTGTACCTGGTCTACCATTTTGAAACAAAAGTCTCAGTTCTGGCTAGACCAGCCAGATATCTCAGAAACCAACCCTCTGATGGCCATTGGGATTAGTGTTTATTCACCATCTTTGCTGTAAGCAACATAAAAAGAGGGTGTGCAAAGTTTGGAAGGAAGGACAATTTATTTTCTTCAAGCTGATTTCTTGTTAATGCCTGAGTGGGAAGTAAGAAGTTTACATCCGAATGAATATAGTTTTGGTTATTGGGAAATGGGTCAATAAAACACACTCAATGTCAAAAAAGTATCTCTAGTTGCATTTTGGAGTTTGGAATTATATAATCCCACAGATGACTACATTTCAGGCTCCTGGGTTTGGCAGGGCTGCTCCTCTAGGCTGCGAAGCAGTTTGGTTCCAGGCAGCTAGAGGATTGAAGGGCACCTGAGCTCAATCCAAGTGAGGAGGAGAAAAGCTTGAGAAGGAGGTAACCGAGTACATGGCACGATTAAGGCCACAGCTGGGCAGAGGGCAGTCCTCCAAGGCATGCCCCAGCCCAAGGGGCTGTCATCAGTGCAGAGAGAATTTGGAGGGCTCTGGGATTCTCCTAAGGCCTTGGTGGTGAAATGGAATGTGGGCTTTGATCCTTTGGGGAGGGGCAGGCTCTGTTGAGAGAGATTCCAATGAGAGAATCTCTAGAGAGGGAGAAAAAAAGGTTAGTTCTGAACAATTAAAAACTCTTTTTTTCCCCTCTCTTTTCTTTTTTTTTCTTTTTTCTTTCCTTTCCTTTCTTTTCTTCTTTTTCTTTCTTTCTTTCTTTCTTTCTTTCTTTCTTTCTTTCTTTCTTTCTTTCCTCTTTCTTTCTTTCCTTTCTTTCTCCTTCCTTCCTTCCTTCCTTCCTTCCTTCCTTCCTCTCTCTCTCTTTCTTTCTTCCTTTCTTTCTTCTTCTTTTTTTTTTTTTTTTTGACGGAGTTTCACTCTTGTTGCCCAGGCTGGAGTGCAATGGCACGATCTTGGCTCACCACAACCTCTACCCACTCCAGGTTCAAGCAATTGTCCTGCCTCAGCCTCCTGAGTAGCTGGGACTATAAGCGTATGCCACCATGCCTGGCTAATTTTGTATTTTTAGTAGAGATGGCGTTTCTCCATGTTGGTCAGGCTGGTCTCGAACGACCTCAGGTGATCTGCCCACCTCAGCCTCCCAAAGTACTGGGATTACAGGCGTGAGCCACCATGCCCGGCTCTTTCTTTCTTTCTTTCCTTCTTTCTTTTCTTTTCTTTTCTTATTTTCTTTTTTTTCTTTTCTTTCTTTTTCTTTTGGATAAATGTGTCAATCTACTCAGGTTCATTGTAAATAGGGATTAATGATTTAAGAAATCATTGCTTTGTTTCCCTTCAAGAAGCTGTATAAAAAGATTCAGGACCACTTAGTCATTTTTAAATGTGTATGGTCTACACAAGGGTGGGTAATTGGGCATGAAGAGATTAATTATGGTGCTTAAACAATATATTCACCTTGTCATATGTTTTTGTAAAATATGTAAAAGTAAAACCAGGATCCATTTCTATACTGACTTCCCCTCTGTCAGCATCCGTCCATATCATGTGGCATTTAGTGGCCCAGGGAATTTGGGGATGTGGCTGAAGGGATTTTAAATTAAGGATATATTCAGTTTGGGTTTAGTATATTTATGATATAATAAAAAATACAGTCATGAATTGATTAATGAGGATATGATGTTCTGAGAAATGCATCAGTAGGCAATTTCTTCATTGTATGAACATTATACAGTGGTGTACTTTACAAACCTAGATGGTAGAGTCTATTGCTGCTAGGCTGCAAACCTGTACAACATGTTACCGTATTGAATACTCCAGGTGACTGTAACATAATGGTAAGTATTTGTGTATGTAAACATATCCAAACAGAAAAGGTACAGTAAAAAATGTGATATAACAGATAAAAAATGACATATCTTGATAGCGCACTTACCATGAATGGGGCTTGCAGGACTAGAAGTTGCTCTGGGTGAGTCAGTGAGTGAGTGTGAAGGCCTGTGGCATTACTGTACACCACTGTAGACTTTCTAAACACTGTACACATAGGCTACACTACATTTATAAAATAATACTTTTCTTCAATAATAAATTAACCTTTGCTTAGTATAACTTTTCTACATTATAATTCTTTTAATTTTTAAAACTTTTTGGGCCTTTGTAATAACACTTAGCTTAAAAGACACATTGTGTAGTTGCATGAAAATATTTTCTTTCTTTATATCCTTATTCTATATGCTTTTTTTGTACTTTTTTTAACTTTTTAAACTTTTTTGTTAAAAGCTAAGACACAAACACATGTTAGCCTAGGCCTATGCATGGTCAGGAGCATCTAAACCACTGTTTTTTGCCTCCACATCTTGTACAATTGGAAAATCTTTAGGGTCAATACACGCTTGAAGCTGTCATTTCCTCTGGTAATAATACTTTCTCTGGAATACCTCGGAAGGACCTGCCTGTTTTACAGTTAACTTGTTTTTAAACAAATAGAAGGAGTACACTGTAAAGTTATGATAAAGAGTATAGTACAGCAAGTACAGAAAATAGTAATATAGTCATTTATTATCATTATCAAGTATTACGTACTATACGTGATTGCATGTGCTATACTTTTGCATGACTGGCAATGCAGTAGGTTAGTTTACACCAGGATCACCACACCCATGTGAGTAATGCATTGCTCTATGACATTATGATGGCTATGACATCAATAGGAATTTTCCAGCTTCATTACAATCTTTTTTTTTTTTTTTCCTGAGAGTCTTGCTCTGCTGCCCAGGCTGGAGTGCAGTGGTATGATCTGGGCTCACTGCAAACTCCACCTCCCAGGTTCAAGCAATTTTCCTGCCTCAGTCTCCCAAGTAGCTGGAATTGCAAGCATGTGCCACCAAGCCCAACTAATTTTTGTATTTTTAGTAGAGACGGGGTTTCACCATGTTGGCCATGGTTGGTCAGGCTGATCTCAAACTCCTGACCTCAAGTGATCTGCCTACCTCAGCCTCCTGAAGTGCTGGGATTACAGGCGTGAGACACTGCACCCAGCCAGCTTCATTATAATCTTATGGAACCACTGTTGTGAATGCAGTCCTTCCTAGACTGATATGTTGTTATGCAGCACATGACTGTATATATGTGCTTTCAGCTCCTGGTTCTTGGCACACAGCTCCTAACACCATTGGAATCTCTGGAGTGAAAAGAGTGTCTTTTGTAAGTGAATGAGATGACTGAAAGTTGGGGGCCTGTAGATAGCCCCTTCTCCTATACCTCGACCTACACGTCTCTTCCATTTTTCTTGTGTCTGTATGCTTTGTAACATTCTTTATAATAAACAAGTAAGTGTAAGTGTTTCTCTGAGTTCTGTGAGCTGTTCTAGCAAATTAGTTGAACCTGCAGAAGGGGTCTTGGGAACCCCTGATTTACAGCTGGTCGGTCAGAAGCACAGGTAAAACAACTAGGGGCTTGCAACTGGCATCTGAGGTGAGGGGAAGCCTTGTTGAACTTAGCGCTTGGCATGTGGGATCTGATACTCTCTCCAGGTAGATAGCATCAGAGTGGAACTGAGAGAGGACACCCCGCTGATGTCTGCTGGAGAACTGGTTGGTGTGTGGAATCTGGTTTTAGAAGTATTGTATTGAGTGCTATGTGAAAATAGGAAACACACTTCATTTTTTTTCCATCTTTATAATATTTACATAGTTTTCAGGCACTTCTGGGTATAGCTATTTCTAGCTATTTGAACGTAGGAAATGCTTCCAAGAATGCCTCTCACTTTTTAAAAAAATTGAGAGATAACTCACATACCATAAAATTGACTTTTTAAGTATACAATCCAGTGGTTTTTTTAGTATATTCACAAGGTTGTGCAACTATCACAACTAATTCTAGAATGTTGTCATTACCCCCTACAAAGAATTCCGTTAGTAGTCACTTCTCATTCTTCCTTTCCCCACTGCCAGCTTCTATCTCTTAATCTACTCCTATTTTTTGTCTCTATGGATGTGCCTATCCTGGACTTTTCATATAAATAGAACCAGCCAGGTGTGGTGGCTCATGCCTGTAATCCCAGCACTTTGGGAGGCTGAGACAGGCAGGTCACATGAGGCCAGGAGTTCGAGACCAGCTTGGGCAACAGGGCAAAACCCCGCCTCCACTAAAAATGCAAAAATTAGCCAGGTGTGGGTGGTGCATGTGTGTAATCCCAGCTACTCGGGAGGCTGAGGCATGAGAATTGCTTGAACCCAGGAGGTGGAGGTTGTAATGAACCCAGATTTTGCCATTGTACTCCAGCCTGCATGACAGAGCAAGACCTTTTGTGTCTGGCTTCTTTCTGTTAGTATATTTTCAAGATTCATTTATGTTATACCATGAGTCAATACTTTATTCCTTTTTATGGTTGAATAATATTCCATTTCATTTCTCTATTCATCAGTTGATGGACACTTGGGTTGTTTGCAGAAACATTCTCTCTGACCAACGAGTTAACTAACCCAATGAGAAGGTCTAGGGCCAGAGGGAGTATCATACTATGAACAAGGTCCAGGGTGCCTGATGTCAGAAGTGTGAGAGTTGTGGAGAAAGAACAAGTTTGAAATATGCAGAGTCAGAAGCCGCCATGATGGAGGAATGACTAAATCTATCTTTTCTCTCTATAGAAAATGAAATTGCAAAATTGTTGTTAAGTGAAGAGATTATCAAAATATTTACAGTTCCCAAATGTAGAAAAACACAGAGGTGTCAGATAGTTAAGATATCTTGTTTTTCTGGGTTTCAATATATTTTTGGTAATTATCAGTTTTTTCAAAATGTGTAATTATGGTTTATCTTCCTTTATTTATTTACTTATTATTATTATTATTTTTTTGGAGATGGAGTCTCCCTCTGTTACCCAGGCTGGAGTGCGGGTGTGATCTCTGCTCACTGCAAGCTCTGCCTCCCAGGTTCACACCATTCTCCTGCCTCAGCCTCCCAAGTAGCTGGGACTACAGGTGCCCACCACTACGCCCAGCTAATTTTTTTATATTTTTAGTAGAGATGGGGTTTCACCATGTTAGCCAGGATGGTCTTAATCTCCTGACCTTGTGACCCACCCACCTTGGCCTCCCAAAGTGCTGGGATTACAGGCATGAGCCACCATGCCCGGCCCTATCTTCCTAATCTTAATCTAACTTATATTCGTAATTTTGCATTACCTTTCTTTAAGAATGTCCTCCAAATCGTGTATATAAAAGCTCCTCAAAACCAGGATCCACCTTGCTTTTAGGTAACAGTTTGAACCCACTTTCCTTGTGGTCAGAGGCACTTAGATACTGTGTGAGGGACTTCCTCTTTGGGAATTACATGGCAAGCTAGTCTTTTCATTGCTTTCCATCCTTTTATTGTAAACCATTTTCTTTCTCAGCTTGGAGCACTTTCAGGAGAAACTAGCTCATGCAACACCTTCATTAAATGTGCAATATCTTGCAGCATTGCTATGGTTGGTTGAATATTGTTCAGCAAAAACTCCCTCTCTCCACTCCCCTTTCCTTCATAGTAGAGACTACTTCCTCATCCTTCTGACATTGGGCTTGGCCAGGTGTCTCGCTTTGGCCAGTGGAAACTAGACAGAGAAGACATTGTGACAGTTTTGAGTGTTCTTCAGGGTCTTCCCTTGTCTACCCTATAGGGAACTCACGCTCCGGTAGCTGGTGGTCCTCTATTGTGAGTCCTGCACAGACCTAGATCTTGAATCCAACATTCAGCATAAAGAGGAGACACTGCTGCTGGCCTGCAGACCTTGACTAAGAAATAATTATTTGTTATTTTGAGCCACCAAGACCTGGGGGTTGTCTTAAACCCAGTAGAATTGTAGCAGGAGCTGACTACTACAGTTATGCATTCCTAACCTGAAGAGCAGAGCTAATATCACTTACCTCCCAGGAGGCAGCTAAGCTTGGAGCCAAAGCTCAAACTTCCAAGATCTCTGACAGCAGCTCCCAATACAGCACCTTTCCAGGTTCCCACTTTAGCATGCTTCCACCTTACAAGGAAAACTGTGTCTGGGAAAAGGTGCTGTCTCCTTTCCCTCCCTCCTTCAGCCATAATTATAAATGCAAGGTAGTTCATGGTTTCCACTCTCTATAGTCGCATTTTTGTCACTGCAGTTAATCTCCTTCCAGGTACAGACCACTACACTTCGCCTAATGAGCGCTCTACTCTTTAGCTTCAGTTTGGCCACCCAATCAAAAGTCTAAACATATCTGGAGGATTCTTTGACCAAGCAGTTACACTTTCAGAAATTTAGCCTGAAGGAATACTCATTCAAGTATATAACAGTACATATATAAGGACACAAAATATAGGAAACAATCTAAATGTGTAACTATAGGCAATTTATTAAATAAATTAAGGTGTAATGGAATACTCATACTGCATCGTTAAGAGTGGTACAGTAAAAATATGTTTTTCCTTGACACAGAAAGGAGAAGGTTATCAAGAGGAATGCATGGTATAAATTCATTTTGTGAACAAAAAAGTGTATATTATATATATATATATTTAGAAGGATATATGTTGATTACGTACAGTTGTTATATCTGGTTGTTAGAATTATGGGTAATTTTTATTTTATTTTGCTTATTTTTTTCTTCTTTTAAAATCGTATTTTCTAAAATGCCACGCATGTTTAACTTTTGTAATAAAAAGTAAACAGTAAAATATATTGCTATTTTTGCCCCTCACAACTGTTTTAGATGAATAAAGAGGACTTCTTATTATGAAGCTGTCTACTTTTTTAGAGAAGAAATCATTTCAAATCCAATGTTCCCCATCTGAAATAAACAACAGTAAAGAAATAAAATCAGGCCAGGCTCCACACCTCTCACCTGTAATCCCAGCACTTGGGAAGGCTAAGGTGGGAGGATTGATCACCTGAGCTCAGGAGTTTGAGACCAGCCTGGGCAACATGGTGAAACCTCATCTCTACAAAAAATAGAAAAACTTAGCTGGGCATGGTAGCATGTGCCTGTGGTCCTAGCTACTCTGGAGGGCTGAGGTGGGAGGATTGCTTGAGCCCAGAATGCAAAGGTTGCAGTGAGCTGTGATTGCACCACTGTATTCCAGCCTGGGTGACAGAGCAAGACTCTGCCTCAAAAAAAAAAAAAGAAAAGAAAGAAAACCAATAAAATGAAAAGCTAAAATATAGGGAAATAACTATAACAGTGTAAATAACTTGAGATAAAATGGTTAAACAATCCAAGTTTTAAAAGATCACAGAGTAAGACTGTGCTGTTTGTCTAAACAAAAGTAGTTAAAGCCGCAGTAGAGAAGAGAGCTGGACTTCTTCATAGCGGGAACTTCCTAACAGGGCTGAGTAACTCTGGAAAGCAACAGACCCTTAAGTAGGCTTGACCATTGCAGATCAGAACACAGAAACGAGTGGAGTGCTGGAAAGGCTCTGGATCTCTTCCTGGCTCTGTATCTCTTCCTGGCTCTGTATTCAGTGAGATCAGGCTAGTAGCTTAAAATCAGCTACCATGGGAGTACTGACACCATAAAAATCAGCAAATGCTACAAATCAGTGCTCTCTTTTCCCGGAGAATTGGTTGTTAAACATTTACTTGAGACAAACCATATAAACTTCCAGGGAAAAATACAGGAACCATCAGAATACTGGCAGAAATTCAAAGTTATACAAACACCTTCCCCAATGGCTTCTCCTCACTACCTCCTGCCCACCACAGTGCCCCAGGACTCCCAGCAAGCCCACCTCCCCAAACCCTGCTTTTTATGCCCCAGTGGAAGCTCCTCAGGGGCTCTGAGTCAAGCCTGAAAATAGGGTATGTTCTCAAGGAGAAGCAAATGAATGAATAAAAAATGACTCCTGCCATGCACGGGCCATGCCACCTCTCAGCACAAAATGAAACTTGAACTCTCCATCCCTTTGAACTTACAAGGAAAATATAAAGAGAAATTAAATGCCCCTAATGGCACTTGAACTTGTAGAAGAGTACATCTAACTTCCTTTATATTTTTTCTCTAACATTCTTAGCTCTATCTTGAGTATAATTGCAGATGTTCTCTTGCTGCTTTTTTTTCTTTTGAATGTCTGGGAAAACAGCTCAGCTTTCAAAGTAGAATTATTAAAATAATTCCAGTTAGAATATAAAATCTTTCACTTTTTCCAAGACATCAATTCTTCCTGTGTTACCATAAATTCTATAACTCGACCTACTTCTCTCCGTCTCTTGACTGTGCTCTTGTTATAAAGTAGGTTCAAATGGTTCCTTGTTCTGATTGGGTTTTGGTAGGAAGAGGGAAAGAGGCTGGGGACAGAGAGAGTGAGTAGGCAGCTATAATAAAATAACACCCTGTTTGCGTCACTGCTCTCCAGCCTGGCGACAGAGTGAGACTCTGTCTCTAAATAAATAAATAAATAAATAACGCCCTGCTTTATATCCACTTGACATGGTTCTCATGTTTTATGCTGGTGTCTGCGAGTCTTCTATCTCTATGACTCTGTCAGTGATATCTGTTTAACATCTACTTTTAAGAACAACTGAAGGGAGGAAAAGGAGAAGGGTTGAAAAACTAACTGTTGGATACTATGCTCAATATCTGGGTGAGGGGAGTAATCATACCCTGAACCTCGGCATCACACAATATACCCAGGTAACAAACCTGAACATGTACCTCCTGAATCTCAAATAATAGTTGAAATTATTTTTAAAAAGAACAATTAAATATTTAATTTAATGGCTACCATATGTAGGCAGAAACAAGAGAAAGAAGCACCAGATTTTGGGCAAGATATTTTTTAAAAAAGAAATTGTACTTTGGTGAAAAGCAATGCTTTAAAGTTTCCATTATAAAAGTATCCATGCATATTAAAGAAAACTTAGAATATACTGAAGCATTAAAAAATAACAGAAAACACCAGAATCCCATTATCCAGCCATAATGGCTGTCTCCATTTTGATCTGATTCTGTCTTATAACTATTTATGCATGCATATCTTTATTCAAATATAGAGCAGAAGGTATAAACAAACAGCCTTTGGGGGAAAAAAAGTCTGATGTGTTTTATTTGGCCTAGGCAATATATTTTTAATTCAAATTAGATCTTAACATGCAAAAATTAAGAGATGTCACATTAAATTCGGATACAGGGTTTTTCTTGAAAAATAGAACCTGCATTCCTAAATGGCTGGAGTCGAGGAAAGGTGGCCACTCTCAGAAGGGGACATGCTTGCCAATTTGCCAATGTCTCATTGTTTGGCTCCTGTAGGTATTTATGTTTGATGCCCCTGTAGAGTTTCTTTTTAATCCTTGCACTCATTTTATATATGCAATTTTATATTCAGATGCTTTCTCTGAGCAATATATTATTAATCTTGCCCTATGTTGCCCCCTGATTATACCAGTGTACCTAGTAGTACATATCAAGTGCTTAAAAGTATAAACAGAAAAGTAACTATTATTTGGAATATTTTCTTCCAATTGTTTCTGTGCAAATATCTTTTTAAACGGTGGAAATCATACAGCACACAATCTTGTATCTAGCTTTTTTCACTTTTTGTTGTATTATAAACATGCTACTCATCACATATATACAATGTAGCTAAGTCTTTTTCCCATGGTTGGATACACTGCAACCTCTGCCTCCCGAGTTCAAGGGATTATCCTGCCTTGGCTTCCCAAGTAGCTGGGATTACAGGCAGGCACCCACTCCTGGCTAATTTTTATTTTTTAATTATCTTTAATAGAGATGGGGTTTTGCCATGTTGGCCATGCTGGTCTCGAACTCCTGACCTCAAGTGATCTGCCTGCCTCAGCCTCCCAAAGTGCTAGGATTACAGGTGTGAGTCACTGTGCCCGGCCTAGATTATCCTTTTTCTATCATAATTATGCTATGATGGATATTTCTGTGCTGCAGGATTTTTTTCTATATTAAAGATTCTTGTCCTAGGATATATTCCAAAAAATGGGCTATGCAATTGAAGAATACAAACAATTTTAAGGCTTTTGATGTATGTTGACAAGTTGTATCCTAAAAGGTTATCCAGTGTTCTGATTTGAACGCCTACCTGCATTGTGTGAAAGTATGTTTCAGGACACATTGACAGAATTAAATATATATATACACACACGAACACATATATAGTTGTAATTGTATATAATGAAAACCTATATGTATATATATATATTACTGATTTGATACAGAATATGGTAACTTCTGGGTTTAACTTGCAGTCTTTTCCTCTCCAAAAACCCAGCTTTGCCCTTTGAAAGGACCAGAACAGCAAGGATGGAAACTCACTAATTCAAAAGGATGGCCTCAGCAATGCAGGTAGAGGCAAGTGTTGGGGCAGAAACCCAGAATTCCCCACATTAGGCAGAACCGGAGGAAGAGGCTAGGAGCAGAGACACCTGAGGACAGGATGAGGCAAAGAATTCGGGGCCACAAAAGTCAGTCGTGTGAAAACCAGGAAGGTTCACACCACAGTCTAGGATCCAGACCTCACAGCTAAACCCAAAATAGCTAAATCCACAGGATCCAGATTTTTCGTCTTCTAATGTACAATGTTTTCAGGTCTTAAGTCCTAATGAGGCCCACAGTCTGGGAGGCCACTTTAAAATTTCTGCCACAGGCAATTTCTTTATTTTGCTATCAGCTCTTTCTCCTCAGTTCATTCCATCAGCTAGAAATTCCTCTTGAAAAATGATTTGTCCAGAACCGAATGTCTTGAATGAAAATCATTTATTCAACTCACAGAAGCACGTAACCAACCTAGAAACTGAGTACCACAGACCTGGACTGCCACCCTGTGTTAAAGCCACCCAAGACAGGAAGGAGAAGCCCAGGTGGCCCATTAGACTGGCACCAGCGGCAACATAAAGAGTGGCTAGCGCTCACTGCCCAGAGCTATTTATTATCAACACCGAGTGAAAAATCTCTTCGTATTTTTTTGAACACTTCATGAAGTGACAAAAGAAATATGAGTATCTGAAACCTCATATGAATAAATGAGTATACGTAGCTACAGCAATCTGTAATCAAACTTGAAGAGAATGGTTGTTTCTAGATAGAATATGAAATCTTTTTCATTAAAGGCATTTTTATTCTTTTCCACCTCTGGGTTTTTGGATTTGATACTAGCGTTTCTATTGCCTGGTAAACTGAGAGGGAAGGATGAAAGTGATAGCTGTCTCTTGCTCGCAGTGTGTTAATATAGGTATTGAGCTCTACATCAGGGTTAGCAAATCTAGCCAGGTCCTAGCCTGTGTTTGTACAGTCTGTGAACTAAGAATAGTTGTTAGATGTTTGGAAGGTTGAAAAAAATCAAAAGGAAATAATTTTTTTACATGTAAAATGATAGGAAGTTCAAATTTTAGTGCCCCTAAGTCAAGCTGTATTGGAACACAGCCATGACTTTTTGCTTAGGGATTCCCTGTGGCTGCTTCTGTGCCACAATGGTAGAGCTGAATAGTTGCAAAAGAGACCATATGGCCTACAAAACCAAAAATATTTATTCTCTGGCACTTTACAGAAAAAATTTGCTGATGCCTACTCTAATACATTTAGAGTCATAGCCTTATATAATTTAACACCCTGACCAGGGGTTCTATCATGACGAGAAGATACAAGAGAAAGACGTCCATATGACTTGAAATCAAGTATTGAGCTTATGTTTGTTAAATGTGTAGATGCTGTTAAATCAAGCAGGATGAAGAGGGAGTTGTGAATAGAGTGTCAGAGAAGGAATTAAAATGGATGGATACATATGTAACAAACCTGCACATTGTGCACATGTACCCTAAAACTTTAATAATAATAAAATAAAAAATAAAAAATAAAAAAAGAAGATGATTAATGATTAAGTTTAAGTGAGCATTTAGGATCTAAAATGAAATGCTATAGATACAAAATGAGGAAAGCCTGAGAGAAGTATGGCATTAATATTCTGATGAATGTTGTCAAATTGTGTTAAATAGCAATGTCACATCTTCAAGAGAAGGAAACACGGGCAAGCTGTGGGACAAGCTCAACATCGGGGCTGCAATTCTTGGTTTGTGTTGACTTATTGTTGATCTCAGTGTTAGTGTCTGGATTTTGAAGCTCCATGCTCTAAAGAAACATGAAGCTGAGGGTCCTGCAAAGATGTAAGTGGGGAGAAACAGATGTATGAAAAATGGCGAAATGTGCTGGTGTATTTAAACAACAAAGCTGTTGTGGAACAAGGACTGGATGTGAAAAGAAGACTTGTTTTCTAATGCCTGGCCTTGCCACCTTCCAACCATGCACTTTAACCTCTCTAGGCTTCCTTATGAAACATGTTTCCTAGGAAACCTCTCTAGGTTTCCTATGAAACAGATAATATCTCTGTAAAAGATTCTTGAAGGAATTAAATGGAATAATATGAAAAGAGCTTTGTAAACTCTTAAGCACCGTGCAAATGTGAGATACCGCTGTTGGAAAGCCATGTTGTGACAATGAATACCTAGAGTACTGAAGAATTATCCCATACAGTTGTGGAGTTTGTGCACTGCACAAGGGGTTGCAGCCCGGAAGGCCAACAGGGACTGGCAAAATGGCTCTGGCTCAGGCTGGATTCCTCAGGAAGGGGAGCACTTTCTTCTCATACTAAGGCATCGTCTGCTTGTAAAATCATGTACCCACCAATGTGGATTGGTTTTACACATTTATATATAAATATACAGCAGTGTTATATATCTCAATGGTAATCAAACATTAGACTACTTAAAGTGACAATAGAATGTCCATTTTTGCAGAATCTTTTAAGGCAAAATGGAAAACCCCTTCATTGTCTGCCAGTTAAATGTCTACCTTATACTCCTGCTTCTCTGATTCTGACATTTATCCCTAGATTAAAAGACACATAGCCTCCTAAATGGCTTCCCTGTGCTTCACTCACACAGAAATGAAAGTTTCTTTTTCTTAAATTTGTATTTATCCAAATATCAAACTGCATTGTATTACTGATGGGATGGTGAAGATAAGGAAGAAGAAAAATAGATAGGGAATATTTAAAACTTTTTGGAGTTTTTATAAATGTTTTGTGTTCTGTGCATATAACCTATGCACAAAATTTTCCTAATGTTTATTGACCAGTCTATTCAGTTTTTTAGCCTAGTCCGTAAGAAGTGCTTCCTGCATTAGCAAGAGGCTGAGTGATAAAATCTGTAGGCATCAGTAGTGATAATGCTGCCTGCTCTGAAGTAGGAGTTGAAATAAAAGCAAACAGGTGAGCTATTGGCTTGAGCCAGATGTAACTTTCAACGATCTGGCATGTTAATTTCCCTTCCACTTTCAGAAAGGCTGTGAAAATTGTAGCTGAATATTTTTGGGCTGAAATAATGGCTTCCCTCATGAATACTTTATGCAGAGAACTGTGCTTTCAACACATTTTTGCAAAGCAATGACCTTGTTTTCTGTCTGATTTTGCACCATAGAGGACTGTCTGGTTTTTCAGTAAGAGCAAATGGCCTACAAACTACTGCTTAAAATCCATGTGAGGTCTGATGGGGATATCAAACACTTTTAATATAGAATAGTTTACATTATAAGTACCTTTCTATATTACATAATTTTTATTAACTCTTGTAATAACTCTGAGAGACACAGACAAATATGATCCCTGTTTAACAGATAAAGGGATACAGTTGGAAATAAGTTAAATAATGAATTCAGGATCACACAATAAGTCAGTAACTAAATTAGGTTTGACCCACTACTCTTGGTCAGGTTCTTTTTGAGCTACTTACTCTGAATCACAGAAAAAAGTGGCTTATTTTTGGCTATTCTGAAAGATAAACAAGCAGATATCACCATCAGATCACATTAGATGTTCAATTATATCAATTCAGTCAACCTCCATGCTGCTGCGTATCACATGGTTTAAAAATTATTTTCAGGGGCATCATGAGTACAGCATAGGATAAGATAGGAGGATCTTGACCTGCTTTTAATTGTTCTTCATTTTCCTGGATTTAGACCTCTAAAGGTTGTTTTCATTCCATTATCAGCCAAATAACCCCCCACAAACATACTGAGTGTCTGCTACTGAGAAATTTACAATTAAGTCAGGAAGACTGATTTTACATATTCAAAATGGAAAATACAAATTTAATGCCAGTGTCTAAAACTGGTAAATACAACTATGGTCTCTTTAATGCACATATCTAAGTCTTGACTGCAAGATGTCCAATCTCTTCCAAAGCCTCTCTCCTTAATAGATCTTGATCTCCTTAAATAGATCTTGAAATTCCCAGAGATGCACACTTGAGTCCAAGACCCAGTCTTGGTTATTGACGCAAGAGTGAGTGACAAAGGCAGGGTTCTGAGATCCTGGTTCTGTCCACCCTACAGAGGTGTCCGCTCGGACTGTGAGGTACTGCTTGCCCTGCATGGCCACTGCCACAGCCATACATGTGGCCACCACCAAGAGGCCAGCTGAGCTGTTCTGTCCAATTGCTGAGACTACTTCTATGTTGTCCTTTATCTGTGCAAGTGAGGGAAACCTATTTATTCAACAAATTCTTATTGAACATCGATTATCTGCCAGGCACCATTATAATACATCTAGGCAGACTCAAGTTTCAATGGCAAACAAGGCAAAGTTTCTCTTCTCAAGAAACTTAGATTTCTAATGGGGGAGAGAGACAAGAAACAAGCACACAAGCCTGTCAAAACAAAATCTTGACAAGGTGTGGTGGCTCATACCTGTAATCCCAGCCCTTTGGGAGGCAGAGGTGGGAGGATTGCTTAAGCCCAGGAGCTTGAGACCAGCCTGGGCAACATAGCACAACCCTGTCTCTACAAAATTTTTTTAAAAAATAGCTGGGCATGGTGGCATGTGCCTGTAGTTCCAGTTACTTGGGATACTGAGCTGGGAAGATCGCTTGAGCCCAGGAGGTTGAGTCACGCATTGCACTCCAGCCTGGGTGACCAAATGAGACCCTGTCTCAAAAAAGAAAAAAAAAATCTTAAAGAAGCAGGATTTACCATGAGGACCTCAGTCTCTTTTTGTGCAGTGTCATCAGTAAAATTACAAATACCAAAAGAACATTGAAATCAATTTTTTTCTCTATGGCTCTTTTATTTATCTATTTTTAATTTTTATGGATACATAATAATAGATGTATTGGAATAATAGATGTACTGATTAGGCCTAGGCTAACTGAAAATTAAATGTAAATTAATTTTACTTAGCCTAGACCTAATCAGAAGAATATGCTCAAGGATTGGTTTGATCAGTTTTAATTGAGCAAATGACTTTTATCCCCTTTATTGATTGATTGTTTTTAATGTATTTACTTAGAAACAATAGACTGCATTAAATATTATAGACTTCATTTTCACTGGCCAGTAAATAGTTTTGGGAAATTTTATTATTTAGGACAATTTTAGCCATCAAATTTATATTGGCCTCTTGAACTCAAGGTGGAGTTTTTTTTTTTAATGCAAGCTGCTTTTTTGATTTCTCTATTGTAAGAGATAAATTGTGGATTCCACATTACACATTCAAGAATCCTAATGTGAAACAATGAAATACACTATATTGAACCACTTTTGATAGGGTACCATGTCAAGCTCTCAGTAAAATGTAAACACATGAAAAAAAAGACTGAATACTTGGGAAAACTAGATTACCATGTCCAAAGAATAGATCATAGTTTGGTATGGTAAGGACAATAACTCTGTCATTATTCAAGAGGAGTAGACTTAGATAATATCCACTGAGGTACTGTTTAATGAGATAGGTACTAATAACAATCTGATCTTAATAGGTCTAATTTTGGATGACAAAATCCCTGGGAGAGTTTTAAAAATCATGCAGTGATTCCTGCATAGCTTTATGGGAAAATAGTTGGACCATAGTTTGCATAATTAGTCTTATATCCCCTTATTTTCTGATGTCCTTGGATTCCTTTGGGGCTCTGAGAAATGTCAGTAACAGCAGTTAATTGATGGGGACCTATGATCCCATTAAAGTATATGGATGTGTCAAAGTTAAAATATATATTTTAGTGAGTTTTGAGAATGTATATCAAATTTAATACTTAGCAAGACTGTTAGTCACTGAAATTCCTTGAGAAAGACAAATTTAGTTCAGAGAATTTTATAGGAAAAGAAGCAGTTAAAATGAGAGCAAAAGGATTAACATGAAAGGAGAGGTAAAGAAGAAAGAGACAAACAATACAACCTAAGTCCAATTATAAGTCCTTTGACGCAAACATAGATGTTGATCTAAAGATATTGAAAGGAAACTGTCTACACCTAATGTCATCTTTTTCATCTCTAGAGGATTGGGAAGGAAGCTGAGGATTTCCAGAAGTTGTCTGCTTCTAGAGGGTTTTCAGTGAACCTTTGGGTCAGATGTACCATGGTGCAGATTGTCAGATACGAACTGAGGATCCTAAGCATGTTTACTGGGAAGCATGTGTCTACAGTGTGTGTTCTGGAACTGCAGAGTAGTATTTGTGGTTAAGAGTACCTGAAATGGCCCTTTTCAGTGTAGTTTTAAGGCTTATTTTCATTGGGGTCATTGCATTTTATGACTGGGGGCTGTTTGAATATATTTGGTCTTCTGAATTTATATCATGTAGTGAATCCAGCAAGGTACCTTTTGGAGGTGCAGCTCACATCTGTTGGATTTATGACTACATATCTTCCTCATCATATCTGACAAGACCAGAATGTTCCAAATGATATCTAATATCTGTCAGAGGGAGAGTCAAGTGTATCTCATGGGGCTTTATGTAGCAATTTTATACAGTGAGAATTTATAGAGATTTTGACCGATCTCATTAAAATGGAAAACGGGGACAGTTTTGATTATAAAATACCATTAGCTCATTATATATTTTTAGAGCTTTGGGAATAATATGTCAATGACATTTCTTGAAATATTTTAACTGTAAAGTGAGTTTTTAAAAAAAACATACAATTTTTTTCTGTTTTATGATTATTAGAGATAAAGCAAGATTTGATCACCTATTGAATCTCTCAGCTAATTGTTTTTCCACCCATAGTTTTATAAAGTCTGGACCAATTTCACCCTGATTTTGTCACTTTTTTTGGCATGTAGGTATAAAGCATAAGCCCTTGAGACAGAGCTTGGAAAGACATCAAATGGTTTGAGAAAATTTTGCAATTGTCATTATATTTATATAATGTAAATATATAAATAGTTATATATGAGTAAGTCTATTTATTATGAAATCACATTGAACAGCTATATTTTAATGGCAGTAACACCATTAACAACTGTACATTTTGTATAATACAGTTGACCCTTGAATAGCAGTAGGGTTGCGGGGGGCTGACCCTCCGTGCAGTTGAAAGTCTGCATATAACCTTGGACTCCTCCAAAACTTAACTACTAATAGTCTATTGTTGACCAGAAGACTCACCGATAATATAAACATAATTTGTATGTTACATGTATTATATACCATATTCTTACAATAAGTTAAAGAAAATATTATTAAGAAAATCAAAAGAAAAAACATATTTACTATTTATTAAGTGGAAGTAGATCATCACAAAAGTCTTTATCCTCATCATTTTCGTGTTGAGCAGGCAGATGAAGAAAAGGAAGAAGAAGGTTGGTTTTGATGTCTCAGGGGTGGCAGATGCAGAAGAAACTATGTATAAGTGGGCCCATGCAGTTCAAACCATGTCATTCAAGGGTCAATTGTAGTTGGCTGGTGTATTTTCTTTTAGAATAAGCTTTAGTCTTAAGTATTGAGATTTTCTTTAGATGGTAAATTGCTTCCAGTAAGTAAACAATTTCCTTTAAAAATTTTTGATTGAGGTGCCCACAGAAGTTAGAAAAATCCTTTTTTTTTAACTAATATGTCAAAATCATAAACATTAACTTAGACCTGTCTTAATTGTAGCAAGCGCATGTCAGAGATACGTGAAAAGAAAAAGCTATTGGTAATAGAATATTTAGAATATATTGTTTAAACAGCACAGCGTATACATTGATTATTCTTAAGGTATTAGCGACCACCAAATAGTATCATATTAGGGTTGTCATTAGGGTTCAAATGGTGAGCCAAAACAGAACAGGGCATGATTAGAGCAGATGTTGGACATTGTGAGAGTCATCTAAACTAGGAAGAGAAGTTAGGGTCTCTGGATTTAGATCAGAGCAGCATTTAATCAGTGTGTAGGAAGCAGACAATACAAAAATTTTATAGGTGACAATCAACTGGCTTATATGCGCTTATCATTGCTAGGATTCCTGCATCAGAAAAACATGGTCAATAAGCCTTAGATGAGGGCTCAAGAGGAACAGTAAGGTAGGTGATGGGTTCATGATAAGTTCCTAGTTTTTAATGAGTACCCTTAAAATTAACATTGTCTTTAATGTACAAGTTGTGAAAAGGGGTTAGCATAGTTAGAAATAGCCAAAGTAAGGGGTTGGCCTAGTTTTCACTTAAGAAAGAAAAATGCTGACTTGGCTTCTGGATCCCCAAATCAGGCATTGACATACTTATTTCAGTCATTCGCAGAGTTGATAAAGCTAACTAAAGTATGAATTTCACGAAACATACCTTATTATTTTCGTATCTCTCCTTTCATAAGGTTAGGAGATAAATCTTACTGGTTACCCTGGGACCATCTGGAAAGCCTCAAAGATAGTTTAGATGTAAAAGAATCTTAACGTTTAAAAAAATACTTACATTTTGGGCTTAAATTTAGGAAAGACAAAAATAGGGAGTTTATATGCATTGGTGGTGCTTTAGGAATAATGATACAGCATCTATATGATGATTTGTAATGGGGAAAGTCTACAGCCAAGGACATTATTTAGGAAAATATTGCAATGGTCTAGGCATGAGGTGATGAGGGCCTCAACAAGAATCTGGCATTGAGAATAGACAGGAAGGAGCAAATTGGCAGCAGCAAATGACTGGCCAGATTTAGTGACTTCCTGAGAGAGAAGGCAAAGGAGAAACCAAAGATGACTTCTGGCTTTTTCAATCCCGGGTCATTGGAAGGAAGAGGGGAACCCTGAGCAGAAATAGGGATATAGTGTGGTAGAGCTAAAGTAGGAAAATTAAGGAGACAAGTCAGATATAACCTTATAAAGGAGGAAATAGAAGGAAAGATATGTGTGTTTGTACTCACTCATTCATTCACCATACCACCTCATTCCATAATAAATCTGAATCCATTTATAAAATTACATAGAATATAAATAGATGAGGGAATTGGTAGATGAGAAAGATAAACACAGGAAATATCAAATCCAGATGTGATATTAGCACATAGTTTTGCACACTGTAGGTTCTATATGAATGTTACTGGAGTTATGGTGTAAATTTGGCTTTAGACTTCTTAATGACCTGTGCAGACACAGAAGTGTGACCCGTGGAGGATTGCCATTATCTGTAAAAATGAATCTGCTGTTCAGCAGGAGCATAGCTCTTCATGATCCTGAAGCCTGTATATTTTCCTCTGCTCACAGAAAGAGACACAATGATGTAACAGATGACGTGCTCTCTTGTCTAACAAATCCTACAGGGATCTGTGATGGAGTAAATTTATAATATTTAGTATATGAATGTCACCAGCCTTTCCCACCCCTCTACTCCTCAAGAGTATTTTGGCTTTGCTCACTCAGTTTCTTCTCCTCCTCCACTGTTTGAAGAAAGTTATGCCTTTGTGGGCTTTTTTTTTTTTTTTTTTCTGGATTGTGTTGATGACTAATTGGGAAGAAAGGGAAAGGGATTGAACTAAGGCTGGGAGAGGGGCCCCTTAAAGAGTTTTTGGAGAAGAAGTTGGCTTGGAAGAGTCAGGAGGCATGAAAAACGTACAAGGAGAATAAAATGACTTTAAGAAACAATTATAATATTGGCTATATGTCTCTCTCACAGTGTTTGAAAATACTAGTCAGGGATTGCATTATTTTGAAATCTTAGCTGGTTGCTGGAGGTTTTTTTGGACATAGGCACCACTGTAAGACAGGAGGATGTGGGTCCTAAACTCATGATGAATATATGAGGGGGCTGAATAGCCAGGTTGAATAGTAGACCTATGGTGCCATACTCTAACTGTGTGTTAGACTTAAACCATCACTGCAGATATGACCAGACAGCATCACTTTATTCTAATGGTTAGGCCAAGAGCATAGTTGGTCTTAAAACTTTGGAACAAGGGCCAGTCAAACTTAATACTTTATCCACTTGGAGTTGCAAGCTAAGGGATAATGCACTGGTGCATGTTCACTAAACAGAGGTTGTTTCATTAGAAAGAGAAGAAAACAAAACAAGAATTCTCAAGAAATGGCTAACTTGAAATTTGTTTCCATGTTAATATATATGAATGCCTACTCTCTCAAGAAAACATCAAGAGGCACAGGCCAATCCCCCCACTCTGCTTGGCTGGTATTGTCCCAGCAGCACATTCGATGATAAGATATTTTTTCAAGTATAGGACATTTCTTTGTGAGGGCTACAAAACATAAGTGCTCTTAGTCTCTCCTTCTCCTGCCTTCACTCCTCCTCAAAGAAGATTCTGGCTTTGGCTGTTTAGTTTTTCCTCTTCCCTTGTTTTCTAAGCAGGATCCTATGGTTAGCAGACTAGTTCTTCTGGGTTTTATGATGAAGAATTGGTAGGAAAGGAGGGGGCGGTGGTGAGATGGTTAATTTTACATGTCATCGTGACTAGCTAAGGGATGCCCACATAACTGATAAAGAGTAGTTTCTGCATGTGTCTGTGGGGGTGTTTCTGGAAGAGATTGGCATTGAAATCAGCAGACTGGATGAAGAAGGTCCCCTTACCAATGTAGGTAGCCATCATCCAATCCACTGAGAGACTGATGAGAAGAAAAAGGCAGAGGAAGGGTGAATTTGCTCTCTCTGTCTAAACTGGGACATCCATCTTCTGCTTCCGTTGGGCATTAGCACTCCTGTTTCTCAGGCCTTCAGACTTGGACTGAATTACACCACTGGCTTTTCTGGTTCTCTGGCTTATAGAAAATAGATGTGGGACTTCTCAGCCTCCATAATTGCTTGAGTCAATTCTCATAATAAATCTCTCTCTCTCTCTCTCTCTATCTCTCTCTCTCTTTGGTCTCTCTCTATAGAAACAGAACCAATAGATTATCTCTATCTATATCTACTTAAAAATATGGAAATTCTATTAGTTCTGTTTCTCTGGAGAGCCCTGGCTCATACAGGTGGTGAAAGAAAATGGGTGAGCAGGTTACGACAAGTCAGGAATTATCCCAGAGATTTGGGAGTTGAGAGACTCTGAAGAAAGTGTGGTGTATGATGGTTGAACACGTGGCATTTTTTTCTGGTAGTTTCATTTATTAGTTTTTACAATGTTATTGAGCTATAATTGATATACAATAAATCACAATATTTAAAGTGTATTATTCGATAAGTTTCTATATATGTAGGGATTCATGAAACTATCACCACAATCAAGATAATGAATTACAGATGAGATTTTTTTCCTTTTTCAACGTTTATTTTAGATTTAGAGGGCATAAATGCAGGTTTGTTGCTTGGGTATATTGCATGATGCTGAGGTTTGGGGGTACAAATGATCCCTTCACCAAGGTATTATCATACCCACCAGTAAGATTTTCAACCTGGCCCCTCTCGCCTTTTCCTCTCTAGTTGTCTCCAATGTTTATTGTTGCCAACAGATAAGATTTTAAGAACTATTACTGTGTGGCTGGGCGTGGTGACTCATGCCTCTAATCCCAGCACTTTGGGAAGCCAAGGTAGGAGGATGGCGTGAACCCATGAGTTCAAGATCAGCCTGGGCAATATAGTGAGACCCTCATCTCTATAACACTTTTTAAAAAATTAGCTGGGTGTGGTGATGCTTGCCTGCAGTCCCAGCTACTAGGGTCCTGAGGTGGAAAAACTGCTTGATCTCAGGAGGTTAAGGTTGCAGTGAACCATGATTATGCCTGGGTGACGGAGTGAGACCCTGCCAAAAAAAGAAGAGAAACAGAAATATTGCTATGAAGTGTATATTTCCTTCACTGTGCTTAAGAAACACAAGTTATATGTCTGCATTATTTTGAAATTACTTTTTCGTTGCTGACAATGTTTCTTTTACTAGGATGCCACTCAGATTCTGGAACAGTGCTTCAGTAGGGTTACCTTCTAATACAGAATTTATATGGCTGTTTCTTTAACATTCTTCCGTTGAAAATATAACCTCAAAATGTAATTTTGTGGTTGACAGATGGCTTGGGAGGGAGAAGGAGGCATAGCTTTACAGCCATGGTTGCTAGACAGCTTGCTTGAACCAAGGACAAAGTTGCTAATCTCCAATAGAATGAATGATTATATGCCATTTGGCAAGCTCCATTCTTGCAGCTGAGCTTTGGGTAAGTCTTGGACTACAGAGAGTTGAGAGCTGTAATATTTAGCAAATCTTGGAGTTGCTAATAAGAGCCAGATCCAAATGCTTTAGCGATCAATAGAGCCAAGGGTAAGATTATGATTCTCTGACTGAAATTAAGGAGCCTGACCAGAATAGTTGCCTGGATGAATGGCTACCCTATCTCTGCATGGCAGAACAAAAATCATCCTCAGGAAACATTTCTGGGTCTACTCTAATGCATAGGTATGTGAGCAATCGAGACTCTAGGATTCCAAAGTTCTATAACACAGAAGAGATTATTTAAATTGAAAATTTTTTTAAAAAGATGATATTAACTTCCCCCCAATGTTTTTGCAGAATTATAGATTGAATATTGAAAACATGTGCCAAAGATGATGAATTTCATTAAGACTCATTCTTAAGTCATTCATGCTGGCAAAAATTTGTTAGCAGGACTAATAATCTATAATCTATAATAACCTATAAAGACTACTCCTAGTTTACCGCAGTAAAAGCATATCCTTTGCATAGATAATTTATTTCCATTCTTGATGGCAGGCTCATTTAATTCAATCATTAAAATTTAGGTTTAAAAGAAGGAAATCTGAAACATCTCTCTTTTGCAGTGCTTCAAATGGTTGGTTATCTGATCAATTAGAAGATCAGTCCTATTAGCCCTGACCTTCAAGGATCTACTGAGTTGTAAGTTTTGTATGAATATGATTACCTGCATGGGGTGAGGAAAGGGTTAGTATTGAGCTCATCCAAATAAGCCCCTCTGACTCATGACCATAGAATCATACATGAAAGAAAGGCCAATAACAGCTGTAAACAACTTTTGTCATTCCTGTCTTCAGAAGGAAATGGAGGGCAGGGGAGGTGGCAGTGGTAGGTGTTATCAGACACCTTCAGCTGGTCTCGCCAGGTCTTATTCAAATCCCACTGTGGGCATCATCACTGGCGTGGACTCAGACAGATTTTGCACAAGCGCACCCTGACAGGACCTCATCCTCTCTACATGGTGTACCCTCTTGACCCCAGACCCGCAGCTTCCTGACTTACTCAGAAGCATGTACAAACCCCTACTCTGTCTTCAGATAATATGCAGCCTGGAAGTGCAGAAGGCAGTAATGCCCCATGGGGTATACTTGGCCAATAGAAGATGGCAACTGATAGACAAATTCTTCACCCTCTGTCCTCATCTTAGACACAGTTTATATAATGGCTTTTTTAAAGGTCTGATGGCACAAGATTAAGGCATCAGTTGAAATCAATGTCAGAAAACTCTATAGAGAACCCAACCATTGACTTTCCTTCCTTCCCTGCATCCCTCAGTCCTGTGATTACACTTCCAAACAGAGTAGTAAGATAGAACGCAGCTTCAGTCTCTGCTTTCTCTGCTGAGACAGTAGAGTGGCTAGACCTAAAATCTACTGGATCCTTGTAGAAAATAGATGTTTAAGAAGTTGAGGTTCATCACCTATAAAGAGAAAATTTACATAGAGTTTAGACATATAAGCCCAGGCAAGGCAAATTAGACCTGGAGCCAGACCCTGGGTTCCAGCCTCTGCATGGGGATAAGTGAGTCTAGATGAGGTTGATGTTGGTGGAAAATAGAAGAGGAGCAGTGTTGCCATGTGGGAATTTGGTTCAAGTTAGCCCAAAGAAGTAGAATTGCAAAGTCAGTTCAGAGATGGAGACTCCAAGTTTAAGATCTTGGTAGTGAAGAGTTCCAGTCACTGTGTGGACTGGGAAAAATTGCATTTGGGAGGAAGTAAAAAAAACATCTGAGCTGCAAACACAGGCTATGCAACCTCAGAAAAAGGATTTCACCTCTTGGGGTTCTATCAGTGGAACAAATCACAATTCTAACATCCTGTCTGTCTTTCTGCTTCCACAGTAATGGGGCAGTGGTGGTGCAGCTCATGGTATGGTACCCAGGGAAATTGTATGTATGAATGAAGGGGCAGCTGCCCACAGAGAATCTTGTATTTTACCCTGCTCTGGGGTACATCAAACACATTATGTGCTCTTGGCAGTCCTTCCAGCAAAAGGAGGAGACAGATGGTAGGGATAAAGAGGAAGTGGTAGAATTTCCCCAACACTGGAGGACCTTCCAGGGGCCATCCCTCCCACATCTTTCCTTCATCAGCTATGGGGTGTGGCTTCCAGACTCCACCATGTCTGGTCTCTTTTTTTCCTGCTGCATATTTTGCATGGCCTGGCAACAGACTGAGAAATAAATGGCTGACCTTTCCCCTAACTGCCTAGTTGGATTGCCTTGAGCTACTGCAAGGGGCCAAGGGCATCAAGAGGAGATGACCAGCTACTCCCTCAATGACAAGGGAACTGAAGGGGCAACTTGAGAGTGGACAAAGAATTCAGCCCTGTGGTTGTCTGGGCTACTCCTGCCATACAGTGAGGGGGATCTCAGGCCTAGGTCCTTCATTCACAAATTTTTATATTTGAGCATTATTTATTTCTCTGTGTTCTGTGCCCTTGGATATTTTGAAGGTATTTTGAAATGTAGTTTTAGCTACATTTAAAAAAAAGAAGGATGAAGGTTTTAAGATATTCAAAGGAGGAAGATTCTCTTGTTGGCATTGTATCAGATTCTTTTCCCTAGGGGGAAGACTGCTGTTGAGGCAGGGTGGGGTGGGTTCAAAAAGTTTGTAGCATGTTCTGGCTTTGGGCCCAACATTGTTGAAAAATGCTCAGAGGAGATTCCCAGAGCACTTGAATTTTGGCTTTAAAACTGTCTTTGTTTAGATGTTCAAATTTGCTGAAATATTTTCTCAAACAGAAACAATAAAAGAACCCAAATAGAATTTTTTTTCCCCACAAAACAAATTCTTTCCCAACCTAGGCAGTCAAGTTCACTGTGCAATCATATTCAGGTCTTCATTAGTACCATGCAAAAGAAGTGAAATATATAGGATGCACCTAAGACTTAAACTACTCCAGACTGTCTAACAACAATAATAACAGTAACCACTGTCATCCAATATTTGACATTACTATTTGCTAGGTCCTGGTCTAAGTGTTTTAAATACCTTACACCACTTAATCTTTCCAACAGGCCTTTAAACTAAGTACCATGAGCCCCATCTTATAGTTGAGGAACTAGAGACTCGGAAGACTGGAGGAGCTTCTCTAGGGGGTACTATAAGTGTCAGAGCTTAGATGCAAACCTTGATTTGTTTGACTTTAGACCTGATCTCTATCAGTGGTGTTCTGGGGAATGTTTAACAATCAGCTCTCTGGATAGGGAAGGGGAGGCCTGCTTTATAGTGTTTGCTGGCTTCCCATGGTGTAAATATTCCCACTGTGGTTGATTCAAGCTACCAACTTGACTTCACTGAACACTGAATTGGAAAGAAATGCACAAAACTGACTCTGGCTGGTATCAGATGCTTCTAGCAAACCACACTGTACCTTCCATATTGTCATCAAATACACTTTGGAGCCTGGAACAACTGGTGTCACCTACTGTTTGGTGGAAAGCCCACAGTCCCTTTACTCTTTGTGTCTTCTTACACTCGCTCTTGCAGGGTATTTTTTGGAACACTGCTGCTGAGCACTTAATCCAGTCAGGCAAAGCCTCAAAGGCTTCCCGGGCATTTCCTCACTTGATTTTCCCTACAGTCATTTTGAGGAGACAGCTCATATTTTTTTGATTTCAAAAAATGAGGAAACGCAGGCTCAGAGAGAATAAGTGATTTGATGAAGGTCACACAGCACACAAGTGAGGAAGGTCTGGCTAGACTAAGGCTAGACCTGAGTCTATGAACCCTGTAGATGATGAAATTTTCCGGAGGGCTGAGAAATGCATAGGAGTTGGAGAGAAGTAATGTTAGTCAAGTAAGATTGGAAAGATTGGACAGAAATGAAATTTTATATACATAATGCCAAAAAATAATACATCAGTCGCCTGTACCTGGGTGGTAGCAAATGTCAGAGGATTAGCTGTGTTTTTACTTTTTAACCTGGATATTCTGGGTAAAGCAATCATGGTACAGTAGAAAGAATATGGAGGGATCCAAAGGTCTGGATTTGAGCCCATCCTCAGTCACTACATATGCATCCTCAGCCACTTGGATGTGTCACTTGACCCCTCCTGGCTTTGACTGTCTCATCTCTAAAATGGTTGAACAGGCTGGGCACGGTGGCTTACACCTGTAATGCCAACACTTTGGGAGTCTGAGGCAGGAGGATTGCCTAGCTCGGAGTTTGAGACCAGCCTAGTCAACATAGTGAGTCCCATCTCTACTAAAATAAAAAATTAGCTGGGCCTGGTGATGCACACTTGTAGTCCTAGCTACTTGGAAGGCCAAAGGGGGAAGATTTCTTGAGTCCAGGAGTTCGAGGTTGCAGTGAGCCGTGATCACACCACTGCACTCTAGCCTGGGTAATAGAATGAGACTCTGTTTCTTAAACGACAATAACAAAAAATGGTTGAACAAGTGCCAACTGAGACAATGAGTTTATGATCCACGTGTTTATAATATTAGGTTTTGGGGTTGAACAGACACAGCTGAATGAAAGGAACTTCTTTTCTTCACAGCCATTGAGCTTTAGAAAAAATGTTAAGAGTTCAGAATTAGCTCAATTTACTGTGTACTATGGGGGTTTATGATTTTAAAAATTATACTTGATTTTTGAAATTTTCAAAGGCTTTTCAAATGTGTCCCAAATAATTGTTTTTCATGGAACTGAGAAATTGTGAACTTTTGGATAAGTATCTGGAGTCAGTCTTCTCCAGGAGAACTTGCTCCAGTGGTTTTATTGTTTTTTAGATTTTTTTTGGTTCTTGCTGATCTTAAGGTTAAGATGGACAACTACCTGAATAATCCAGATGAACTAAAGTATTTCCCCAAGTCCCTTCTTAGCACTGTCATCTAAAATTTACTCTGCATGGAAATGGTAAGCGCATCTCGCTGCAGACTTATGAAAGTTTTCTCATACGTCGATACATGCAAATCACAGGCACTATTGGGTTAAGATTTGACATTTAAGGAATTAAGTCCTCTACATTCTCCTTTGACCAAAAGGAATGTTGAGAAAGAAAAATATGGTTCTGTTTCTGCATAGATGTGATAAAGTCTGAGACTCGCAGAAGAGCTTAAGTAGTACAACTTGTGTGAGAAGAATTCTTTGGGTGCAGTTAGTATAAACAAAGGGTCCTTGACACGAACAGAGAACTAAGCAGCTGCAAAAGATTTGCTTAGAAAACCAAAAGATTAAATACTCTTAAGAGAAAAGAGAGAGAGGAAATACCCACTAAGGTCTCTGATATTTCCTTTTTCTTTTCTAACTCTGTATAGCCTTCTAGGATTAAATATGCTTATCTATGGCTAAAAAGACCAAAAGAATCTTCTACTTAAGAATGAACATTGTTAGTATTTTCCCTTTATCTCTAAATTTAAGTAAGCATAGGGACCTAAGGTTAAGTCACTAGAAAGACATAAAATAAATAAAAAAGAGGACACTGATAGTACTTTGACCCCCATGAGAATATTATGAGGGTCAATAGGAGTGATTGATGCAGAAAGAAATTGCCTTGAAATGAAATATACCAGAATCAATCTGTTTAATATGGAAAACCAGGCAGAACAATAATACATTTGTGACAATAAATATTGGGTATTCTTGCTATTTCTTATGATAAAGCAGCTACTCATATTCCAAGTTTCTTAAGATATTAACATAAAATTAACTGGAACTTACTTCCAGTAAATTCCACATAATTCAACTGATCACACTTTTCTAAAATAGTCCTTATTGCTGCAACACAATTTTCAGCTCAGACTTGGGATATGTACAATGCATAACTTCATCATCAAGTTTGTATGCTTCACATGTTACTGGAATATATTTGAAATACAACTGCTATTACCCTGAAACATATGGAATTGTCAAAATGTGACATTTGACCTAAAAAACAGAAAATTTATGTTCTACTGGAAAATATAATACAATAGATAATTGAATAAAGCATACAACTGAATACAGGCATACCTCATTCTATTACACTTCACTTTATTGAGCTCTGCAGATATTATGTTTCTTACAAATTGAAGGTCTGTGGCAACCCTGCATTGGGCAAGTCTATTGGTGCCATTTTTTCCAGCAGTTTATGTTCATTTTGCATCTATGTGTCATATTTTGGTAACAACCAATATTTCAAACCTTCTCATTTTTGTTATATCTGTTATAGTGGTCTATGATTAGTGAGCTTTGATGTTACTACCGTAATTGTTTTGGGGTTCCACAAACTACATACATATAAGACAGCGAAATTAATTGATAAATGTGTGTATGTTCTGACTGCTCCACCAACAGGCCATTTCTGTTTCTCTCCCTCTCCTTGGGCCTCCCTATTCCCTGTGGCACAGGTATATTGTAATTAGGCCAATTAATAACCCTACAATGGCCTCTAATTGTTCAGGTGAAAGGAAGCATCTCTCCCTTTAAATCAAAAGATAGAAATGGTATAGTGAGGAAGGCATGTCAAAAGCCAAGATAGGGTGAAAGCTAGGTGTTTTGTGCCAAACAGCCACACTGTGAATGCAAAGAATTGTTCTTGAAAGAAATTGAAAATGCTACCCCAGTGAACACATGAATGATAAGGATGCAAAACAACTTTATTGTCCATATGGAGAAAGTTATAGTGATCTGAATATAAGGTCAAACCAGCTACAGCATTCCCCTATGCCAAAACCTAATCCAGAGAAATATCCTAATTCTCTTCAATTCTGCGAAGTCTGAGAGAGGTGAGGAAGCTGCAAAAGAAAAGGTGGAAGCTGGCAGAGATTCGTTTATGAGGTTTAAAGGAAGAAACTGTTCCTATAACATAAAAGTGCAAGGTGAAGCAGCAAATGCTGATGTGGAAGCTGCAGCAAGTTATCCAAAAGATTTAGCTAAGATCATTGATGATGGCAGCTACACTAAACAATAGATTTTAAGTGTAGACAAAAGAACCTTCTATTGGAAGAAGATGTCATCTAGGACATTCCTAGCTAGTGAGGAGAAGTCAATGCCTGACTTCAAAGCTTCAAAGGGCAGGCTGATTTTCTTGTTAGGGGCCAGTGCACCTGGTGACTTTATGTTGAAGCCAATGCTCCTTTAGCATTCTCCAAATCCTAGAGCTCTTAAGAGCTATGCTAAATTTACTCTGCCTGTGCTCTGTAAGTGGAACAACAAAGCCTAGGTGACAGCACATCTGTTTATAACATGGTTTACTGAATATTTCAAGCCTACTGTTGAGACCTACTGCTCAGAAGAAAGATTTGTTTCAAAATATTACTGCTCATTGACAATGAACCTAGTCACCCAAGAGCTCTGATGAAGATGTACAAGGAAATGAATGTTGTTTTCATTCCTGCTAACTCAATAGCCATTCTACAGCCCATAGATCAGGGAGAAATTTTGACTTTCAAGTCTTATTATTTAAGAAATACATTTCTTAAGGCTACAGCTGCTATATATAGTGATTCCTCTGATGGATCTGGGAAAGTAAATATAAAACCTTCTGGAAAGTATTCACCATTTTAGATGCCAGTAAGAGTGTTCATGATTCATGGAAGAAGGTCAAAATATCAACATTAACAGGAGTTTGGAAGAAGTTGATTCCAACCCTCATGGATGACTTTAAAGAGCTCAAGACTTCAGTGGAGGAAGGAGCTGCAGATGTGGTAGAAATAGTAAGACAACTAGAATTAGAAGGGGAGCCTGAAGATGTGACTGAATTGCTGCAACCTCATGATAAAATTTCAATGAATGAGGAGTTACTTCTTATGGATGAGCAAAGAAATTAGTTTCTTGAGATAGAATCTGATCCTGGTAAAGATGCTGTGAATATCATTGAAAAAGGTGTTAGAATAGTCCATTAACTTATTTGATAAATCCGCAGCAGGGTTTGAGAGGACTGATTCCAATTTTGAAAGACATTCTACTGTTGGTAAAATGCTATCAAACAGCATCGCAAGCTTCCTTTTGTGAAAGGAAGAGTCAATCAATGTGGCAAACTTCATTGTTGTCATATTTTAAGAAATTGCCACACCCGCTCTAACCTTCAGGAGCCATCACCTTGATTAGTCAGCAGCCCATGGAGGTAAGACCCTCCCCCCAGCAAAAAGATACAACTCACTGAAGTCTCCGATGGCTATTAGTATTTTTTAGCAATAAAGTATTTTTAAGTTAAGGTATGTACATTGTTTTTCAGACATAATGCTATTGCACACTTAATACACTGCATTATAGTGTAAACATAACTTTTATATGTACTAGGAAACCAAAAAATTGTGTAACTTGCTTTATTGCAGTATTCATTTTATTGCAGTGGTCTGGAACCAAATGCACAATATCTCCAAGATAGGTTAATACTATAAAGTCATCAGAAAAAATGGGTGTTAATCTAAATATACAGATATGGAAAGCTATACAAGATTATTGTTAAGCGATAAAAGTACGTTCCCATGCAGTACATATAAAATACCACCATTTTTGCAAAAACAAATACTTTTATAAATAATAAATATTAGCATATATATGAAAAAATATGGAGGAATATACATGAAGCAGTTGTTAACAGTGGCTATATCTAGAAACTAATATAGGAAACTTTTGTGTTCTATATAACATATTTCTGTAGTATTTCAATTTTTAATAAGCATATATCATGTTTGAAATAAAGACTACTTAAAAACTTTGAATACACAGACAGCAAATAATCATATGAAAAGATGCTCAAAATAATTAATAATCAGAGAAATGCAAATTAAAACTACAACGAGATACCACTTCACATGGATCATTATGTCTAAAAGTAAAACACAGTGACAACCAAATGCTGGAGAGGATGTGGAGAAACCAGATCATTTCCACATTGCTGATGGGAATGTAAAATTGCACAGCCACTCTGGAAAACAGCTTGGCAGTTTCTTTAAAAGTTAAACATACACTTAGCATATGACCCAGCAATCCCATTCCTAGAAAAAGTGAAAGAAAAACTTATCTTCACATGGAAATCTGTACATGAATGTTTGTAGCTGATTTATTCATAAGCACTAACATCTGGAAAATTGTTCAATGTCCTTCAACCAGTGAATGGATAAACAAACTGTGGTACATCCATAAAATGGAATACTGCTCAACACTAAAAAGGAACAAGTGTCCAGGCATTGTGGCTCACTCCTGTAATCCCAACACTTGGGGAGGCTGAGGTGGGAGAATAGCTTGAGCCCAGGAGTTCGAGACCAACCTGGGCAACATAGGGAGGCCCTGTCTCTACAAAAAATGTAAAAATTAGCTAGGTGTGGTGGCACACGCCTGTGGTCCCGGTTATATGGGAGGCTGAGGCAGGAGGATCGCTTGAGCTCATGATCACTCCACTGCACTCCAGCGTGGGTGTCAGAGTGAAGAACAAAAAAAAGGAATTCAAAAAGCTATTTGATTCTATGTATTTGACATTCTGAAAAATGCACCACTATAGGGTTGGAGACCACATAGATTAGTGGCAGCCAGGGATTAGGGTGGAGTGAGGAAAGCAGAAGCACTGGTGAATGTTTTAAGGTCACAGAGCCATTCTGTATCTTGATTGTGGGGTTTGTTATGCATCTCTAAGTATTTGTAAAGACTCATAGAATTGTACACCAAAAAAATTGAATTTTAATATATATAAATCTAAAAACAAAATTAAAAAACATGCCATTGGAAGAAAAATTTAATTAATGTTTTATTTTTTAAAAATGTCTCCACAAGTCTTGATTCATCCTGTAAATTTTCTGGATAGAGTTGGGAGAAACTGCTTTTAAGTTGACAGGGGTGGTTGCCAAGTGTAAATTAGCTCTGATATTCTTGCTATTTGAGGAAAGATTAGGAGTTCGGAACCATAGCTTGGAAGCTCTCTATATAAATACAAACAGTGTGTAGTGGAGGTCACGCTCAGTTACTCACCATGCATGACAGAGGTTGTTGATGGTGTCCATCAAGGCTTGAACACCAGACAGCTCCCCCTTCACACGTGAGGGCTACCTTTCCCTACTCAAAGGATGGATTCATCATGTTTCTCTTAAATTCCTCAAGTTCCTCTTCCTTCTATCGAAACTATGAATTAAAAAGGCACTTGAAGGGCAGAACCAGGGTCTCTCTCCTCTTCCAGTTTGGGGACCCTAATGCTTAGGCTCCACAAGGTAAACTGCAACGCTCATGGACAGCATGAGAATCACCTCTTTAGCAGTTAGCATCGGATTTGGCAAAATAGCCGCCTTGTTCCCAATTATATTTTACCTTGGAGCAGTAAAAACAAAACAAAACAAAAGAGGAAAAGAAAGAGGAGGAGAAAGAAAACACATACACACAAAAATAACAACACAACAGAATCTCCTGAGCCCGGGGCTGGAAAGCTGAGCTTTGCTTTGTCAAGTCCATTTTCCAGCTGATCCTAAAAAAGAGACTGACTCTATTTATGTGGCCTATTAATGATTCAGGTTTGACAAATTTGGGTTTGTAAATAGGAGAGGCTGAATCAGACTGTCCTGTGTAAATAAGTCTTTAAAATCGCACTGTAAGTAACGGCTGTGGTACACCAGATGTTTTTAATGAAGTGACCACTTCGTAGAACAGCACCCTGAGAGTCTAAGCTGATGGGAGGGCCCTCCCCCAAGTGCCTTTTTATTGTTGTATTCCCCTTCTTGTAATAGACCACCTTTTCCCTCCTGCCAGAAAAGAACAGTGAAAAGCTGGCTTTCTGCTTTTATGAATCTACCTGTTATTCTGTTTACCGTGGCCACCAGATGCTTCAAGTAGGAGCTAAAAGAAGGTCTTTTCAATCCCAGCTCTCAAGTTAATGCTCCCGCATGTAAGTCAACTGAACAAGGGTCTATTAAGCCCTTCCTATATACTTTATGTTTGAAGAGGTAATAGCCAGAGAGCTCAGAAAGAGTACATCACAAGTGCTTTGCGTTGATCTGACGGTAGGTGTTCTTCTCTCCTCTCCTGTGTTCATTCCTGGCTTGAAGTGCAACAGAAAGGGCTGGAACTCTGGCTCACTGGCCACTAGCCTGTGACACCAGATATCTGGTTTTCTTCCTACTGCTGCTGTGATGCTTGAACGAGTGACTGAATCTTACTGAGTCAGAGTTTTGTCACACAAAAATGTGGAGATTAGATTACAGGATTTCTCAGCCTCCTTCCAGTACTAAAAACCTATGAGTCTGTGAAATAAGGGAGAAAATATAAGAAACACATTTAGGCCAAATCTATAATGATGCCCAAGGATACCTAATGCTCAGGATTCTTTCTGAGTCAACTGATAAATGTACCTGTTTATTCAATATACAGAATAAAAGTTAAAGAAATGGCAAGGGGAGACAAATAACACTTGTTTTTTTCTTTTATTGAGACAAGATCGCACTCTGTGGCCCAGGCTGGAATTCAGCGGTGCAATGAAAGCTCACTGTGGCCTAAAACTCCTGGGCTCAAGCGATCCTCCCTTCCACACCTCCCAAGTAGCTGGGACTACAGGCACGTACCACCATGCTCAGCTAATTTTTTGCAAATGACACCTTTAAAGGACAATTTAGAAAGGTGGAGATAAGTTTCTAGAGCATATGGCATAATGACGTTAAGTACTCAGGTTTTGAGTCAGCCTACTCAGGTTCAAATCTCGGTCTCACTACTTAGCATCTGTGTGATCCAGCCCAGTTTCTTTCTCTGAGCTCATAAATATAGAGTGGGATAATACTATTCTCCGCAAGGAGTTGCTAGGAGGATTAAATGAAATAATGGATGCATACCTGGGCCATGAAACATTTGATAAATATTATATGTTACCCCCACTACTACTACTTCTATTACTACTAATACTACCACTTATAGTGCACAGTGAATGATTACTCCAGAAGTACTTACAGCAATGGATGGTGCTGAAGAGAAGAGACAGCTGTGGTGGAGCGACCGAGGCACCTAACTTCACAACCAAAGTCCAAGGTTTTAGGTAAAGATAACACAGAAGTAAAGAATATGTTCACAATCAAAATTCCACCGTGAAAATTATATAAGGTACTGCCCAACAAAGATATTAATGCCTATCTCTTAAGGGTGTTGGAATGAGTTACATGACATAATGCCTGTGAGTCCTGCATTGTAAACCACGAACTCCTCTACAAATGTAAAGATTGTTCTAATCTAGGGAGATTATGAACCTAAACCTACAACAGCAGTCTTTCTAAAATGAGACAGCTGTTTATCTGACAGGCTGAAATACTTCACGTTTTTTTTGAATGACTGGGGGTTATCTTCATGGACATCGATTACTAACAAATAGAACGTCCCTATTCATTGTGCTTTGCTGTTTTAACTTGCTTTCATGTACATGACCTCCTTTCATTCCCATGACCTGAAAGGTACAGAGGGGATTTGTCCCCATCCTGACCCTCTCCCAGTTCTTCCTTCATAGCTGCCATGATCTGGCCTCTGCTCCCATTTTTCTTTCCAAGTAGTGATTATTGGAAACAGACATAAGAATAATATCAAACACTTATCTTGAATTCTAGGTCAAAGGGTGCCTTTGAGCAAGGAAGGGGCATATTCAGGAATTTTAGAAGGCTTAATGAGCAGCAGCTGACCTCGGAGAGACTGGAGTGTGGGGACTGAAGCAGGGATGGGTTGGAATGCAGTGGACCAGTGAGTGCCGTATCATGAGAGCAAAGGTGGTGAGACCTGCCTGTATTTTGGCAGTGAGAGTGAGAAGCCGGCAAGACACTTTGCAGGAAGTAAATCTATGAACTTCATTTCTTCCACAAATGTTTATTGAACATTTACTAGGAGTCAGGTTATTATGCTAGGGGCTGGAAATATATTGGGGGTTAAAATAGACAAAATCTTGATCTCTGTGAATTTATGATCTGTGGATGTCAAGTAACTGGATGTCAATGAGAGGGAAAGTGGGAAGTCAAATGGCTAATTCCAGCTTGGCTGTCAGGGGAAATAGTGGTACATTGGGCTGCACTGGAAGGCAGGAGGAAGAATGGGTTTGTGGGAAGACTGATTTATTCGGTGTTCAGCAAAATAAAGTTGAAGAACTAATATCAAAATACTTTTCTAAAATGAAATCCATGCTGGATTAAACTCAGGTTTTGTGGCTGGCACCAAGTGACCTACATGGCGTTATACAGTGACTCAAAGTCTAATTAAAGCAGCACACAGTCTGACTGCAAATCCACTTAGTCCTGGTCCCATATTTTAGGAGGCATTTTTCTTGCAAACCTTATATGAGAAAATTTATTGAAATAGTAGACAATGTCTTTGAGTATAGCTTTACAAGAATGTACTGAAATGTATATCAAGTTGATTTTTCTCATAAAGACCTTCACAAAAGTTGAAAGCACTACTCAGGAGGCTGAGGTAGGAGATTTACTTGAGCCCAGGAGTTCAGAACAGCCTGGACAACATAGTGAGACCCCATCTCCTAAAAGAAAAAGTTGAAACTATAAAATTAAATCCTGACTCAGTCAAGATATTTTTGGGAGTGGTAAAATAACACAATCCAAGTAAATTATTTTTTCATGATTTCACTTAATATAGAGAAGGAATATAGAGAAATGGTATGTCCCTTAGGCTGTGTCTCAACTATCATGTGTGTCCAGGAAACCATTGTTAAGGGCTGGGTTGTGGTTAATTCCTGGCCAAATTCTCTGCCTGGTGCCTAATATAGCAATATTTAGTGTGGTTCACAGGAAGCACCGTAGGCCACGGATGTACATTAGCAGAGTTGACACATTATTGGGAAAACTTCGGAGCCTTGCTTTTTCCTTCTACTTCCCTAGAAGTAGGGCCAAGCCAGGGATCATTCTACTTCCTCACAGATGTGGGCCACAGAGATGGTGAGATCATATTTTTCCCCCTACAAAGGTACTGAACCATTCTGACTCTTAAGGAACTTGTTTAAATGTCACTGCTTTGCCACATAAACTATAAAGACCATTTTATCTTGAAAAACTATTGAAAGTAGGTTCAACCAATCAGTACCAAAGAAAAACCCATTTATAAGGTGTCTAGAGAACAGTTGATACCAACCTTGGCTACACTTTGAATCACCCGGGGAACTTTAAAATCTACTGATGACTGAGTCTTACCCCTGGAATTCTGAATTAATTGGTCTGGGGTATTGTCTGGGCTTTGAGAGTTTAAAAACTTCCCCAGGTGATTCTGATCTGCAGCTATGGTTGAGAACCACAGCTGTTTCTGAGGTTTGCTTAGGCTTCTTGGTAGTAAAACCATGGCATCAGCACAGAGGAGGGGGCTCTTTTTCCAGCTTACTTTGGCAGTGGAAATGCACCCTATGCAACTCCTGGAGTATCTTTATCTATTAATCTTTGTGTCTGATACTAACATTCTACTTTTTGGAGGTCTACCTCTGTCAATGGAATCAAAGACTGGGGTGATTTTGTAGTCTTCACATTTCGTTTGTTATCGTTGTAATTTCTGATGTTCATACTTGCAGGATTTCTGATTCATTTTGGGTATCACAATCATTCTGAATGGCTAATGAACCAGGTTTCTGTAGCAGATTAATGAAGCATAACTATGTTTATGTGTGAGTGACCCCTTGGGGCCATTCATGTCCTACTTCAGCTAGTACTAGTTGTTATAGCCTGAGCAAGTCACTTAAATTCTCAGAATCTCATTTTCCTTATCTTGTAGGTTGTTGTAAGGATTGCAAATAATATATTATAGTGTCTACTGCATAATAAATACTCAATAAATTATAGCTATTATTATCTCCAAATCTAGATTGCAAGCTCCTTAAGGGTATGAGGTCATGTGTCCTATAGAAATTTTAGATATCTATAATTTTCTAGGCATTTATGAGATAGTATTCAATACAGATAACACAATTCCAGCTTTATAAATGATAGAGAATACTAGACAGAATTCTTTCATCAGATTGGCAGATTTAGACGTATAGTTTAGGACCATGTTACTAAGTAAGGTAACTGGTCTATCAGAACCTCAGCTCTATAGTTTTAAGTGGTTAAGAGCCTGGGTTCTAGAATCAAACCTTGTGGGTTTGCTTTTTTGTGTGTGGAATAGAGATGGGTTCTCACTGTGTTGCCCAAGCTGGCCTTGAACTCCTAGGCTCAAGCAATCCTCCTGCATTGGCCTCCCCAAGTGCTGGGTTTATAGGAGTGAGCCACCACGCTCGGCTGACCTCCTGGGTTTGAATTCTGCCTTCCATTCTCACTAGCTTGGTTGTTGATCAAGCTACTTCATACCCCTCAGCTTAGTTTCCTCATCTGCAAACTGGGCATGTTCCTTGGATGAATGAAATGTTGCACATATTGCATGCACAGTGCTTAACCAGAGCACACTACATTATAAAAGTTCAATTAAGGCTGGCTATTATTATTATTGGCTTCATTCACATTGTTCTGACTCATGCATCAACTTCCAGAGGAGGTGACAGTGGCCAGCAGGTCACATGCAACAGAAATGAGGTGACACCATTTCATAAGAAGCAAAGCATGTCTAGGAAAGAAGAACAGAAGAAGCCAAGGACAACAGCCTCTGGAAACTCAGCAGTGGCCACTACCCAATGGAGACAGCACATACTGGTGTCACTCTTGGGCAGTCACCCAACTCGTTAGAAGTTGACCAGCCCTTATTTATTCAACATTGTATAAGGTAGCTATTGGAGTCTTAAAGGAAGTGAAAAGTAGTACCTTTGAGGAACTACAGTCTGGGTGGGAAGAGAAGTCTTTGTGAAGAAGATGGATGTTCATGTTATGTTATTAAGTGCTAAATTGTGTGGTTCAGCCTGTTCTTTCAGTAGGAGTTACAAGAGGGGAGACAGCAATACTGGCCTTTCTGCACTATTCTTTCTGGAGGAAAATAATGCCATTAGCAATAACATTTTCAAACATAATTAGCAGGGAAGGTATCTCTCTGCTAACAAAAAAGCCAAATGATCTAATCCCCATTTTTCTGCAACAATCCAAAATGTAACAAATATGTGAAGAATCAGGGAGTGGGTTATTCAGGAAATAAGTATAGGAGTTATGAAAGATTTCTTCAGAGGACTTTTTCCCTAATTCGAATCACCAAAGGTTTACTGAACAGCCTTTCTGCAACAGATAGGCCCTGTGATAGACCCATGAGATGGAGAGTGAGGAAGATACAGTCCTATCCTCAAGGCGTGGCTCACATTCCAGTGACTATGTGGGACTATCAAGTCTCAGGGCATTTCTAAGGCCCTTCTCTTTTCCTGTGCTCATGGTAAAAACAGTCTGAAATAGAGAAACTGAGTAGATAAGAGGGCATAAGGAAAAAAGAAGTAAATAATGTATCATTCCATGAAAACTACCCTTGAAGACAGTGGAGGGGACAGACATAAATAGACCATTTCAGCCGCATAAGTGAGGAGCTCGGACAGGGGTGTGCCTGGGTGTTGTGCATGCGCTGGGGGAGAGGTTCTCCATGGAAGCTGGCACTGAGAGAGGCTGCCAATGTGATGTGATGTCTGAACTGAGTACTGAAGGGAATGAGAGATCATCAGAAGATGGGAAGGGTGTTCCAGGCAAGGAACAGCCTATGCAGAGGCCCACCACGGTCCAGCAGCTTGTGTGGGTGGTGACCTAGAAGTAGCTCATCATTGCTAAGATATAATGCGGGAAAGGGCAGAAGGTGACAGACAGAAGCCAAGCTACAAAGGGCTTTCCCTGCTGGACAGCTTTAGCTTTCCCCAGAGGTGAGGGAGATCCATGAAAGGAACGTGTAGTGGTCAGATGGATTTTTAGACATATGTAGAGAAAGAATTGGGGGAAAGGCTCAATCGTGAGGAGTGGGTGCTGCTGCATGCAACAGTGGACTCAGCATATAGGGATCTGTTTGCTCACATGCCAAGAAATCTGGTGATGGCAGGTACTGACTGGCTCAGATACTCAGCTCCCCTCTGTGTTTTTGCTTGGCGGTGCTTTTGTCCTCACTGTTGTACCTCACAGTGAGAAGATGGCTGGCCAAGCTCAAAACATCACCTCTGTGTTTAAGGTAGCAAGAATGGGGAAAGACACAACTATTCCCTTTAATCACCAACACAAAACCTTTCCAGAAACCCCCAGACTTTCATGAGATGTCTGGAAGTTAGATCAGGACTATACCAAATGGCCACCTTTGGCTGCAAGAGAGACTGAGAAAGTAATAATCTTACTTCTATAGTGATGGGGGCCAGGGAGAAGGATGTTGGAAGTAAGGGTTGAAGAAGTGAACCTATCATTTCTACCACAAAAGCTAGCAGGTGAAAGTTGTTGAGGACCTGAGACAGGCCAACGGTAATCGAGAAAGGGCAAATATTGTTGCCATGGACTAAAATGGAAAACTCAGAAATACTGAGTATTGAATCTAGTTATGCTAGATGAAGGCTTAGGTATTGTCTCGGGGAGATGTTCAGCAGGGAGCTGGATGTTAGTTCTAAACTTAAGTGAAGGCTCAGGCCTGGGGATATATTTGAGAGTCATTAGAATATAGGTGGGAAGCTGGGCCATCAGAGGAGTCAAGACACTCAAGGACAGCATGACATGAGAAGAGCAGTAGGCCATGGTCATGCCATATATTTAGACATTGGAAGCAGAGCATGAGAAATTCACAGGAGATACTACAACAAAACGGCTGGAAAAGTCAAGGGAGTAGAGAATTTCTAGAAATGAGTGGTCAGTAGGATCACAAACAAAGGCCCAGTAAGATAAAAACTAAAAACTACCTATAGGGTTTGGTAATACAATTTCACTGTTGGTCTTTCCCTGAGCAGTTCAATGATGGGGTTGGGAAGATGATTTTTGCAGTGGAAAGAAGGAGGCAGGAAGTATAACTTCCTTTCCAGTAGAGTTTTTGAAAGTAAGAGAAATAAAACTAAGGCAACAAATAAGTAGGGAAATTTGTTTTTTATTTTTATGGGTAAGACTGGGCAGAGGGGATTTAGAGGCAGAGGGGAAAAGGCCAACAGGGAGGGAAGGGTTGAAGTTACAGGAGACTGTATCACTATAAGGGTGAAAGGCTTAATCATGATTGGCTTCCACCAATCTTAGGGCATCTGCCAGGGCTGAGGAAGCAACCCATCATTCCCGGGCTTATTGCACCCTTTACCTGAACAATATGGGGTTTCTAAAACCAAAAAAAAAAAAAGAGGGGACGGCTGTTGGGAGAGGTTCCAATAGTGTCTGCCACACCAACCCTCTCTCTGCTTAAAAATGTCACAGCAGAATTGCATCTTCAGTGATTCATATCAAAAGCTTGAACAGTCTTTTCATATCGCACATTTTAATTTAAATACTTTCTCACTTCATGGTTCTCCTTAGGCCTAACCTACTTTCAATTAAGCCTGAGTCTGTGAAGACATACTAACTTGTTCAAGTCTATTTTCTCTACATGCTAGCACACATACCCTGGAATTTGATGGATAGTAAAATTATGCAAAGAATCACTGTGTGCAACAAGAACTGGGACATTTTCTGCCAAGTCCATCTCCAATACAAACATGTACACACACCCATCAGTGCTATACACAGAACTTGCTCTTAAATACCAACATCCATTTGCCACACTGTGGAGCAAATGTGTTTCCATTCTCATGATTAAAATAACAGGAAGTATCATCATTCTTGAAGTCTCGGTATTTATAACAAAAATATAATCACAAAAAATATATAACTGTGGAGACTCTTGCTAAGGTCTATTGGCAAGGCATCTGGTAGCATCCTTGGCTTGATGAAAAGCCCTGTATCTAAATAATCTGACTTCTCAAGCAATGCTCTGATGTACCCTGAGGATCCAATCCAAGAAGGGTAAAAACTGCTACAGACATCCTCTATAACCTCCAGCCTGAAAGGGGCCTCTGCCTCTTCAGCCAGTCTGGCAGGTCATGGAAATTCTACACTCTTGCGAAGAGAGCTGTGGATGCAAGCAAAGTATTTCTTCAGTATTTACTTTGACTGGTGAAAGAGCCACGGCAGATTTTTTTCTTTTTCCCCAAGACACAAAATGACATTTTAAAGGAGAAACCACTCTTGGTGCCATAGCGTCTTTTAAAAATAATATCAGAATAAAAGCTCAAAGGCATGTCCTCTTAAGCACAGCTGTCCAAAGCCTCCTATTTCAGGGATAATTCAGCCACTTCATGCAGACAGGAAAACAAGACTGTTCATTTTAGCGTCTTCTCTGTTGGAACTATTTCTTTGTACTCAGATTGCATCAGATTCAAAACTAGTGACATCCTCTTATGCTCTGTTTCCCCAACCAGATCATGAGCTCTTTGAGGTCAGGGGCCACATTTTGTACTCCTTTATTTCTTGCAGAGTTGTGTTTGTCATGGTATACTTTCAGGAAATTTTTGTTGAATGGATGAATGAATGAAAGAATGACAAAAATGGGAGAGCAGTGGTAGGTGAGTTGCTAAGCAGCCTGGTAAAGAGTCAGGTCAGATTAGCAGGAAAGGTGGTGTAGGGGAAAGAATGTTGCGTTCTGAGCCAGCAGATATGGGTCCTAGTCCCAGGCTGGCTTGCTTGTCTTCACTCATTCAACAAACATTTCTTACACTTCAAATGAGCCAGGCAGGCATTGTGGCAGACACTGAAGAAGACAAAATCCCTGCCCTCCAGGTGTGGTGGTGGTGGTAAGGGAAGCATGTGGAGATCAGGATTACGGGAGAGATGTGTGATAGGAGGTATGATCACGGCAAGCACAGGGCACATGGAAGCAAAGAGAAAGGGCTTCTAAATCAGACTGTGGATTCCAATAAAGCGTCCACCTGAAAGGAAAAGACAGAGGCACAAAATATAACTAAACGTTTACTTGAGCCAAAGTGAGGACAGTTGCCGGAAGACTTAGACCCAAGTAACCCTGGATATGAGCTTCATGCCGCCTTTATTACAAGCAGGTTTTTTACAGGCAGAAAAGGGGGACAGGGAGTAGGCTGATATGAAATTGTTTGTCAGGAATTCACACTGGTTTACAGAAATAACATTGCTCACTGATTGGCTATGCACTGTTAAGCTATAGGCTATGAGTGATAGTGTCCAGTGTGACATTATTAGGTTAATGTATAGCTACTTGTGGCAATAGCAAGTAGTTTCAAGGATGAATACATAGCTCAAAAAGGGGCAGTAGTGTTACTGGAAAGCGTTCCTGATCCAGACCCTAAGAGAGGGCTCCTGGATCTGGTGCAAGAAAGACTTTGGAGTGAGTCTACAAAGTAAAGTGAAAGTGACTTTATTAGATAAGTAAAGAAACAAAAGAATAGGCAGAGCAGTGGCATGGGCTGCTTGACTGATTATACTTATGGTTATTTATTGATTATAAGCTAAACGGGGTGGATTATTCATGAGATTTTTGCAAAAGATGAGGGAATTCTTCTCTTTTCCCAGATTCCTGAAGGAGGAGGGTTTTGATTCAAGTCTTAAAGATGAGAAGGTGTTGGCTTGAAATTGACCAAGAAATCTCACTGTAGGTAAAAGGACTTACCTGTGAGGTTGTTGTATTTGAGAATTAAAGTCTCAGCTTTAGGTGAGACTTCAGGATGGCTGTGACGGGAGATAAATTTAGAGACATAGACTAGAGCTACTTTCCAAAGGGCCTTGCTGCAATATAATTTAGTGGTTAGGAGTGAAGGTTTAGAGATCAGACAGAATTGGGTTCAAATCTCAGCTCTGGTACTTACCAGCCATGTGATAATAACTGATTTTTTAATCCCATCTAAGCTTTAGTTTCCTTAACACAATGACTACCTGTTATCAGTTGTCTATTGCTGCATAACAAATTATCCCAAAACGTAATAGCTTAAAGCAACACACAGCTTCTTCAGCTTCTGAAGCTGAAGCTATAATTCTCAGTTTTGATGGGTCTGGAATCTGCACCTGGCTTAGCTGGGTCCTCTGCTTCAGGGTCTCTTGCAAGGCTGCAATCAAATATCAGCCAGCGCCGAGATATCATCTCAAGACCCAACTGGGGAAGGATCCATTTCCAAGCTCACTGACATGGTTGTTGGCAGAATTCAGTTCCTTGCTGACTGTTGGCCAGAGGCTGCCCTCTTCCGTTCCTTGCTATGTGGGCCTCCCCAACATAACAGCCTGCTTCATCAAAATCAATGAGAGAGAAAGTCAGCTAATAAGGGAGAAGCCACAATCTTATTTAGCCTTCTTCTCATCACTCTTGCCACACTATGTTTGTTAGAAGTCACAAGGCCAGTCCACACTCCCGGGGCAGGGATTATACAGGGGAATGAACACCACCAGGAAATGGGGATCATTGGAGACCATCTCAGTGTCTGCTTGTCCCAAAGCTTATAGCTTAGTACCACTAAATAAATGTTAGTTATTATTATTATGCTGAATCGAGAGATAAAGTAAAACTACAGAGGGCCAGGGCCAGTAGTTTTATATCAGGGAGTAACTTCAGATGATGTTGGGCAAGTCAAGTCATCTGTCTTTGTACCTTCATTTCATCCGCAGTAAAATAAAAATACCTGACCCCAGAAAGAATGAGAAAATATATGTGCAAGCATAAATATATTTTTGGAGCATCAAATATACAACTCTCCACTCTGAGGAAGCAAACTGCTTTGGGCCAGTATTCCATTTTGTGTCTGCTCTGTAAGTCTCACAGTCTGATGTCTTCACGTTTTTTAGCGTTTGGTCCAGTGGGCCCATAGGAATAAACACCTACAAAGAGCAGTGTGTCTTTGGAGAGTCCTATAAGGCATTTCCAAGGATTTGCTCTTTGGTTTTTTTCTTTCGTTCGTTCTTTTTAAATATCTTTGCTTTTAAGGACCCCATGGGGGGCCTGGGAGAGAAAACAGACTATCTGGGAAATTTTAAGCTCTTGATAATAAAAATGGTAATAAAATCTCGTCCGGCTCCTGAGGCTTCGCAGAGGGGATGTTTATGGTGAATGGGGTTCCCCTTCTTCTGCGCAGCTGGTTTCGAGGTTGTGCGGTTTCCAGTCCTGCGGAGCAGCTCAGGTTACCGGCCTCAGTGGCCGCGGGGGCGGGCATCTCCGATGGCCACAGCAATGGGCAAGAGATCAGGGTCTTCCCATCCCCGCGCCTCGCCCATTTCTGCCTGGTAACCAAACGGGATGCCTCATCCTACTCCCCAAACGGCGCGGATCACACACAGTCGCGTTTCATGGTCTTTCCTGCTGCGGTTTTCCCGGGGGAAGGTATTTCCAGAGGGTGGCCAAGTCTTCCCCAGCGGCCGGCCTTCGGGAGGGGGATAGAACTTAGGAGTCAGCCCTCTGCCTTCGTACAAAGGCTCGCTTCTCCTCAGGGCGTCTCTGGGTGGAGCGAAGCGGCCGAGGGGACCACGACAATGTCCCTTTGCTTCTCGGACCAATGGACGGCCCTCCAGGGCCCATACCGCGAAGCTCATACCGCAACCCCGCCACCCGCCCGCGCCCGCGCCCTGCCAGCCTGTTGGGGCCACAGCGCGCAGGCCAGCAGCCGCACTCGCCGCCGCAGGGTCCCCTTTGCGCTGAGCTCATCTCCTGCAACGCCGCTGCCCCAGACCTTGCGGGCCATTTGGTCCCGGGGGTGGGGCTCGTCGGGACCGCGGGGCAGCCTGGATGAGAGGATGACCGGGAGCTCCCTGGGGGCGGAGTGGAAGGAGCAGCTCCAGGCAGCCCTGGCCAGGAGCTTTTACTCCGCCAGCCCCGCTGCTTCTGCGGCCGCTGCCTTAGAAAACTTAACGAGAACCAGATGTGGTGGCCACTGCCGAACTTTCTCAGAGCCGGTGATTGGTCCCCAGCCGAGGGCCTCAGCCAATTAGCTTGCTGGGTGGGCCTGGAGTCCCGCCCCGCCCAGGCGCCCGCGGAGATCCAGGTTCGAGGCTGGCGCGGCGCGGAGAGTGGGCTGGAGGCCGGGGCGGGACGCGCTGTGCAGCGGGGAAGCGCACGGCCGAGCGAGCATGGAGGGGGACCGGGTGGCCGGACGGCCGGCTCTGTCGTTGTTACCAGTGCTACTGCTGCTGCCGTTGCTAATGTCGCGGGCCGCGGCGCTGCACTCAGACGAGCTTTTCCCACACGGGGAGTCGTGGGGGGACCAGCTCCTGCAGGAAGGCGACGACGAAAGCTCAGCCGTGGTGAAGCTGGCGAATCCGCTGCACTTCTACGAAGCCCGATTCAGCAACCTCTACGTAAGTTCAGCCCCCTCCTGGCACTTTTCCCGCAGCTTTTTCCCTGGGGTCGGTCTCACGGAAACCCTGCCTCCAGAGGGGAGGAAACAGACCCCACGCCCGGAGACCCCCAGCACCCTTGCGGTGGGACCCGGCCAGAGAGCGATGCCGCTGCCTGCCCCGCTGCTGCAGGGCAGCAAGAATGAACTGGAGGGGAGAGCAAGAATTATTCGCAGCCACGTACGCGTCCCAGGCAGAAAAGGTGGCGTTGCTAGGGCGGCCAGCGGGTTTGCAGTTAGGACCGCGAGAAGGCTGTGCCCGTCTGCGGAGCTGGGGTGTTCCCTCCTCAGACCTGGAGGCTTCCTCTCCGGGGACATGGGGCTCTGGGGTTGTGAGGGGAGTGAGAAGATAGGTGAACGAGTTTTAGGGCCCCTGGACCTACTGCACCGCGGAGCTGGGACAGTCGCAAAAGTTGCGCTTGTTTCCCTGAATCCAGACTCCCTAGCCTGTGGGGAATGGGAGGCTTTTTGCCTAAGTCATTTCCCTTCCCTCCCTGAGCGAAAGGGTAGCGTCCTTGGGCTTGAGCGACCGTCACCTTTTTGTCCCTCTCATCTCCCAGGTGGGCACCAACGGCATCATCTCCACTCAGGACTTCCCCAGGGAAACGCAGTATGTGGACTATGATTTCCCCACCGACTTCCCGGCCATCGCCCCTTTCCTGGCCGACATCGACACGAGCCACGGCAGAGGCCGAGTCCTGTACCGAGAGGACACCTCCCCGGCAGTGCTGGGCCTGGCCGCCCGCTATGTGCGCGCTGGCTTCCCGCGCTCTGCGCGCTTTACCCCCACCCACGCCTTCCTGGCCACCTGGGAGCAGGTGGGCGCTTACGAGGAGGTCAAGCGCGGGGCACTGCCCTCGGGAGAGGTAAGTGACCAGGGATATTTGACTGCTGAGGAAATTGAAGGATGGGCTTGAATTCTGGGGCAGCAACCCAGGGACTGGCTCGGAGTTGTTTCTGAGCCTACTCTTGCGCTAAACCTGACGTTGGAGGCAGCAGGACTGGAGTGGCTTGGAAGTGAGGAAAGATATTGTCTCTAGTAGGCATCTTCTGAGGCCCTGGCAGGTGGTCACTCCATTGAGGAAAAAAATGCTTAGCGGATATGAGAGTGGGAGTGCAGATGTGGGAGCCCCTTTGAACATAAGGCAATTTACTGTTTGGTTGCTTATTTTTAGAACCATCTCTAAGTATACAAGTATTTCTAATTATATGTTCATCGAAGGGGAAAAATCAGAAAATACAGATAATTTAAAAAAAGAAAACAACCACTCATTTTCCCACCACTGATAAACATTTTTCTGCGAACATTTTCAGTTTTTTCTTCTGCATATCTTTATTGCGGCCTATTAACAATGATGAGTTTACACTGCACATACTGTTTTATAACTTGCTTTTTTCACAGAATAGTGTATTGTGAATATGTTTCAATGTCAATAAATGTATTTCTACAACATCATTTATAATGATGCATACTACTGTATCCTGCTATTATCCTGTATAATACGGTGGGTTTACCACAGTATACTCAACCAGTGTTGGGCCATTAAGGCTTTTTCTGGTTTTTCATTATTATAAATAATAGCGTGAATCACTTTTTAAAAAGCTAAATCTTTGCACATGTTCTTAGTTGACATTCCAGGAAGTGCAATTGGTAGGTCAGAGAGGATGCACTTTTGGTAAAGTTCTTGATTACTTCTGCCTAATTGCCTTCCAGGCACCAGTTCACATGTTTCCTAGTTTATAGGAATCTGCTCTCAATGTGCTTTACAGTCTCTACCTGCAGAAATCAAAAAATCCCAGGCTCCCGGTCTTTAGTCTTGTCATCAACATTTGAAGTCCTCCAAATGGATATGAGTGGGGCCAGGGTGGCTTGGTAAATGGCGAACTGCCTCATTCCTGAAGAAAGTAAGGGCTTCCTTCTATGGAATTAGACCTGAATCTAAAATGCCATACTCTAAGGGCTGAAATCATATGATTCATCTCAATTTTAACTTATGGAAACGCTTCTTCACTATAGAAGGATGGTACATGCCCCCTGTAAGAGGTGAGGTTGCTTGCCCATGTCACTGATCTCTGTCTTGTAAGGATGCTGTGACATATATCTTTTGTATGAAGACTCTTTATTTTTTAATTTTTGAGGGTACATAGTAGGTGTATATATTTATGGGGTACATGGGATGTTTTGGTACAGGCATGCAATATGTAATAATCACATCTTGGAGAGTGGGGTATCCATCCCCCCCAAGCATTTATCCTTTGCATAACACACAATCTAATTACACTCTTAGTTATTTAAAAATGTACAATTAAGTTATTATTGACTATAATAACCTGTTATCACAAGTTATAGTCACCCTGTTGTGCTATCAAATAGTAGGTCTTATTCATTCCTTCTATTTTTTTTTTTTTGGTACCCGTTGACTGTCTCCACGTTCCCCTGACCCCTGCTACCCTTCCCAGCCTCTGGTAACCATCCTGTTACTCTCTATGTTGCATAAGGACTCTTTAAATGCAAGGTTTTTGGAATTAAAACTTTTGTCTGGTCCTTTTCTGGGGTGGGGGAGGTTTAGGGTAGAAAAGATTTGTAAATTCCATCTCTCTTTTACTTTTCTAATTAAAATCCACCTGCAGACATTACCATGTGCTAGTTGGCTTCAGAATGTTTCATTAAGAAAGGAGGATTCTGTTTGGATAGGGGATGTTCTTTCAATTACCCACATTGAAGGTTCTTCCAATATTTTAAAGAGCTCTGGGACTTGAGTTCTTCTTTTAATAGTTCTTTGGATATAGACTTTGGCAAACAGTAATCTAATTTGCTTGAAGGACTGAGTTCTACATGGCGTTCTTAAATTTTGGCTTACTAATTTTATATTGCAAAGTTACTGGAAACTGGAAGATTCAAAGCAATGGCATCTTTGCCATTAAAAACAATTGCAGTTGGTGCCCTTTTTCTCCATGGATATTCCTGTTGGGCATGACCAGATGTTGCACCTGATATTGCAGGAATATCAAGGTGTAATTGTATCTGAAAAAAATGTGAACAAATAGTGTTTGTCAATTCAGTTAATCTGAGATTTCTTGAACTCTCATAGGTAGTTCACAGAGCAAAAAAGTTATGATGTAGACCTTTGAAATACTTATTAATGGGAGATGTAGAGGACTAATGTTTAGCTGTGCTTTTTGTGGGGAAAGAGGAGTGTTTTGTTTTTGTCATTTTAGGGATGGGGTTAGAGACAGCCGAGTTATATAGATCTCTGTAGTGTGGGGAGTGTTTTGTTTATCTGGAATTTAAGTCAGGTTGAAAGGGCTAAAAAGAATGGATATTGAGAATGAGGTAGCAAGAGAGATTGTTCTGAGCTAGAACATGACCCAGGAGAAGGTTGAGAGAGCAACCTATTAGCAAAGGGGCCAGAGAAATGGATGAAGGAGTCACAGGCAGTAACATAAGACAGATGAGTGGAAGGTTGCCCACTACGGTTGAATATTTGTCCCCTCTGAAAATCATGTTGAAATTTAATCCTCAATGTGACAGTATTGAGAGGTGGGGCCTTTGAAAGGTGACTGGGTCATGAGGGCTCTGCCCTCATGAATGGATTAATTTATTCATTCATGGATTACTGGATTATCATGGAGTGGGGCTGGTTGCTTTATAAGAAGAGGAATTGAGACCTGAGCTAGCACATTAGCACACTCAGCTTTGTCGCCATGTGATACCCTAAGTACTCTGGCACCCTGCAGTCACCACTAGCCAGAAGGCCCTCACCAGATGTGACCTCTCAACTTTGGACTTCTCAGCCTCCATAATTGTAAGAAATAAATTTCTTTTCTTTGTAAATTACCCAATTTCAAGTATTTTGTTGTAAGCAACAGAAGACAAATTAAGACATTGCCCAATGGAGGCCTCCACGTGGGTGGGGACTGAGGCATGTTGACTTGGTTCAAAGGTTGATAGTCATTGGTGGAAGTCGTTGGATTTCACAGACAAAATGAGAGGTAAAAGCAGGATTTTATCGTAGCTTTTTGACTTCTGGAGACAAGATTTAGAAGAGGGGAGGTCTACAGCCTATCCAAGAGAGTTCAGCCTGAGTCTGAGATATCACTGTGAAGATGAAGAGAATAGAGACATATATGGAAATTGGTTAATGCTGAACCATATATGGAAATTAGAAATGCTGACGTTTTGCCGAAGAGTATCAGGAAGGATATAGTATTAGGAATGTGATAGCACTCAGCACTTATCTTTGAATTTTTGGCAGGATCTGTAGGATTTAGTGCAGTAAAATAAATAAGGGACAGTCCCACATGTGACAGTGTCCTACTGGCAGTGGGAGATGAAGAACTACACTAAGGAATGGAGGTTAGTGTTCACAGCAAACACTGGAGGCCAGACCCAATGATCCTACAGCTCTAGAGGACATGTGGCCCTGAGGAAGATGACAAAGAGAACTTTGTGACTCTTATAGGAGTCTTCATTTTCATTTTCATTTTGATAAGCCTCTATAGGCAAGCCTCTTGAAGAAAAGGATGTCACTATTCTGATTTTTGGCCAGATAACTGCAGTTAATTAAATGAATTGCAAAAATTAGAAACTCTTAGAGGGGTGTATGTTGTATGCATCAGCCTGGCTCTGATGAGTGTCACTTCAACATTGATTGGGATGTCCTGTACCTAGGACTGTCCTGTCCTGTACCAGTCAGGCTCTGGTTTCTGCAGAGGGCTCTGGCTTTTCTCTCTTTCTGATAACAGGGCCTGCAGCCACTCACCCTGATCCTCTCTGTGCTGCTCCTCTGCCCGTGGAGGCCCCTCTCTCCTCTCTGGGATCCTGGGGGAGCTGGGAACCAGTGACTCGTTTGTCAGGTTTGGCAGCCCATCTGAGGGCTTCTCTTTGGAGACAGAGCCTGTGCGGCCCTTGCAGAGGCTCGTATCTAGGAATGTGAGGACCTTTCCTGTTTGGAAGCCAGTCAAGGAGTTTTTTGAGAGTGGGGGCCCTTCAAGACTTCATGAAGTGGGCTCTTTAGCAATTAGATGTAGAATTTTGTAGAACTGACCGAGAACTTTACAAGTGATCATTTAGTGTGTGGGTGGCTTTTAAACAGCCAAACTCTTTTGGCGTGTACTTTGGGATCATAAATTCTACTTAAAAGGAAGTTGTTTCCTTCCTCTGATATTTGCCTATTTTGGTGGAGACAAAGAAATTAAATACTTGCCACCCATAATGAGTGCTCATCTCAAGGACAGTATATAGAAGATGTTGAGTCAATTTTAATTGAAATGAATTTGTTGGCTGGTTGGCTGAATGAACGAATAAAAATAAAGTGCTAAATGCCCAGAGTTCACAGCAAAAAGTCAGACTCTCCTCTTCACAGCTCTGTTTACTACTCTCTTCCCCTCTTCCACATTCCCTTCGATTCTTCAGTCTCTACAACCTCCTTATCTTATGGAATTTCTCTAAATTTAGAACCAGGATTCTCTCCTATCTCACATTTATTATGGGAGATCAATGCCAGGAGCTTTGAAAGCTTAGCTTTTTGAAACGGGTTTTTTTTTTCCTTCCTCTAGTACTTTTCTTTCCCTAGTTGATTTTTCTTTATTCTGACTAATGTACAACTCTGAAGTTATTGAGTCCACATTAGTTGATGACGTAGACTATCTTATGGATAGACATGAGGCAGAACAGCCTTTGTTTATATTTGGCAGTAGTTGTGGCTTCCTAGCATTGAGAAGCTCTAAAAACATTTCTTGCTTTTTGTTTTTGGAAAAGTCAAGCTTTGCTGATGAACAACCAACAACTGGAACAATAACAAATATACTAGGCACCCTGTTACTTTGTGAATTGAATGAATGAAAGAAGCAAAGCAAGATGTTGTTTTTTCTGGGTTAGAGAACGGCTGATTGCATTTTATTTTCTCTTGAAAAGTGTGTCACATCTATGTTTCTTTATCCTATTAGCAAAACCTCAAAACCCTACTTTGAAATTAAACATTGAAAGGAAAAATTAACATTAGAAAAGAGCTAGAACAACTGTGGGATAGAACAAAGGGAAGAGCCCATTCCTTCCTTGCTGTTTCCTTCAGTGAAATGTGATGTTCTTCTCTGTGCCCGAGTTTGTCTGTCTAGCAGAATGGAGAGGTAATGATACTTACCAGTAAATAATATTTCTCAGAGTCACATTATTTATGAAGTAAGTTGTGTTTTAAAAATACCTTCTCAGTTCCTTACTAAATTGTAAAAGTAGTGTGATTTAGTGAGAGAGAGAGAGTTTCAGAGGCCTAAACATAACAGCTTTTTGAGAACCAAGCACTGTTGGCAGATCTTTAGGAGGAGAGGTCACTGAATGAAGGTAAAGGCAAAAATCTCATCTTGTTGAAAATAGGAGGGTAAACAGAATGTTAAGGAGTGATCCTATAAGGACCTGGGTGTTGAATTGGCAGCTGATTCAGGCTCCTGGTCCCTTTCTGGTCTGTGTTGGCTCCTGCAGTGTTTATAACATTCACCGGCTGCCTCTGTGACACCTCCCAACCTCCACCCTGAGGTCCTGGATACACACCCCGGCTCTGTGGCCTCTACCACCTTCTCCGGTGACTCTCCTACAATTTCAACCATGGCTGTTTCCCAGTCCTACACCGTGCGACTCTCCTGGGCAAAGTCTGTCTTTTGCTCCTTCGCATCCTCAGCATCAAGCATAATGTCTGGTGCTTAAGTAGACACTTGGCTGTTTGAATTAGTGTATGAATGAATAAATGAGTGGTGTTTACAAACATATAAACAACTAACCAAGCATAATGAGGTGAATGCTCACTAGAGATGCCCATAAAGGTGTTACAGAGGTTCAGAGAACAGAAATTATTCTATAGGGAATCACAAACACCTCTGAGTGGCAGCATTTGAAGGTTAGGAGGGTTTCTAGGCACAGGGAACCATGAGCAAAGTGTGGAAGCATCCAAGGACATGGTACAAATGGGGACTCTTAAATAGTCTGACAAAGATGCAGTGGAATTGAGCCTGGGAGGGACGTATGCAGCCAGGTTACAACTCACCTTGAATGGCATGTTGAGGAAGGGTTAGGGTGTCCAGGGTGCGGGCTCAAGAGCTGGCTGGCCCACCACCACATACTTGCCACCTGACCTGAGGAAGACCTGTTAGCCTCTGTGTCTTTTTCTCATCTGTGAAATGAGGATAACGCTGATGCTTGTATGAAAGGGTAGATGGAAGAGGAAAGAGAGTAAGGCTGTGAGACAGTAAGGAGGCCTTTTGACCAACTAGTGCCTAACACAGTGCCTGCCCATAGTGGGCATTTAATAAATGGATGAATGAATGAATGAATGAATGATGCAAATGAGAGATGCTGAGTGCCTAGGGTTATAAACTAGGGCGGTGACTGCAGGATGGACAAGTAAATTTTGCTGATTGCTCTTAGCTCTGAAAGAGTTTGGATGAGAGAAGTTTGAAACCTTAAAAAGTATATATTTTTTAACCTATGTTTTACCAATGCATATTTCAAGTATTAATCTAAATTGACAAATGATATTTGCAATAATAAATAATATTGCTTATGAAATTATATTAGTAACTTGAAGAGGAAATTTTAAAGAAGATTATGTTTAAAAACAATTTGGAGGAATCCTGAAAAAGGGGAAAATTCTTTGCACTTTATAATGCTTTGCTTGCATTCTGTTTCTTTCTTCTTTTATTTGTTTTTTACAGGATGTTTCTCTCTCTCTCTCTCTCTCTTTTTTTTTTTTCCTCACAGCTGAACACTTTCCAGGCAGTTTTGGCATCTGATCGGTCTGATAGCTACGCCCTCTTTCTTTATCCTGCCAACGGCCTGCAGTTCCTTGGAACCCGCCCCAAAGAGTCTTACAATGTCCAGCTTCAGCTTCCAGCTCGGGTGGGCTTCTGCCGAGGGGAGGCTGATGATCTGAAGTCAGAAGGACCATATTTCAGCTTGACTAGCACTGAACAGTCTGTGAAAAATCTCTATCAGTAAGTAACATTGAGCTGAAGCCCTTTCCTATTTGAATATAAGGACTTTTAGGAAGCACCTGAACACAAGTGACCATAAGACCATTAAATAATACATTGGTGGCTTCTAAGTAAGGCATCAAGTCAAAACCAAGGAACTAGATTAAACCCTGGAAGGATCAAGTTCACCAAAACATAAAAGGTCCTTTATTTTGCCTGCTCTATTGGGTATAGATACTGGAAACAGAACAGTATGTGTGTATATTTGTAGAGCCACTGAGGCTTGCTATGAAAAACATTGCTCTTGGAACCACATAAAAATATCTGGTCATAAACTGCCCAGTTTGAGGTTTTCCAGATTAATCATTTCACAGGAGGAAACATTGTGATTTAGTCTTTTGGACAGATGCTGTTAAACATTAAATTGAGTAATGTAATTTGCAGGAAAAATAACTAAGATTTATAGGTTTCCAGAAGTCTGAGGATGTCTCTCTGGCTGTATTACCTAATGTGAATTGAACCCATTCCTTAGACTCATCAGTGTCTGCCCATAATGGGCATTTAATAAGTAGATGGATGAATGAATGAATGATCCAGAGGGCTTACTTAGCTAGTGCAATAATAAACTCTTCTGCATTTTGCCAGTACAGATAGTGCCAGTAGGATATTTATTGACTTCAGGGTTTTTTGGAGGGCATGTGGGGAGGTGGGTAGGGATGCCCTTGCTTTTATTCGTTTCCTGAATACAGAAGCCAGACAGAATACATTGGTTACTTCCTGGCCTCCCTTAACCGCTTCTTGGCTTCATTAAATCAATCCTGGGTAGGTATAGAAACACCTTACACTTTTAGCATGCCATCCACTCTGCTCAGCTACCAAAAAGAGATCACTATAGCCAGATTTGCTTACTCAGAGCTGACATTTATTGAAAACTTACTATTTGCCAAGCATCATGCTAAACACTTTCCAGATGTTATCTTAATTAAAACTCACAAGAATTGTAGGTTAGTACTACTATTTTCCCAATTTTACAGAGGAGCCTAGGGAAGTCAAATAAATTGCCTGTGATCTCAAAGTTAAGTGGCAAAGCCAAAATCCAAGCTCAAGTCTGGAGCGCTGAACTACTTATTTTATCTTCTGCTGAGTCCTTGTTTCCTTTCCCATCCTTATGATCCACATTGGGCATCTTTAGGGCTCCATCTAGGCTGCCGCTTAGTCTGGATACTGGAGCAAATTCAGTTCCTTACTCTCCCTCCTCTGGTTCCACCCTCCTCTTCTACTTGGGAGCTCATAGATTTATTATTCCTCGGGCATTATAGAGAGGTCACAATGGCCAAGCTCATGGAATACAAATATTTCTAAGACACTGGTCCTGCACACCAGCAGCTTGTACCCTGTTAGGGTTGATAGACAAATAGATCAACAATTACAGAGCTGTGGGTAAGTGTTGGCATCTACACAGGAGACAGGAGACAGTGGGGCCAAAAGGCCTGTGGGAAAAAGCAGTTGTGTTCCCTGAGCAGAACCGTAAAGGTCTCCTGGAACTAACACCCACAATCACGTGTGACACATAAACACACAGACAGCATTTCCACTTACCCCCTTTCATGCCTTCCCTCATTTTTATCTTTGATACTTCCCAGAAATCTCTGAATTGCTTGGCAAAAGCGGAGTAAGATATGGGGCCAAATGACTCACATATTTTTCTTTAGTGTAATCCCTGCTTAATACAAATAATAAAGTACAAGCAATGCAGAATAATGTGAAATAAAAGTAAAAGTTACCCATGATCACTACTTCAAGTGATAACAAGTGCTAATGGTCCTTCTAGAATTTAGGTATATACAAAACTTTTAAAACCAAAATGGTTCTTTTGCTATATAAGTGGTGTTTTCACATTAATCACTTCTTATAGGGGTCTTTTAGTCAGATGTCTGTCTATATTACCATTTTAAGGCTACAAAACATTATGTCATGTGTGTATAAAGACAGCTTATTAATGAACATTTCACATATTTCTGATTTTTCTTGTCCTAAATATCATTGCAGTAAACAGCATAATAAACATTGCTCACATTCTCATTTATCCCTAAAATAAATTCTTAAAAGTGGAATTGCTGAGAAAGGGCATATGATTTGGAAGTTGTACATTTCAGATTGCCAAAGTTACTGGTCTTTTCCTTTCTGATTTTGGATCTTGGTGTTATTCTTAGGAAGAACTTCTGTACATCAAAATTATAGAAATATCCTTCAATATAATCTTCTATTTTACTTTTCATTATTTAAATTTTCAAAAATATACAGAAAAGTGGAGAGAATAACTAAATGAACACCCAAATGCCCAACACCTAGATTTATACATTGTAAACATTTTGCCATATTCATTTTTTTGTTTGTTTACATTTTTTTCTTTCTTTCTTTTTTGAGATGAAGTTTCGCTCTTGTCACCCAGGCTGGAGTGTAGTGGCGTGATCTTGTGCTCATTGCAACTTCCGCCTCCTGGGTTCAAGCGATTCTTCTGCCTCAGCCTCCCAGTATCTGGGATTACAGGCGCCCACTACCACACCTGGCTAATTTTTGTATTTTTAGTAGAGACTAGGTTTCATCATGTTGGCCAGGCTGGTCTAAAACTCCCGACCTCAGGTGATCCACCTGCCTCAGCCTCCCAAAGTGCAGGGATTATGGGTGTAAGCCATCACACCCGGCCTGTTTAAATGTTTTAAAGTAAGTCACAAACATCATGCCAGTTCATTGCTAAATGCCTTAGTATGCATCTCTCAAGGGTAAAGTTAGGCTGGGCAAGGTGATTCTAATCCCAGCGCTTTGGGAGGCCAAGGTGGGAGGATTGCTTGAGCTCAGGCATTCAAGGCCAGCCTGGGCAACATAGCAAGACCTAATCTCTACTAAAAATTAAAAAAGTTAGCTGGACATGGTGGTATGCACCCGTAGACCCAGCTACTTGGGAGGCTGAAGTGGAAAAATCACTTGAGCCCAGGGGGTTGAGGCTACAGTGAGCCATGATCACACCACTATGCTCCAGCCTGGGTGACAGAGGGAGGCCCTACCTCTAAATAAATAAGTAATTAAGAGTAAAGTTATTTTCCTAGTCAGTTGTTTTCTTCCTCAAATTTGTCTCACAACTGTGAGCTCAAAGATCATAAATTATATAGTTCATAATGTTTGTCATACTCTTCCTCTGCAAATTTAAATATGAATTCACACGTGTATATTTTGAAATCATACTTTTCCATCTTCTGGAAGACAAGACAGTAGTTAATAAGTATTTATGATATTTAGGGCCAGTGATAGGCATTTTATTTATTTATTTTTTTGAGATAGAGTCTTGTTATGTCATCCAGGCTGGAGTGCAGTGGCATAACCTCAGTTCACTGCAACCTCTGCCTCCTGGGTTCAAGCTTTTCTTCTGCCTTAGCCTCCTGAGCAGCTGGGATTACAGGCACACACCATCACACCTGGCTATTTTTTTTGTATTTCTAGTAGAGATGGGGTTTCACCATGTTGGCCAGGCTGGTCTTGAACTCCTAACCTCAGGTGATCCGCCCACTTTGACTTCCTAAAATGCTGGGATTACAGGCATGAACCACCGTACCTGGCCAGTGCTAGGCATTTTAATGTGGTTTTCTCCCTTAATTCTCCTAACAACCCAGGGAGGAAGGCATTGTCATCCCATTTTGTAACCCCATTTTGCTTTCTAGAAATAAATTAAGTTCTTTCTATTACTAAGCTTTCCAAATGACCTTGGATTTTAAAATAAACTCAAATTGTTACTTTTCCATCATGCATAATGACAAAACCCAGGATAGTGATTTATATATAATTAGAAGGTTATTTTATTTAGCTTTTATCGGCCATAATCTGTATTTTTCCACTCTTTGAAGATTTTATAGTTTCTGTTTGTAACTTCAAGAAGAAATTTCACAGTTGCACCACCTCTAATGCGATAATAAACTCAATATCCTCAGAACTTCAGGATTTTCTCTTACTGTCTTTAGTTTTCCTTATTTGCTTGCCAATAAACACCAACATTAATTCTTATGAACTTAACAAATATGTATAGCATATTGCACACAAAATCAGTTTTTCTTTCTATGCTTCTTTCCCTAAATTTACCACAACAGTAACCACAGCATATATGTAATACATACACACGTACACACACACAAACACACACACAAGAGAAAGACATTTTCAAATTGTACTGAAAAATATTGTTACTGTAGAAATCCACATGAACATGATGAGTACCCACCCAAATGAAGGAAGATCTTTTGTTCTTATACAATTCAGTGAAGTTTTTATTATCTTCTTAGCCATTGACTCTTATTCCTCACTGACTGACTTCTGAGGAAATTCCATTGCTTGGGAGAATTTGAGCATAGTGTTTTGTGCAAATATCAGAGGAGTATACAAACTGGCATATTCAACCTAGCCAGACTCTTGTTCACTCAAGTTTTCCCATATTTTTAGAAATCATACGTAGTTGTTCTTTTTAGGGTATATTATTGACTCTAAAATAATGGGTTATTGGGATATTTGGAAACTGAATGGAGTTCCTGTTCTTTTCTCATGGAGAAAACGAGAGAGCTGTTTCCAGAAGTCTTTAAAAGACCTCTAAGCTACTTTCTTATTTGCTCCTTAACTTTTTCAGTGCAAAAACAAATTTTTTAGGTTTTGGCATTTGTATTTATTTGAAATTTTTTACGTTGACTCACCATTCTTTGTGGATTAGCGAATTGATCAGTTCAAGTGAATAAACAATGAAATGTCTTTAATATTCTGTAGAGTAATGATAATTCAGATGCTTATTGACTGCAGTGTGTGGTATGGTTTTCTGTCATAATATAACATAGATGTGTAGAGCATGGGCTTTGGTGTTAACTGAATTCGGATCCAATTGTTTGTTATTTGACCTTCAGAAGATCAGCTAGCCTTTTAAAACCTATTTTCTCCTCTATAAAATTGAATATGATCACCTCTAACTTGCAGATTGTATTGAAGAATGTGAAACACTTGGCACAGGGAAGGGGCATCACCAACTCTTGAAAGTATGTAATAGTCATTTGGGTGTCAGTATTTGGTAGAGTTTTAAGCATACATTTTTTAAATGTGTTATAAGTTTCCAGACAAGTGGAGGAAGGATGAAACATTCCTACATTCCTTGTTTATTTTCAAATAGCCAGATTTTAGATAAACCATTTGGATTGTGGAGCAGATTGATAATTTGAGGATCTGGCATTCTGTGGCATACAGCTTTGAAACATAATATTAAATAAAAGGTAGTTCACATCAAAAGTCCAGTATGATCCCTTTAGTTACCATGTAAGTCTGCTTTTATTTGGTTTTATATACCAGTGAAAACTGAACCTGATCTTAATAGCCTTTCAGGTTTTTTGTTTTTTTTGAGACAGGGTCTCACTCTGCCACACAGGCTGGGGTGCAGTGGTTGCAACCAAAGCCCACTGTAACCTGGAACTGCTGGGCTCAAGTGACCCTCCTGCCTCAGCCTCCTGAGTAGCTGGAAGCACAGGCGTGTGGCACCATGCCTGGCTAATTTTTTTAGAAAAGTATTTTGTAGAGGCAGGGTCTCACTATGTTGCCTAGACTGGTCTTAAACTCTTGGGCTTAAGTCATTCTCCTACTTTGGCCTTGCAAAGTGCTGGGATTATAAGTGTGAGCCACCATGCCCAGCTGTCTTTCTGTTTTAAAATAAGTTGTTCACCTTCTAGGAAGGTGGGTGAATGGACACTTTTGTTACATTTGTTACAATGACTGTTTCCTTTTTATTTAGACTAAGCAATCTGGGGATACCTGGAGTGTGGGCTTTCCATATCGGCAGCACTTCCCCGATGGACAATGTGAGGCCAGCCGCAGTTGGAGGAGACCTTTCCGCTGCCCACACTTATGTTCCCCTGGGACGTTCCTTCAGCCATGCTACAGCCCTGGAAAGTGACTATAATGAGGACAATTTGGATTACTACGATGTGAATGAGGAGGAAGCTGAATATCTTCCAGGTGAACCAGAGGAGGCATTGAATGGCCACAGCAGCGTTGATGTTTCCTTCCAGTCCAAAGTGGATACAAAGCCTTTAGAGGGTAGGACCTCCCCTCCAGATTCTGATCTGTCCTCCCCCTTGCATCCAACACCTACTTATTGGCCATTCTATCCTGAAACAGAATCTTCCACCTTGGGCCCTCACACCAAAGAAGGAACATCTCTAGGAGAGGTAGAGGGCCCAGATTTAAAAGGCCAAGTTGAGCCCTGGGACGAGAGAGGGACCAGAAGCCCAGCTCCACCAGAGGTAGACAGAGATTCACTGGCTCCTTCCTGGGAAACCCCACCACCGTACCCCGAAAATGGAAGCATCCAGCCCTACCCAGATGGAGGGCCAGTGCCTTCGGAAATGGATGTTCCCTCAGCTCATCCTGAAAAAGAAATTGTTCTTCGAAATTACCCTGCTTCAGGTCACACTACACCCATAAGTCAAGGGACATACGAGGTGGGACTGGAAGACAACATAGGTTCCAACACCGAGGGTGAGTGCATTAGAAAACTGGGGGCTGAGATTTCATCTTAACCATGCTGGTTTTGCATAGAGTTGTGATTTTTCTCTTAAGTGGGTAGGTGAAAAGTTTAGCAAAAAGAAGATTGGATCTAATTTTTAATCGCTGTGTTTCAAGAAATAGAGTAAATTTCCTTTGCCAAATAAATCTTGGCAGGCAGATTCTGTTTGGAATCACTTGATCATTAATAATGTTTTTTTAAAATATGGGCCTCATGAAGTGAGTGGGGGAAAACTGGGTTTGTTAGGCCAGCTATGCTCTCAAGTGTAATGAACTATTTCAGTTTGAAAGTTCAGCAAAGGTAAAACATTTTGCGGCTTCATACACATTCCAGTGATGGACGGGTTTGTGCTTTTTAAAGTGGTGAGTTGTGCTGGCTCAGATGAACATGCCAGATTCATACTCTGTTGTGGGACTAGCCTAACGCTTCCCTTGGTTGGGGAGATATGCTTGTGATGTGTGGGAGAGGAGAGCCCACAGGGAAAGAAAATGACTAAACACCTGTGTCTGTTGTCATTTCTGGTTCACGGCTATGCAGCTGTGGCATGAACCTCCCTGGAGCCTTGTCCTCATTTCATGACTCACTGATCGGACTGAGAGGTGAGGAGGGAGATGCCAAAAGCAGGCGGTGGTTAATTATCACGGACACGGGGCCTATGTCAGTCTTCTAGTCCTCGTTGAGACTTGTCATGCCAGCTGTTTCTTCCCCATCAGGCATGGAAAGATGTGAATGGGAAACTGACTCCAGATTGTTTGTTCCAGGGACTGCTCTTCTGACCTCTGATAGGAAGAAAGAGGTCAGAAGTGACTGCTTTGTTCTGAATCTCCATGTTTTTCCACCTTTTCTGTTTCCTGTCACTGTTGTGGCAAAAACATGGGTGACCTAGCAGAGAGGGCCTTCTGGGTTCTGCTCTGGTGTTATCTGCAGGATATTGCATGGAGAGGTACTAATTTCAGGAGGGAAGAAAATATTTTCTGACTAATGTGGCATTGTGTAAGGATTCGAGGGAGTACATTAGTGTCGGCTTCGAGTTTGAATCCTGGCTACCAAGCTTGCTGGGTGACCTGAAGTAACTTATATAACCCATAAGCCTCTGATTTCTCAGGAATTACTTGGGAGGATTCAATGAGACAGCGTATGTGAAGTTCTTGGCTTCAGGTCTGCACTCACTGGTTCTTAATAAATAGTGGCTGCTGTTACTAATTTTAGAAGGTTTAAAACAGTGGGAATGGGGTGGAGGATGGGTAGAGAATGAAGAATGTGCTTATTAAAGAGTTTCGCATTAATTTGTGCCTAAGGGACCACATTTCCATGAAGTTGAAGATGTAAATTTTGTTGGAAGTCTTTAGAACCTTCAGATCCTTCTGAGAATCTCCAGAATTTACAGTATGAGTTTCCTCTAAATACATTTTAAGGCCAAGTATCAAAGATTTTCACAAAGGGATTTGAGGTAAAGATGCATTCCTGAATGGCCTTCTCATTTGTGGGTTGTGATTTCCTTCCCTGGGAAGAGCGTGGGAATATTAAAAAGCAGATCTATGGAGTCATGTATTAAAGGGTTAAGAAGGGACTGCACACCCTGCTTTGGGCTCTGAGAGCTCGAGATCACTGGAGTAAAGTGCAGGAGGCTTCAGGAACCAGCCATAGAGTAGGACAGAGGTGCAGCTATAACCCTTGTGGGGCATGAACTATGATATTTATCAGCTGCCGGATGCAGTCTACTATAGACATCTTGGTAATGGCAAAAAACTCCTGTGAAAAAGCTGGTTAATACACATTTTGGGGGAAGAAATCTAACTAGAAGTTTTTGAAACTTAGACAAAAACAATCCAGTTTTTGTTTTAAAAGAATTTAGGGGGATGTGTGAAGTATAGAAGCATGCAGTTGTTAAATACTTTTGAGGGGATGCAGTGACTGTTTCTTTCACATAAAACATTGGAGGCTCAGAGGTCTATCTGGTAAGTGTGGGCTTCCTCTGGGAAGCTGTGGGGTGGGAGTGGCAGAGACACAGAACATTGCCCAGTACTAAGTACCTAGCCATGTGGCATCTGCCTGGCATTTTCTGCTGATGGAATAGAAAGCACATGGTTTTGGTGCTGGGTGGACTTGACCTTGACTCCCAACTCTGCTATGTGGTTTGGGGCAAGACATATAGTCTGTTTGACCCTTGGCTCTCCTCAGCTCTAAAACAGAGCTAATGAAGACCTTGTCATGTACTTGCGAGAACTGAAATTGAGCTTGGGAAGCACCCTGCCCAATACATTTTAGTTTCCCTCTGAAGCTTCAGGGTAGTCATCTTGCTAAACCAAGAAATCAAGATTTAGTTAAAGGCCCAGAAAATATCACTCCTTTTTACATTTTTTTCCCCTTAGGGACTCATTTTACAGACCTTTCTTTTTGTTCAGAAATTTAGATTTTCAGATCGTATCTATACCAGGCAGGAATGTCCCGGCCACACTGGAGCTCTGTCTTCCTAGGCCACAGAACAGCGGTAGATGGACGTGCAAGCATGCTTTCTCTGAGGAGTCTTGTTTCCAGGGAGCTCTGGTAGTTTTGTTGTCAAGCCAAAAAGTTACCCAAGCACCTGCCATGTACCTGTCTCTGACTCGGTTCTAGTGGAAGTTTTGGCTGGCATTTGCTAAGTGCAGCCTGCTGCTCTAAAGTGAGAACTTGGCATTAGATTGCATTATCACGGTTAGTCCTCAGAATTGTCCTGTGGGGAGTTCGAGACCAGCCTGGGCAACACAGGGAGAACTTGTCTCTATAAACAATTTTAAAAATTAGCCGGGTGTGGTGGTGTTCACCTGTGGTCCTAGCTACTCGGGAGGCTGCGGTGGGAGGATCACTTGAGTCCAAGAGTTCCAGGCTACAGTGAGCCATGATTGTACCACTGCATAGCCTGAGCAACAGAGAGAAATATTGTTTGGAAAAAAAAAGTTGTCCTGTAGGGTAGGTACTATCATCCTTCCCATTTTACAGAGATGGAAACTGAGCTTGGAAATACTTAGTGACTTGTCTAGCAAGGGCCAAGACTGCAACAAAGTCATAAAGAAATTAGAGAAAGCTGTAGGGTGATACAGAGTCAAAGGCACTGTCCAGGAGTGTCACTGCTGTGGGGGAAGTCTTTCTGAGGAAGGAGGGGCTTGAGCCAGGCCTGGGGTCAGAGTCTGAGAGGGAGAATGTGTGAAAACATTATGAACAGAGAAGTGACAAGAGCTGAGGTGCAGAGGTGGGAATGAGGAGGGAGGAAGGGAGGGAGAGAGACAGAGACAAAGGTTGATTAAGGCAGTGGGGTGAGAGAGTTGCCAGTGAGGGCTTCAGCTGCCTGGGACCATGGGACTGCCTGTGTTGTGAGCAGAAAGGAATGAGATTTACCGATAGGAGTCTTAGTTATTCTTAAGCCTGCTAAGGCGGTGCTATACGCAGCTTAATTTAATCTCAATCTGCATGATGAGTTAGGAGGAAGGACACCTGGCTTTCAGAAACCTCATGTAGTCCCACTCCACTTTTGGCCTTGTGAAAGGCTGCAGGAGTGTGTTGCAAGCTCACCTTCCACCCTGAGAAGAATTCAAGCAGGTTCTGCTGCCAGTGCAACCCTCCAGGTGCCAAAGACCATGCCCTGGGTGCACCTCCAGGTTGCAGAGGGTCTGTGACCATGATCCCCCAGCCCCCCATACCTGTGAAGACACCTGTATGAGGAGATTCCCTGGCAGGGCCCTTCTCCCTTCACCACAAGTGGAGAGAGCCTGTTAGTGTCATGCCAGCAGTTGCAAAAGGCCACCCCCAGGGTCCTGATCACTGTTTGCCACCAGCATCATTACATGCCACACACATCAAAATTAAACAAACATGAAAACTGGACGAAAAAGCATTCCACTGTTTTTTCATTATAAAGTTGGATATGGTTTTTCTATCTAGTCTGTCATTCTGAGAGATGGGAAAACTTAGAAGAATTTGTCCTGCAGTGAAAATGCTCATTCTTTTTTTTTTTTTTTTTAAGTAGCAGTAAAAATTGTTAATAGTTACTCCAGCTGTCCTGAGGCAGCCCTGTGCACGAAGCCTCCTGTGTCCCTCTGTGTTGGCCCAGTGAACCCGGTCCACACCATGGAACCTCCCCTGTGGCTGGGCCAGGGCCCTCTGTGAAGAAGGGCAGGCTGGCCAAGGGCTGCAGACAAGTGCTTAAGTGTTTCTGGGAAAATGAAGATTGAAAGATGGCTGAGAACAAGTGCAGAGGAGAATTTTCCATTTTTGTTACGAACTCCTAGTTAGGACAAGTCTCAAGTCCTTTGGCAGGGCATTTCTTTCTTTCCTCTGATGTATCCCCACCCCATTTTTCTTTCTATTAAGGACGTGAGAAAAGTTAAATACAAACAAACAAAAAATAAATGGGAAAAAAAAGTGAGATTTAAAAAGTCTTCATGTTAAGAATCCTTTAGCAACTATCAAACCGCAGTTAACAAATCCATGACAAAATGAGCTCATTCAAACCTGGCCAGCCTCCACCCTCCTGCTGTGCCCTGAGGTGCCAGCAGACCTCTTTATGGTCTGACTCTCCATGGCAGGAGCTTCCTGGCAGAGTGTGGGTCCCAGAGGAGGCCATGGACTAGAAACTGTATTTCTCAAAGTGTGGGCGCTCATCCACCTTCCTCTCACTCAGCTGGGAACCTGGTTAAAAACACTGATTTCCAAGCCCCTCCTCTACCTTCTGAACCAGAAACTGCATTTTTAAGCCATCTCACTCCTTCAACTCCTCCAGACCTCTGCCCAGATGTCTCCTTCTCCTGAGGTCTTCCCTGACCATACTATTTAAAAGAGCCAAGTGCGCCTGCCCTCTCTCACCCTCTTGTCTGACCCTGCCATATTCCTCTGCACTTCAGTGATTCTGATGTCCCCTCAATTTGATGGGATTTAGAGCCATAAGATTGTTTAATCTCTGTGGGTCTCAATTTTCTCATTTATAAAATGAGATAATATCTTCTTACTAGAATAGGAAGAAGTGCATGAAAATACACTCAAAGCCATGATAGGGAGGGACACGCAAATGACCACTGAAAAGAAAAAGTGCCACTTTTCGTTGGATGTGTTCATTGCACATCTCATCTAGCTGGGATCCAGATCTTGATTCCCAGCCTTCAAGAAGTTCAGCCTCTTTGAGTTTCACTGCAATTCCCATAGAAATTTGAGCAGTCACATTGGCCAGAGGTCTGGCTTTTCTCGCCCTGGATAAATAGCTGCATGTGGGCTCAGCACTGTTCTAGCTCCAGGTCTCGCCCTTCTTCAGGGAAGGGCTATCTGGCTGCTGTGCATCTGTATTACATTCACTAAAGAATCTTCACGTTGTATTCTTGTGAATGGATGCCCAAGTGGGCCGTAAGCACTGAGCTCGGCTTCTCAGATGGCCAGGAATGAGCACGAGAGTATTTCCTAACATTCTACCCACCCCAGGAGCTGCTAATTGGTCAGATTAAATTTGTTAACGACATTGATGAGCAACACCTAGCTCAGAAATCCAAGGCTTGTGAGTATCCCAAGCCTTCTATCAACACCAATTGGTGTGAGAATCACTTGCGGGGTGGCTAAAGTGTAGATTGCTAGGATGCACCCGGAGCGTGGAATTGGTAGGTCTAAGGTGGGCCCTCAGAATTTGCATTTTTAACAGAAACCTCAGGTGATCCTGATGCAGTGGTCTCTGGAATCCACCGGGAGAAATGCAGCTCTCCGTGTGAAGGACTGCATGGTGCTGTGCTGAGGGTGTAAGTTGTTATTCACCCCTTGGTGAATTTCCTTGATGCCTCACGCTGTTGTCAGAACTGAACCCCACAAACCTGCTCCTCCTTAGTCTCCCTATCTCAGAAACTGGCAGCTCCCCCCTTTTAGTTTCCCACATCAGGACTGAACATCATCCCACATCCAATCCACCAGCAAACCCTCTCGGTTCCACCTTCAGAATATCCCAGACCTGGGCCCTTCTTATCTCCTGTACCAGCACTTCTTACCACCAAGGGACCAGCTCCTGTCTGATTTCCTGTAGTCGGAGCATGTTACTCTTCTGCTCAAAACCCTCTAGTGCTTCCCATCTCAGATGAAAGCTCAAATCCTTCCTGTGATCTCTGAGACCTTGCATGAATGACCCAGGCTACCTCTTCTCTCACCATCCCTCCCACATGCCCACACACCCCTCCTGCCTGACACAGCACCGCACCTGCCCTCATCTGTGGGGTTCACTCCCTCACCTCCTCCTGGCCTCTGCTCGGTCAGCTTCTCCTGAGGTCTTCCCTGACCATGCTATTTAAAAGAGCCATGTACACCTGCCCCCTCCTACCTTCTTGTCTTTCTCTGCTGTATTTCTTTGCATAGCTCTTACACATCCACCCCACTAAGTAATTTACTTGTTTATTGACTGCTGCTGGGGACAGTGTAAGCTTCAGGATGTGAATTTTTGTCTCTTTTGCTCCCTGCCATGTCCCCAGTTTCTAGACTAGGGCCAGGTCTATAGTGAATGCTCAGTAAATATTTGTTGAATTAGTGAATGAATGAATGAAAATTGTTAGAAGCATTTACCTTTCACCTAACAAGCTGCCATTGTAAATGGTAAGTGTGCAAACCTGTGTGTGCACTTGGGTACGAAGGCAGGTGTGAAAGAGGGATTATAAATGGAGCCTTGCCTTCCCCCAGATTAGGGGCTGAATCCATCTTCTTTCCTTCATGTGGCTGTTATGAAGCTGGAAGAGAGAGTGTGTGTTCTTGGCTCAGTAAGTACCATCCTAAAAATACAATATTCCACAAAACTGTTTAAAAAGACTCCCAGGTTAGCTTAACAGTAACTAGTTAACTCATTGTAATTACAATTTAAGTCTCATAATAGCCTTTCATGGGAGCCTGCTCATTGTTATAATTTTTCTATAATAATGTAGTACAGCTTCCAATCTATTTATAAACCTTTGCACAGTTGCACTTGTAAGTTGCTGGCTGCATCGCCCTGCCTCTTTTTACTTAGATAAAAGCTGTGACTCCACCTAGTTTAACTCTTCATATCTGTACTGTCTTTCCTCCATCTTCTCTCTCCTTGTTTCATAATTCAGCCTTAGAATAAGAATTGGGTTGCAGAATAAGGCTTCACAAAATAACTGAAATAAGATACAATCCGAGCCTGTTATTTCCTTAATTTGTGGGCAGAACAGCGTGTAGAGTTTGGATTGATTTTTATCTGAATATTCTGAAAATGGCTGCTTTTTTTTTTTTTTTTTTTTTTTTTTTTTTTTTTTTTTTTTTTTTTTTTTTTTTTTTTTTTTTTTTTTTTTTTTTTTTTTTTGAGATGGAGTCTCTCTCTGTTGCCCAGGCTGGAGTCAATGGCGCGATCTCGGCTCACTGCAAGCTCCGCCTCCCAGATTCACGCCATTCTCCTGCCTCAGCCTCCCGAGTAGCTGGGACTACAGGCGCCCACCACCACGCCTGGCTAATTTTTTGTATTTTTAGTAGAGACAGGGTTTCACCATGTTAACCAGGATGGTCTCAATCTCCTGACCTCGTGATCCACCTGCCTCGGCCTCCCAAAGTGCTGGGATTACAGGTGTGAGCCACTGTGCCCAGCCAAATGGCTGTTCTTTAGACCTGTAGCAGATTGCCTTTTTACTTGGTGTTCAGAAGTACATTAAGAAGAAATGCGACTTCTGGCAATGCAGGAGTGAGGAAGAGGTGCTCTACTTGTTTTAGAGATGAGTAAGCTGAAAGACACAGTTTGCACAGTTTCCACAAAGCCCCCGAGGGAGGGCTGAGGTTGAGTCCTAGAGCTTGGCGCTTTCTGCAGCCCCTCATTCCTTGAGCTCTGGGAGAAAGTCCTGATGGCCCTTAAGCTATGAGCACACTCGTGAGTGTGTGAGTCCCTCCAGTAGCTGCTTCCTTACATTTAGTTGTGAATTTCTGAGCTGGAGAAACCTGAGATTTTGACACATCCAAGTTACATTCATTTGTTTTTACTCCAAATGTTTTTTTCCCTTTCTTAAACTAATAGCGATACAGTTTTCTTCACAGCCATCTATTTTACCATGATCCATCCTGGGTTTTTTTTTTTCTGCCTTGAGTTTTATATCACTTTTCTGTTTAAGTTAAGCTTCTTCAAATAAAGTTGAGTCATGCCTAATTTTCTATTTTTATCAAACTGGAATTTCTTAGCCAAGTCATCAAGGCCCTATACTAAATCTTGAGTCATAACTTCGTTCCTACTGTGTTCTAATCAGATTTTCCACTTGAACCTACACTGTCTGTCCTGCCAACCCTCAGCTTGCGGCTTTCCCAAGGATCTGCAGGCAGCTCTCCAGTACCGTCCAAAAGTTAATGCCGCTGCTGCTACTCTCATTTCTTACCTGTGCTGTTTTTCAACATGCTGTAATATGCATCTAGATAATCTTCCCTGCTTGCTTCTACTATTAAACCCAGTTTATAAAGTATGACTCGAATTATACTTGAAGTCTGTGCTGATTAACCCCAGACACGTGATCATCCCTAATCTAGTGCTCATGATCTCCGTACTTGGGTCCCACTGAAGGGGTCGTGGAGAGTAGCAGTTAAGATTCTCAAGTTAGATGTCCTAGGTTCAGATCCCACCTTTGCCACTCACTGCCTGTGCGACTTCAGGTGCTTTAGTCTATTGTGCCTCAGCTTTATCTGCAAACGGGTTAAAAAATTGTCCCTGGCCAGAGTGGTGGCTCATACCTGTAATCCCAGCATTTTGGGAGGCCTAGGTGGGAAGATCACTTGAGCCCAGGAGTTCAAGACTGAGACTAGCCTGGGCAACGGGGGGAGACCCCTCCCCCCAACCCACCCTACCAAAAAATAAAGTAGGCAGGTGTGATGCACGCTTGTGGCTGCGGCTACTCAAAAGGCTGAAATAGGAGGATCACTTGAGCCTGGGAAGTCGAGCTTGCAGTGAGCCGAGATTGCACCACTGCTCTCCAGCTTGGGTGACAGAGCAAAACCCTGTCTCAACAACAACAGCAACAAGCTACCTAGGGTTGTTGTGCAAATTAAGAGTTGTTGGCTGGGCGGGGTGGCTCACCCCTGTAATTCCAACACTTTGGGAGGCCGAGGCGGGTGGATCACGAGGTCAGGAGATCAAGACCATCCTGGCTAACATGGTGAAACCCTGTCTCTACTAAAAAATACAAAAAATTAGCTGGGTGTGGTGGTGGGCACCTGTAGTCCCAGCTACTCGGGAGGCTGAGTCAGGAGAATGGCGTGAACCCTGGAGGTGAAGCTTGCAGTGAGCTGAGATCGTGCCACTGCACTCCAGCCTGGGTGACAGAGTGAGACTCCGTCTCAAAAAAAAAAAAAAAAAAAAGTTGTTAAACGTAAAGCTTGTATATATTAAGCTCTATTTAAGTGTTAACTTTGTTATATTTTTATTTGCTGATGGAGGTCTTTATCCTGGTGACATTGTTACCTATAATGCTATGTCTCATTAGTTCCTTTGCTTTCTGTTCTCCTTGGGAATACTGGGTAAAGATTGATCTTTGGATTTCTTCCTCCTCTCCTGTCTCCTCCTTTCCAGATGGACCTGGAACACAACTACCACTTGGCTTTTCCTAAGAGTAGGGTGGGTGTCCTCCTTCATGCCAGCATCAGTGTCTCACACTAGAATTCCATGCCATCCCTGCTCAACAGCATGCTCCCGGAGTCTCCAGCCAACTCCACCTCCTGGGGATGTGGAGGCAGAGGTGTGTGCAGCCACTTGGCTTCCTGGTGGCCATGCTTGGGATTGGCATATTCCCTAGTGCCCTGGAGAAAGCACCCTCCTGTCCATCCACAACCCCCGCCACACCCTACCTCCTTGGCTATTTCCTTTATGAACTATGGCATTTGCTCCAGTTTCCCCATTTCTTTGCAGCACAGATGGCCCTCTTCTTTTAATGGGCAGAATAAGTAGGAAATGGAAGAAACAGCTGCCAGAGCACTGAGGTTATCCTAGTCCTCCATAATTTCTTGGAAGATCTCTGAGTGGGGCCCAAGCTGTCTGCTATTGCGTGGAAATCATGCCTGTACCATACCCATCATAGTTAAACCCTGCCAAGGGCATAGGGCATTTTAATAGCTTGAGTCCCTGTTGCTTTGCCCTCCTCTGTCCCCTTCTCCCCATGCCCTTTCTTTGAGGTAGGTGTGTGTGTTAAGATCCTTCCCTCAAAACAATCTTGGTAGTGAGACCAGCTATTATCTTTTTTAAGTTCAGTGTTACCTAAAAGAAGGATGGTTAGACATAAGACATTTGTTAGCTTCTCTATTATGTCTTCCTCTCAGGATGTGTTTAGGTTGAACCATATAAAAGTGCTGATATTTAGCCCTTTTGACCCACAAAAATAGTGGTTTCATGAAGTTCAACCTAACATGTACTTACTGGTTTGCTTTCATTTGACTGCACTCAAACCCACGGGTGCAGCCTCATCTTAGTTCACCAACTCTGCAATGAGACCCGGCCGGGAGCAGTAAGCAATTCTTCTTGCCAGCAGACAAAGCAGGTTAATTCCCTTGGGTTGAATGTTATGCCAGTCTCTTAAACATCAAAAACTGTTTGCTATGATCTAAACTGCTTCTATGGAGCAGATGCTGTGTCCCTGATGCAGCAATGACATTGGAATCATTTAGTCCTTTTAAGGCAAGTTTGTTTTATTTTTCAGTCTTCACGTATAATGCTGCCAACAAGGAAACCTGTGAACACAACCACAGACAATGCTCCCGGCATGCCTTCTGCACGGACTATGCCACTGGCTTCTGCTGCCACTGCCAATCCAAGTTTTATGGAAATGGGAAGCACTGTCTGCCCGAAGGTAATTGACTGGGGCTGGGAACTCCTGTGTGTCTATTCCTGCTGCTTACCTGTCTCCAGCTACCACTGTGAGCTCTGCTTTATGGAACAAACATCTCCACTCCTTAAATCAGAGTGCTATCAACTTGCAGGTGCTCAATAAATGTTTGAGGAATCAACTGGTTTGGGCTGATTCCCAATTTGAGGATTATCCAGAAATGCTTCCTTCTGCCAGCTCATTAGAGCCAAAGTGTAGTGGAGAGAAGGACGAGGGGAGAAAACAGACTGGAGGCAGGACTGTTTCATAGATGGATAATTGGTTGGTTAGGAAATCATTAAAGCGACTTGCTAAAGAGTGAGTTTTGGAAGTTGTCAATGGAATAATTATACCTGTGTACACCCATCTCTAGCCAGCATGATGCCCAAGCCTAACTGGATTTGCTGTCTTTTAGGGGCACCTCACCGAGTGAATGGGAAAGTGAGTGGCCACCTCCACGTGGGCCATACACCCGTGCACTTCACTGACGTGGACCTGCATGCTTATATCGTGGGCAATGATGGCAGAGCCTACACGGCCATCAGCCACATCCCACAGCCAGCAGCCCAGGCCCTCCTCCCCCTCACACCAATTGGAGGCCTGTTTGGCTGGCTCTTTGCTTTAGAAAAACCTGGCTCTGAGAACGGCTTCAGCCTCGCAGGTGAGTAGGGCCTCTGAGAAGGCCGGTAGTCAGCGTTGCTTTGGCAGTGGTGCTCCTTGGGGTAGTGTCTTTAGGCCTTTACACAGTGACAGAGGAATCACTTGTTTAATATACTAGAGCCACATGTGTGTAGTTTTCTGGCCAGAGGTTGTTGGGAATGGTTTGACCTCACATCACTGATTTTTGAAAGGCAGTGATTTCGTCTAAATGTTCTCCCAGCTGTTCTGAGAAACAGGATGATTCCATTCAGAACATTCGTGTTCTCTTACCCCAATTTGTTGAAGCATATTTGTCAGGCTTTTTAAATTATGCACAGATCTGTCAAATGCAAAAATGGTACTTGGGGCACCTGGGGATGATTTTACTTCATGGGGAAGGGGTGCCCTTCTCCTCCCAGCTCCACAACCTCTAATAGTATAGGCCGGTGCACCCCAGACTTGAGCCTGCACACACATCACTTGGAGGTGTTGTCAAAATGTAAATTCTGGTTCAGCAGGCCTGGGGTGGGGTCCGTGATTTTGCTTTTCTACCAAGCTCCTAGGAGGTGAGGTACCAGTGTTGCTGGAAAGGCGACCCGTTGACAACAAGGGTTTAGAAGATACTTTTTGGATTCTCACCTTCCCACCTGAAAACTTGTTTCCTAGAGGTTTGATCTTTATTGCATGAAAAATAGTTTTGTGAGAAGTTCTTCCTCCATCTTTAACTGCAGAGCTCAGTAGCTGTTAATAGGTTGCCTTTAATCAAAATTTGAATAAAGCCCTTGGGTCAAAAGTAGATAAAATATGGCACACCTGGTTACATCTGTATTTCAGATAAACAATTCTCTAGTATCAGTATTACCCACATATTGCATGAGACATACTTATCTGAAATTCAAACAAAAAACCCTGAATGTCCTAGGTGGTAGTTTTTTGGGTTTTTTTTGTTTGTTTGTTTGTTAGGCTTATTTGTTTTTTTTTTTGTTAAGTCTAGCAACCTTAGAGAAAAGTCAAGGACGTTCCCAAGAGTATTTCTGACAGAATACAAGCTTGTTCAAAGAGAAGCTGGGTGAGGTAAGGCAGGATGAAACCATATTCTTCAATGGAAAAGTTTGGGAACTTATGGAATCAACAGCTGATAGTGCTTACTCTCAGATATCAAATAATCTCCTTAGGCACAGTCTCCAACAGCAGTAGAAATTGAGAGGGGGCAGTATGTACTGGTAACTGTTTAAGCAAGACCTTTTTTCATCCCTGTGCTGAATGTTTGTCATCTCCAGGTGCTGCCTTTACGCATGACATGGAAGTTACGTTCTACCCGGGAGAGGAGAGGGTTCATATCACTCAAACTGCTGAAGGACTTGACCCAGAAAACTATCTGAGCATTAAGACCAACATTCAAGGCCAGGTGCCTTACGTCCCAGCAAATTTCACAGCCCACATCTCACCCTACAAGGAGCTCTACCACTACTCGGACTCCAGTATGTATAACCAGTCTTCACATCTGTAAAATGGGGATTATGCCCATCTCACAAGATAGATACAAGGCTTAAATGACTTACACGGCATGTCCTTAGAACAGTGCGTGGAATATAAAATGAGCCCTATTATATTATTACTCTTATTGTTACCATGAAATACATCGTGTAAGTGAGCAGAATGGCTGCTATACATAAGAATATCTATATCCCTACCTAGTATTTTCAAATAATAAAATCAATAGCAACATTGTCCATGGGCTGGGTAGGGATGGTATAATTATATACAGTTTTTAACCATCCTACTTTCTGCAACATGGAAAAATAGTGATTATTGGAATTTATATTTATCCCAACCTTGTTTCAGCTGATGAGTTCAGGCTGCTTTAAAAAAAAAAAAAATCAGAAAGAGGCCAGGTGCAATGGCTCATGCCTGTAATCCCACCACTTTGGGAGGCCGAGGTGTGTGATCACCTGAGGTCAGGAGTTCGAGACCAGCCTGGCCAACATGGTGAAAACCTGTTTCTACTAAAAATAAAAAAATTAGCAGGGCGTGGTGGCACGCTCCTGTGATCCCAGCTACTTGGGTGGCTGGGGCAGGAGAATCATCTGAACCTGGGAAGTGGAGGTTGCGGTGAGCCGAGATTGCGCCATTGTACTCCAGCCTGGGCGACAGAGCAAGACTTCATCTCAAAAACAAAACCAAAAAACACAGATGCTATAATTTATTATAAAACTAATGCTAGATTTGGAGTCAAAAGGATAAGAACTTATATCCTGGATTTGCCATTTAATATCTGTAGGGAAAGGCCTCTTAATATCTGAGGATGTATTTTCTCATCTTTAGCATGGAACTAAAAATGCTTTTTCTATATTATGTGGTCAATGTGTGTGAAGCATGATGTGTTCTGTGAAAATACTTCCTGCGTGCAAGATGCTGCCTGCATCACAATTGCTGTTGTGCAGCACAGCAACCCGGATTGAGTTGTGCCTTTCCTCTGACCCCTGCTGCTCCTATGCTGAGAGCTGGCAGCCTGGCAGGAGATGTAGGGAAGACAAGGGGAAGCAGAGACCTGGGCTGTGAACAAAATGGTCAGTGTCCGGATCACTGACCTGAGCTTGACCCCTAGACTCAGATGGTGAGAGACAACCCTTTCCTTTCTCTGGAATCCTTCAGATTTACTGAAGTGCAAGGTGTTGGAAGTCGTCACTTCTGTGAAATGTAGAGGATGGATTGGTTTAAAATTTAGGGTGTAGAGTCAAACCAATGTGAGTTTCAGTTCCAGCCCTACCATGTAGCAGCATTGCATCTTAGGCTACTTAACCTTTGTGAGCCTCTGATCACATGATTTAGTGCCCACCTCACCGGGCTGTTGTGAGGAATAAATGAGGCAGTATGTATAGAGCACTGTTGGCATGGCTGGCACTTAGTAACACTTATTCTTTGTGTATAATAACATGGACAATTGTAGTGCCTTCTCCCTCTCAGCACTGTGACTTTGCATCCACTCAGGTTTTTGGGATTTCCTTGCAAATTTTTTCATATAAACTCAGGAAGTTCCCAAGGGAACACGCTCCAAGAATTAGATGAAAAACTCTGTAGAAAAATCTACCTCACATGAAAATCTCTGTATTTAATATTTTTTAAAAATTACCAATGTGTTTATTGCAGCTGTGACCTCTACAAGTTCCAGAGACTACTCTCTGACTTTTGGTGCAATCAACCAAACATGGTCCTACCGCATCCACCAGAACATCACTTACCAGGTGTGCAGGCACGCCCCCAGACGCCCGTCCTTCCCCACCACCCAGCAGCTGAACGTGGACCGGGTCTTTGCCTTGTATAATGATGAAGAAAGAGTGCTTAGATTTGCTGTGACCAATCAAATTGGCCCAGTCAAAGGTAAGGTTTCCTTTTTTGTTGTTGGGTAAAAATCACATCCTTTTAAGTAGAGTTAGAATGATTCACAGAGGTTACTAAGGGTTACCTAGTTGCCAGGCTGTGTTACATGCTAGGTATGAGGATGAATAGAGCAGATCCTTGCCCTTGAGTTGGAAACAGTGGCAGAAAAGAGTTTTAGGGCGGGGAACAGTGTCCCTGCCAAAGTCAGGAAATAGAGCATGGTATGTGAAGCTGGTTTACGGCAATACCCGACTGTGTGTGCCAGTCAGGAATATATCTGTGAACAAGGCAGACTGGAATTAGGAGGGAGAGCGATGCTGACAAGTATTTGTTATAAGTGTGGTAAGAGCAGGGCACTGTGAGTCTAGTTTGAAGATTCAGGAAAGATGTCCCCAAGAAAGTGACATTTTAGCTAAAACAGATGAGAATTTCATCCAAAACTAAGGTGGAGCAAAGAGCTAGTATCTGGAAAAACAACACATCATAGAACTTGATGTATAACCTCCCCCTCCATGATCCCCAGAATGTTATACTTAATGGTGAAAGACTGCATGCTTTTCCCTGAAGCTTAGGAACAAGACAAGGATGTCTGCTCTTGCCACTTTTATTCAATTCAGTACTAGAAGTTCCAGCCAGGGTGATTAGGCAAGAACACGAAATAAAAGCCATCTAAATTGGAAAAGGACAAAGTAAAATTAGTCTCAGATGACATTTTATGTAGAAAATCTCAGGAATTCACTAAAAAACTATTAGGACTAAAGAACAAGTTCTCAATGTTATAGGATATGCAAGATCAGTACACCAAATTGTATTTCTCTATAGTAGCAATGAGCAAACTGAAGATTAAGAAATTGTTTCAAAGAGAGATAAATTTTTAAAAAGAAGTGCAGTACTTGTACATTGCATCCCACAAAACATTTTTGGAAAAAAATTTAAGACCCAGTTAAACGGGAAGATGTTCCACATTCATGGACTGGAAGACTTAATACTGTTAAAATGTGAATACTTCCCAAATTGATCTATTAATTCAACATAATCCCTATCAGAATCTCAGCTGGCTCTTTGCAGAAATTGGCAAGCTGATTCTAGAATTTATATGGAAATTCAAAGAATACAGAATAGCCAAAACAATCTTGGAAAAGAAGCATAAAGTCAGACTCATATTTCTCAAACTTGAAATCTAGAGTAATCAAGACAGTGTGGTCCTGGCATAAGGAGACACGTAAAGATCAAAGGAACAGAAGTGGGAACCCAGAAATATTCTCATTAAAAGTCAATTGCTTTTTCAACAACAGTGCCAAAACAATTCAATGGAGAAAGAATAGTCTTTTAAACTATTGTTAACTATGGTGCTGGGACCACTGAGTGACCACATACGAAAGAATGAAGTTGGACCTTTTACCTCACAGCATATCCAACTCAAAATGGGCCAACAGACCTAAGTGTAAGAGTTAAAACTTTTAGAAGAAAACATACGGGTAAATTTTTGTGACTTTGAATTTGGTAATGGTTTCTTAGGTATGACACTAAAAGCACAAGCAACAGCAAAATAAACTGGGTGTCATCAAAATTTTAAAAGTTTGTGCTTCAGAGGACATTATTTAACAAAGTGAAAACACAACCCATAGAATGGGAGACAGTATTTTAAATCATGTATTTAATAAGAGATTTGTTCTAGAGTGTATGAAGTACTCTTACGACTCAATAAAACAAGCTAACTAAAAGATGGGCAAAGGATCTGCAATGACCTCTCTCCAAAAAGATATACAGATACCCAATGGGCATGTGTAAAGATCCTCAGCATCATTAGTCATCAGGGAAATGCAAATCCAAACCACAATGAGATACTACTTTACATCATGTGGTTGAGTATAATCAAAAAACGGGTAAAAACAAGTGTTGGCAAGAATGTGGAAAATTCGGAACCCTCATACATTGCTGGTGTGATTATAAAATGATGTGGCTACTGTGAAAAACAAAATAGTGGTTTCTCAAAGTGAAACACAAAGTTACCATTTAATGGAGCAATACTACTCCTCCCTATATACCCAAAAGAAATGAAAACATAGATCCCCACAAAAACTTATTCGTGTATATTCATAGTGGCATTATTCATAATAGCCAAAAGATGGAAGCAGCATACATGTCCATCAGTTGATGAATGGACACCAAAAAATATATTCATATACTGGAATATTATTCAACCATAAAAAGGAATGAAGTACGGATACATGCCACAACATGGATGAACTCTGAAAACCTTAAGTGAAGGTAGCCAGTGACAAAGGACAGCATACTGAATGGTTACAATTATGTGAAATATCCAAAATAGGCAAATCCACATACATAGAAAGCATATTCATGGTTGCCCAGGGCTAAGAGATAATGAGGGAATAGGGAGTTAATAGCTAAAGGGTACAGGGTTAATTTTGGGGATGATGAAAATGTTCTGAAATTGATTGTAGTGACGGTTGTATAACACTGAATATACTAAATTGTTTAATTATGTACTTTAAATTGATGAATTGTACGGTATGTGAATTACATCTCAACTGAAGGCCAGGCATGGTGGCTTATGCATGTAATCCCAGCACTTTGGGAGGCTGAGGTGGGTGGATCACCTGAGGTCAGGAGTTCAAGACCAGCCTGGCCAACATGGCACAACCCTGTCTCTACAAAATAAAACAAATATATACAAAAAAATTTAGCCAAGTGTGGTGGCGTGTGTCTGTAGTCCCAGCTACTCAGTAGGCTGAAACAGGAGAACTGATTGAACCCAGGAGGCGGAGGTTGCAGTGAGCCGAGATTGTGCCACTGCATTCCAGCATGTGCAACAGAGTGAGACTCTGTCTCAAAAAATAAAAATAAAAATAAATTGAAGCAAACAGTAGTAGAAACAAAACTCTAAAACCATTCTCATTAGGCACAGTGGCTTACACGTGTAATCCCAGCTACTCTGGAGGCTGAGGTGGGAGGGTCACCTGAGCCCAGGGGTTTGAGACTAGTGTTGGCCACATAACAAGACCCCATCTCAAAATAAGCAGTGGTTCTCAAATTTCAATGGCCATTAGCCTCACCTGTGAAGACTGATTTTAAAATGTTTTAGGCATATCATGTCACAGAAAGACATGCAGGAAACTTAAAAGCATGTTACTCTGTGAAAGCAGCTAGTCTGAAAAGGCTACATACAGAATCATTCTAACTGTGACATTCTGGAAAAGGTTACACTATAGAGACAGTAAAAAGATCAGTGGTTGCCAGTGGTTCAGGAGGAAGAAGGAGAAGGATGCATAGTTGGAACATGGGATTTTTAGGGCAGTGAAACTATTCTGTATGATACTGTAATGTTGGATATAGGCCATTATGCGTTTGTCAGTCTATAGAACTGTCCAACACCAAGAGTAAGACCTACTGCAGACTATGGGCATTAGTTAATAATGTGTCAATATTGATTGGGGATAACAAATGCACCACACTAATGCACAATGTTAATAATAGGGGAAACTGCACATTTTGGGTGGGGGGGATATGGGGGCTCTGTACTTTCTGCTCCATTTTTCTCTAAATGTAAAACCATCCTAAAAAGCAAGGTCTTGATTATTAAAAAATGTTTCAAGCAAGCCAGAGGGAACTCTACAGATCAGAAGTGGCTTTGTCAGATCAAGGGGACATTTTAATTCTGAAAACCAGGTCATGTTTTCCTCTAGAATGTAAGAGCCACACCAGGAGAAAAAAACCATCTTCCTCATTCAGCCACTGTGTTGAAACTGTTGAGCCCAGAGTTAGCTCCTCAGCGAGGTGAATCTGTAAGTGATACGTGGTTCTGTGCTTTGTTACTAGAGCTGAGGGCTCCTTAAGCCTCAGCAGGCTCAATGAAGAAGTGTTGCTTCAGCAATATGACAAGATTAAGGTACAAGGACTAGACGCTTTTCTAGGATGCGAAAGTGACTTGTAATGAGAATCCTGAGGTGGTTTGGTTGATTGGTTTTAAGAAACTTGGTTGGGAATGTAGGCATTGGGTGCCCAGAGATTGGATTGTAAGGTAGCAAATGAACACATGAAAATGTGAGTTGATTTTAGAGGACCATGTAAATTAGAAAGGGAAAGATTGCTGCAGTAGATTTCTCAAAGAGACATTTAAACCTACTGAGGAGAATGGTCTTTACCTTTAAATGTCCAGGTCAGCCCTGTGTTGGGTGTAGGCATCTGATCTGTAAAAGCAACTGTTCGTGAAATAATCTCCCAGGCTATGGAGTCCCCTTCAGATTCTGGAACCATTTAGGAAAAAGATGTGTCTCTGGGTATATTTTTCCTAGAGACATACCAAATGAAAGTAAGAAAGGATCAGAGAAAGCAAACTGGCAGGTACCAAGTTGCTTGTTTTCTTTAGAATTTTATGATTTTCCCTCCTACCCCAGTCAAATAATAATATCAAAGGATGGTTTACTTGGTGCCAAGTACTGTTCTACGTACCTTACATGAATTAACTCATTTAATCTCCACAATGACCACTACCCAATGGTGGGATGGGGGTGGGATTATTTGTTATCCCATTTTACAGATGATGAGACTGAGGTATGGAAATGAAATAACTTGCCTGGTCATAGTAAGTGGTGAGCTGGGACTCAAACTCGGGCACTGGCTCCAGTACGCACACCCTTACCCCTCATGGCTCTGCTGTTCCACACTGGCCTCATGACTGCCTCATAATTTAGACCAAACTTTGAAAGAGGCAATGTGTGTCTTTTAAACCCTTTGTGTTTGAACCATACTTCATCCGCCCACAGCAGTACTGTTCATTCTATCTGAATAGGAGGGAAAAAAAGAAAAACGACAAAAAAGAAACACCCAAAAGTTTTTTCTTTCCCCTCTTGCTACATAGCAGTATCTTCCTAAGAACTGCTCACTTTTTCCAGAGGGAACGATCATCTGGTTGGAATTCATGTGAAACAGCGCAGCTGTCCACACCTGACGTGGGTGTGGTGCGATTTCCCAGGGCGAGGATGCAGAACTGGGGTGTCTTTCCCAGTGAGTAATCGGAGCCTCTGTCCCTCGTTGACTTCTCAACCAGCAGTGCCACCCCCCACCAATTGTTTGAGCTTTAAGCTTTAAGTGTGAGTTAGCTGCTTGCTGTTGTTGTTGGTTGGTTGGTTGTTTTGTGGGCTCATAAAACACGATCCAAAAATGCTTCCTGTCCTTCCACTTCAAGGGTCCTTTTGGCGAGTTGAGGAGGCTCTGGGCAGAGGGCTATGCAGTGAAGCTGAAGGGACTGTTCCTTTAAGGAAAACCGCTCTTCCCCTTGATTAAATGAGTAAATTAGTTCCAGATCCTCTGTTGGAGAGTCAAGCAGTTTAAGAGGGTGAGGGTGAAATAGAAAATGTCTTAAGAAGGATACTGCTGTTCTTTACTTACTATAATAGGAGAAAAGCTTACAAGTCATAGAGAATGAATCGTGAAATGGTTTTAGAAATGTATTTTAAAAATGTTTTGGGAAGCCAAGTTCAGTGAATGGGGCCCCGTGCTCAGAAGAGCTCCATGCTTGGTTTAACGCTTTGCTTTGAACCATGCGCTCCACATTTTCATTTTGCACTGGGGATTGCAAATTATGGAACTAAACCTGTCAGTGACATACATTTTAAATCAGTATTGAGTAATTAGGGACACTTTCTTCTCAATTTTGGGTAGGATAATATGTCCTGTCCAAGTTTGCAAGTCAACTTTTGAGCTGAGTTTTTGTTTTTTTTCTTTTAATGCCTAGCAGGGTGGTAAGCTCTTGAGGTCCATGTGAACACACTAATCTTTGCTGGAATGTGCCATGGTGAAATTTTGATGCTGGAAAGTACTGAATAAGAAGGCTAAGCATTAGTATTTATAAATCAAAACATGTTGACGATTTACTTCCTGCTTTGGTGGGGTATGCCAGGCATTTTGTACAGAATCTTCCTAAAATGGAGAAAAAATGATGGGGGATGATCACGTTCTTGTCTTACATTGGGTCCTAATGGATGAGGACATGACCTTGTCCTTAGTTATAACCTATTGAGGACTGACTCAGGAACCTGGTCTAGGCTCAAGTTAACTCGGCAACCACAACCCCAGTGCGGTGCCTCCTTTCTGTCAGCTAAGAGATCCAGAGGAACGGACTCCCAAGGATGTCTGCATGCTTCAGGGAGCTAGGCTTATGCTGACATAGTTCATCAGGTTTAAAAAGTGCTGGAATTATTTATTGGTCCTTTGTTTTGGCAAAGATTCTGTTACTGTAGCCAACAACATTGTGGTGAACTGAAGATAAACCCATAGCCCTCCTTATTTTCGGCCAATAATATGGGAATCAATAATACGGGAATATTCCACTACAAGAACACACTGTAGTGTTTCTTATAAAGTGGGATGGAAAGAGTTGACCAGAAAACAAGGCTGTCTCAGCCAAGGCATCCCAGCTCACAGCAGGCTAAGAGAGGGCACTGGAAGAGCCGTAACATGGGCAGTAGGGCAGGCACTGGGGAGAATGCCAGACACCCTGAAGGACTTGGGAGTGAGTCCAGTCTATGAGGTCAGCTGCAGCAGTCAGCACTTGGGATCTAGATTAGGAGTCACTTTGGGCAAGTCTCCCCCCATAGCAGTGGGGTTGTGGTTGCCGAGTTAACTTGAGAGTATAGATCAGGTTCCTGAGTCAGCATCTGTTACAATGGAGAACAACAGGGTCATGTCCTCATTGAAGGCTCAGTATAAGACAAGAAGCTGATTCTCTCCTGTTGTTATTTCTCCATTTTAATAGAAGATTCTGTACAAAGTGGAGTGGGAGACATGGGTCAGAAAGAGTGAAATGATAGAGAATCCAGGAGGAGGTGGTAAAATGGGTGGTACTGCCAGTGTCTGCCTACAGATGCCATGATGCTGGTGTCTGTGGGCAGTGAGAACTGGCGAGCAGGATGGGACTCAAAGGATGCTAAGCTGGCTATCAAGACAGGGCTTCAGGCACAGAAGTATGAGGCAGAAGCCTGAGTTATTACAACTTAGATGGAGCCCCCTTCGTAGCAGAGATGGCTCAATGTAGAACCTGACAGGCTTAGCTGGGGCTCTGGAAATCTTTTGAGTCTAAGATTAGAGTTAATTCTAGGGGCTGAAATTGAGCTAGAACCTCAAATAATGATGAACAGTGGCCCCACTGAGAAGGCAGGAGTGCAGTCAGTAGAAACTGGTTAGACCTGCCAATGGGGAATTGCCTTTCAAATATGTTCTGTTGGGTTTTCTTAATTTTCTTTAGCAAGATTGGCAGATGTACATATTCCTATTTCCATTTTACATGGCAGACTCAGAAGTACACAGAAGTGCCAGAGTTGATAGATTCATTCTACCTGAGCATCTGACACTCCTTCCAATACCTCTGTGCCATTGGCTTAGACTAGAAAACTTCATGAAGTTCCTTCAGTGAGGGTTGCAGCAAAGCAGTGGAAAGCATGGGCTATGGAATCAGACTGCTAGACTTTTATTCTACCTCCATCCACCTCTTCTGACTGTGTAACCCTGGGCAGGTTATTTGGTCTCTCTGTGATGCAGCAGAAGTGGAAATAGTATTTTCCTCGCCATGTAGTTAGAAGGATGTGATCAGGCATCCTCCTATCTGTTTAGAACAGTGCCTCACACATAAATGCTCAATGAGCATTGACTATTATGTAGAAATAAATATATATTTTTTAAGACATGGTCCTGTTCTGTCACCTAGGCTGGAGTGCAGTGGCACAATCATGGCTCACTGCAAGCTTAAGCTCCTGGGCTCAAGTCATCCTCCCGCCTCACCCTCTGGAGTAGCTGGGACTACAAGCATGGGCCACCATGCTCAGCTAAATTTCTTTCTTTTCTTTCTCTTTTCTTTTCTTTCTTTTGTCTTTCTTTCTTTGAGATAAGGTCTTGGCATATTGCCCAGGCTAGTCTTGAACTCCTGGCTTCAAACTATCCTCCTACCTCAGCCTCCCAAAGTGCTGGGATTACAGGCATGAGCCACCATGCTCAACCAAAATAGATTTCTCTAGGGAACGTTTCAGTCGTTAAGTAATCGCTACCTAGTGAGTAGATGGATCCTTGGTAAGGCTACTCCTGAAGAGTAAATACTGGGAAAGTCAATCCTGTTTAGCCTTAGGAATCTTTAAAAAGCAAGATTTTTTAAATTAATTGGATTTACCCATAAAAATTGGGAATTTTAGTAAGAGATCAACAGATTTAGAACCAGGAAGTTGTAGTCTGAGTCTTTGCTGTGCCACTTCCTGACTTTGTGAGCTTGGGCAATTTTTCCCATGTCTCACTCGATTTCCTTATCTGTGAAAATTACACATAATGGGGACAACAACTCACCACATAGAATTATCCCAAGAATCACAGGAAATAATAGAGCAAAAGCACTTTTAAACAGATGTGTGGGGCATTTTTATTTTCTGGATGCAAACCTACTGAAAGCAAGTAAAGGTACTAGTTGTCTGTAGGGTAGGCAATAGGAAGCCATGCTGGAGTTTAAAACTGCAGTGCAGAAAATCCACCCTAGCTTCAGATATGGATAATTTAGTAAGGTCTCCAGATGTGTCACAAAACACAGACATGCAGTCAGTTCCGAGGACTCCTCTATCTCCATCTGTGACATTCTCTTACCAATAGCCAGATTGTGCTTTTATTTCCCCTCTACTCATGCAGAGGATTCAGACCCCACTCCGGTGAATCCTTGCTATGATGGGAGCCATACGTGTGACACAACAGCACGGTGCCATCCAGGGACAGGTGTAGATTACACCTGTGAGTGCGCATCTGGGTACCAGGGAGATGGACGGAACTGTGTGGGTAAGAGCCATGTTCTCGTGTCTCCTTCTTGTAGCCCTTGTTTTTCCTCTGCCTTCGCCAGCATTATGGCTGTAGAAGACAAGTATCTGTCACCTTTACAACCTCCATTGTCAATGATTTTAGCAGCTGTTAATCTGAATATAGTTATTTAAAAATTAAAGCATAGCTGTTTAGGATTGAAAAGATGGTTTGGAGTGGAGTGGATTTTGCACTGGGGCTGTGAAAAGAAAACATCTGTTGCTATTCCTGGATGTTTTAAGTTTTGTAATTTTGAGCTTGTAATAAGTAGTTCTTAGACTTACTAAAAAGTACATTTTCTGATTTTCTTTAAATTTTAGACAGACATTGTGTGTCTTATATCCCCAAAAGGCCACGGTAGAAATTTCTTGATATTGAAAAATATTGTTGGTTTTCTTCCAAGTATCCATTCTTTTTAAAACAGTTAAAGAATTCTTAGAATATTCACTTAAAAATTTATCTTCCTGTGGTGTTTACTGAATGGCATGAAATTTTTACTATTTCTGATTATCTGCAACATGCATTCATATCTGATTTTTAAAAATTCTACATCTGCCAACCATTTGTCCCATTGAAGCATCATACTGGTGAGAAAACATCGAGTTTTTAGACCCTCCACTTCTGGGACGCTTGAATTAAGCACAATTTTTCTCTTCTCATTTCTTCTTAGATGAAAATGAATGTGCAACTGGCTTTCATCGCTGTGGCCCCAACTCTGTATGTATCAACTTGCCTGGAAGCTACAGGTGTGAGTGCCGGAGTGGTTATGAATTTGCAGATGACCGGCATACTTGTGTCTGTGAGTTCCAAAATCATTTTCCTGTGTGGCCAAAATGGTGCTCTTTAATCTTGCTCTTTATCAATGTTTTGACTTCTGCTATTCAGAGGCTCTGCTATATGGTTTTCTTAAGAAGACAGTTTACATCAAAATAACCTAAAGCTGGCTGGATGTGGTGGCTCACGCCTGTAATCCCAGCGCTTTGGAAGGCTGAGGCAGGTGGATCGCTTGAGTTCAGAAGTTCGAGACCAGCCTGGGCAACATAGCAAAACCCCGTCTCTACAAACAATACAAAATATTAGCCAGGTGTGGTGGCACAAGTCTGTAGTCCCAGCTACTCAGGAGGCTGAGACAGGAGGATTGCTTGAGCGCAGGAGGCAGAGGTTGCAGTGAACTGACAGCATGCTAGTGCATTCCAGCCTAGGTAATAGAGTGAGACTCTGTCTCAAAAAAACAAACAAAAAAACCCAAAATCTCTCAAAGCTATGGCTCAGTTTCAGCCCTGTTTATTTTCACTGTTTTTCCCTAAATAGATATTTTTGTGTTGAGTTATTGAAGGATGCCCACCTCAGTTGGGATTTCTGGCCCAGTCATGTAACAAGATGATGAACCTCACTAGTAAACACCTCCAGCTCTTTAGATAGAGCCTAAAGTATTTTTCAAATTAGAAGAGATGGATTTATAATTCACTGATGCATGTCCTACTTGACTGGCTAAAGAGCTCCTTCTGTAACAAATTATCCCTTCTATATTTCCAAAAAATACTACAGACCTAAAAATGGATCAAAAGAACTATCCCAATTCATCCCATTGATAAAGATGGATGAGAGTAAAGAAAATGCACTCTTTAGCCAGGCGTGGTGGCTCATGCCTGTAATCCCAGCTACTCAGGAGGCTGAGGCAGGAGAATCATTTGAACCAGGGAGTTGGAGGTTGCAGTGAGCCGAGATTACGCCACTGTACTCCAGCCTGGCAAAAGAGTGACACTCCATCTCAAAAAACAAAAAACAAAAAAGAAAAAAGAAAATGCACTCTTTAATTCAGTGAGATAAGGGTAGAAGTGATAGGAGAAACTGCGTGTGTGTGTGTGTGTGTGTGTGTGTGTGTATAGCAATTGCTCTGGAGTGTTATAAACTTAATCGAGGACTGCTTAGGTGATGGGTTTTTGTGCTTAGTATTTTAACCACAAATTCATACCAGTACTTGAACTTTAATAGCATACAAACCATCTGGGAATCTTGTTAAAATCCAGATTCTGAATCACTGGACCTTGGGTAGGGTCTGAGAACCTGCATTCCCTGGTCTGTTGCTGTTGGTCTGTGGATCATGCCGTGAGGAGCGAGGCTCACCCTTTGCAGGCCTAAACTCTGGATGCCCTTGTCTTCTTCTCTTTTCAGTGATCACCCCACCTGCCAACCCCTGTGAGGACGGCAGTCATACCTGTGCTCCTGCTGGGCAGGCCCGGTGTGTTCACCATGGAGGCAGCATGTTCAGCTGTGCCTGCCTGCCTGGTTATGCTGGCGATGGGCACCAGTGCACTGGTGAGTAACTGCGGGTCAGCCTCAATGACTGGAAAGTTGCTTTGGATGCACATCCCCACATAGATGGAGCTCTCCTAGAAAAGACAAAGGACTTCCTTTGACTCTAACAGCCCTGTGGCTGCCAAAATAGTGAGAAAAAAGCATCCTTTGAGTTAGAAAGGGGAGCCAAGGGTGATTTCCTCTGGACTAGATGGGCGAGCGTATATGGCTTCCTTGGCAGAGACGTTCCTGTAGCACTCGGGAGCTTCTAACCTTGGTTCCTTGGAGCCAGCGCAGGCTGGAGGAATTTAGGGAAAGTTGCATACCTTCCTGTTAGGCGGTCTCCACCTTTCAATCTCTTTGGTTGATGGCTTAATTCAATACTTGTGGTTGTGCTCTTCTCCTGCTTTAAGTGATATTTTAAGCAATCTCTAAACACATGTATAATTTCTAATTTTTCTCCTCTTTCAAAAGAGAGAAGAACTCCACACATATAAAAAGACACACATATCAAAACTTTTCTCCCAGAAATCTATCTTTAAGACTTAATGCAGTATTTTATAAAAGCACCAAACCATTTGCAAGGCTAGCCATTGGAATTTAACTTAGAAAGAACGTGTGAGGTTGTTATTTAAAGGCTAGACATAACTCTCTGAGTATAAATGTCCATGAAACTAGGATTAGGAGTACTTTAAAATAGAAATCATTCAATAAATCTTAAATCACAAAAGGTTTTCCAAACATACCCTGTGGTATGTGATCAGATTGAAACTCAGTTTCATGTGAGTCACACACACACAGTTAGGGTAAAACGACACACTGGGGATGAGAGAATGGTGGGAAAAGTGTTTGGAATGGGAAAGGGCCTGCTGGGGAACATGAACCTTAAAAGGCAGACTTTCCCCTGCTCCTGGTGTTGCTGTCTGCATCTGCCTCCATCCGCCCAGGCCCACTGAGCTGATGTGCTAAGAACAGCTTTGCAATTCCTGGGAGCTTTATACCAGATCCAAATAGCACAGGCCTCCCTCCTCCTCACCAGATGTTTGATTCTCATCCTTCTCCCATTCCTTTTTCCTTTTGGTTTTCAGCAGGATGGGCCGAGTGGACAGCAGGCTGAGGCCATGTGTCACTGATAGAACAAAGGTCACTGTGACAGCAGCTCAGCCCTCCACTTCTCTCTGGATGGGGCAGGCACACATGGTGATTTCTGAGCCTCATTCTTACTCTTTCCACTTGTGCTGTACAGAAGCTCTGCTGCATGGTTTTCTTGAACAATTTATGCTGAACTAACCCAAAGCTGTGGCTCAGTTCAGCCCCCCCCCCCCCTTTTTTTTTTTTCCCTAAATAGATATTTTTGGTGGTGGTATTGAAAGTTGAGACTATGGCCTGAATATTTGTCTTCTTCAAAACTCATGTTGAAACTTACATTCCACTGTGGCAGTATTGAGAGGTAGGGCCTTTAAAAGGTGATTGGATCATGAGAGCTCTGCCCCTATCAATGGATTAATGGGTTATCTTGGGAAGGGAACTAGAGGCTTGATAAGAAGAGGGACTTGCCTAAAATAACATGTTAGCCCACTCAGCCCCCTCACCATGTGATGTCCTGCACCACCTCAGGCTTCTACTGAGAGTCCCCACCAGCAGGAAGGCCGTCACCAGATTTTGCCCCTTGACCTTAGACTTCTCAGCCTTTAGAACTATAAGAAATAAATTCCTTTCCTTTAGAAATTACTCAGTTTGATATTCTATTATAAACAACAGGAAATTGACTAATACAGATGGTAACCCTCAGTTGGGATTCCTGTGTGTCTTGGTATTAGGCCCAGTAATGTAAGAAGACTATGGACCTCTTGAATAAACACCCCTAGCTCTAGATAAAGAGTATTTCCCAATTAGAATGAGGTAGATTTGTAATTCAGAGATGTTTGTCCCAGTTAACCAGCCAGGAGCTCCATCTGTCATAGATACACTGGTGAGAAAACATTGAGTATATCTATAATAGATACACCCTCTACAGGTATGGAGTTCAGGGTGAGGTGCCAAAGCCTGACAGTGGGAATGATGCTTTTCCTTCTTGTGGAACACATCATTTGTTTGGGTTTAACCCTAGTACCAGCTCTAAGAAATGTGAATCCACTGAGAAAAATCTTGTCTGTAGAATTTATTTAAACATCTGGCTGCTCAGTTCAGCAGAGATGGTGCTTTTAAAATATTTAGTTCCTTAGCTCTCTGGTTTAAAGCAAAGACATTGAAATTAATGTCTAGATATGATGAGTGTTAATCAGAATATTAATTTAGATTTGATGCTGCATGCTTTGATCACTTCTAGAATGATTCTCTCCCTCCTTTTTTCTTCTACTTGTCCTGCAAGACTTTGGTTACCTTCTGGGGTCATGTTAGGGCTCTGAAATTGACTACTTTTCCACATTGGGAATTTAAGTATTGTCATTTTTTAATTTGCCCTCTCTATTTTTGTCATTTTCAATTGTCCCTGTTTTATTTCTGGTTCTCTGCTTTTAGCATTCTTTCCAAAGCCTACAAACTAAAAATATGCCAAACCCATCAGGTGCTTCCTGCAGATATTGGTTATCTATTGCTGTATAATAAATTACTCTAAAATGTAGCAGCTTCAAGCAATAGACATTTAATATCAGTGGTCCAGGGACCTGGGAATGGCTCAGCTGGGTCCCGTGCTTTAGGATCTCTCAAAAGGCCACAGTCAAAGTGTCTGGTGGGTCTGTGGTCTCATCTGAAGGCTTAACTGGGGAAAGATCCACTCGTGGTTATGGGCGGGATTCAGTTCTTTGAGGACCGTTGGATTGAAAGCCTTGGTTCCTTGCTGGTTGTTGGCTGCCTTCAGTTTCTTGCCACTTGGGCCTCTCTAACACTACAGCTTACTTTATTAATGCCAGAGAAAGTCTGCTAGCAAGATGGAAGTCATAATCACAAAAATGACATCCCTTCAATATTGCTTTATTAATTAAAAAGCAAGTTACTGAAAGGGCGGGGATTACACAAGACCATGAATACCACTAGGTAGGGATTGTTGGGGGCCATCTTAGAGGCTGCCTACCACAGCCACTTACCATGTAGTTGTCTTCTAAACTTTCAGATTGTGGAGTAGTAGAGAATGAATGGTCATTTTCCTAAAGACCCATGTATAAATCAGGCTAGGCTAATCATGAAAGTAACTTGAAGAATAAATATAGAAATACATGTGTATGTGTGCATATTTAAAGGCATTCCATAGTGTACATCTGTCTCAGTGACCACAGAATAGAGGCTCTATTTTGTGGAAGCTATGCATTATTAAAGCACATGCTATTTTACTCCATCAAACTAACAATAAGGGGGTGTGGGAGTTTTTCTCCAGCCACAGTTTGTTAAAAACCCAGCTCCCTGGAGAGGCTGCACTTGGATTTGGGTTCTCAGTCTGGTCTGAGTCACTAGCCAGGAGGCTTTTATCCAAGTAGAGTTAAATCCTCTGCAGCTTCCCTCAATCTGGAGTGATTTCAAACTTGTGTCGGTGTGAGCTGGATATTTCTCAGACATGTTTGTCCTTTTGGATTGTTGTGACTTGGTCAGGTGCAAAAGCAGATTGTCTTGAGTTGGGACCTTCCCAGGAGGAGCAAGTGTGAGTGGAAGAAGCTGGGTTACAGATGGCCCATCACCCAGAGCCATCATTACTCAGGGGCCTGAGGGTAGATACTGACATTATTCTTTCTTGGGTTTCCTGGTGTCTTTTCTTTTCTTTTCTTATTTTTTTAAATTTTTATTTATTTATTTATTTATTTAGGCAGGGTCTTACTTTATCACCCAGGCTGGAGGGCAATGGTGTGATTACAGCTCACTGCAGCCTCAACCTTCCAGGCTCAAATGATCCTCCCACCTCAGCCCCCCAAGTAGCATGCCCAGCTAATTTTGGTATCTCTTGTAGAGATGGGGTTTCATCATGTTGCCCAGGCTGGTCTCAAACTCCGTCTACCCCCCTCAGCCTCCCAAAGTGCTGGGATTACAGGCATCAGCCACTACACCTGGCCTAGCTTCTCTCTTCTTTGATAACGAAAGCATAATCTCCATTATGTGCCTGGCCAGGTTTCCTGTTCCAAGAATGTAAGTAGATGTTGGGTATGGTATGGTAAAATCAGTGTGTTTATAGGAGAAGGCAAGGATGAAGCTTGAAAGGAAGTAGTTTATTACACTCACAGGGCTGGAGTGGGTTCACCACATGCCACACAGGGATGCAATCAGCAGGGTGCCCAACTGAACAGATTACGGAGTAGAGAGAGAGTGGGACCTGTGGGCTGAATCCTTTATTGGGATCTGGGATGGGTTTGAGGTTAATTGATGCCAGGAAATTTCGCTGGGCTCAAAGGCAAGCGGGCAGTGGTGAAGGGGTGGGAGCCTGGGGGAACTCGAGGCCAGGGGTTAGGTTTATCATCCAGCAGTTCCTGCTGGTTTTGCTCAGTACTGGGGCAGTGAGAAGGATGTTGAAGCACGAAAGCATGAACTTGAAGGATTTTTAACACATTTTCCAAACAGGTTCTTTACCAGCTTAATAGATGATAGAGTGGAGGATTGCACTGAGATTAAGCTACCTCTCATTACCTGAGTGATAAAGGGGCTCTACGACTTCCTGACCGTTTTTGTCTTTATAGCAGTCCCTACAGACCCCTGCTAGTAATGACGAAGCATAAGCAGTGGCCTCCTTCTCCAATGGTACAATAAAGTTCCTCCCTTGCCAGGGGGCTGAAAGTCGTTCCATGTTTTCTCTCTTGACATCTGATGTCCTGTGCATGCCCAGGCCCCGGAGGAACTGGCAGGACTCTAGTCTCTATCATGGTGTGAGAGGCCCTCCAAGGAGGAGTCAGGACTGCAATTCAGGGAGTCTCAATCTTTGGGGCAGGAATTTCTCACTTGTGATATCTTCAGTCTCTTTGGGGACTTTCTCCTCCTTGTTGGTCATTTCTTATAGTTTCTGTCTACCCAAAACTTTAGTATCTTTGATGATGCCAACAGTATCTGTGGGGAGGAAGGCTGGTCTTTCAGATTGAGTCAGAATTCTTAGGCTGAAGGTTCTGAGCACATCAGTGATTTATTTGGTAGCTCTGGGGAATCCCCTCTCTCTTTAGTTCAAAAATAACAATAAGAAACTGCTCTATGGGCTCCAGAAATAGGCCCTGTGTCTCAGGAATTCCTGCTTCCTGTCATTGCTTGGGGTTCCTGTTACCATTAGAAGTACTTTTAGCATGCGTATTGTGAATAGCTTTAATTTCCTGCATTTGGCTGGATGTTAATTTTTACAGCTTTAGTTTTACAGCCACTTTTACAGCCTCTTCCAGGTCCAAGGTATTGGATGGTCACCAGTTTTGCCCAGCTAGGCATTTGAGTTGTCCTGTTGAAGAGGCAGAGCCAAGCTCAAGGATAATTATGACAACATTGGTTGATTTCAGGGTAACTGAGGAGCCAACCTGGTTTGTTTCTACCCTTGCAGATGAATTGATATCTGCTTTCTTGCCTTTGTAGGTGAAATGATGGTATCCAGGGAGGCCCACCACTCACCTGGGACTCTGTGGGTTGCATTGAGTATTCAGAATTTTGGGGGGAGGACTCCAAGGAACTGATATATGCTGACTAAACTCCCCAGAGACAGAAGATAAGCAGAATGCTTACTTTCTAATTATAACATTAGAGATTCCTCTCCAGTGAACAGAACACCTACACTTAATGCCCAGTGTGTGTACTTAATGGTACTCGAGAAAGCACATTAGTTATTAAAGGATGACCCAGTGACAGTGTGGTCTGGACAAAGGGTGGTGCAGGTAACTCTAGAAGAGGTTCCATGTGGGTCATGGGAGCCTGGTTGAGGAGCTAGCCCTGTTCCCAACCCATTCACATCAAATTTAGAGCTTCAAATATCTGTCTTCCCATGCCGATGTGTGTCTACCATGGGCTGAACCATATTGATGCAACACATTCTCATTTTCTAGGTTTCACACTGATCACACCATCCCACATTTTGGATTTTTTTTTTTCTATTCACACATTTTAAAGAAATTTTTGGTTATTACTATGGATGGAACTACTGCTTTGTTTTATTTTCAGCCAAGCCTTAATCGGACCTACATCCTTCGTTTATCCTCCTTTTACTCTGAAAGACTTCCTGTCTCTTAAGGTAGCTTATCTTGTCCCTTGGGCATAGTTTTAACCATTCAATTCTCAGAGCTGCTTTTTTTCCGCCGGGGATGGGAGGGGTGGGTGACTTGCTATTGTCGGCATATGCGGATTTCATTAAATAAAAGGAATGTAAGTTGGCTTTTGTTTGAAGTGTCAGGATTTTGTAGTTTTGAGAAATATTATGGTGAAAATTAATCCTCATGGTGCTATGTGGAGAGTGTAGGGGCCTGAATTGTTTGTACTGATATGCCCAGCAAATTTAGATTTCCATTTTGTAAGTATTATTTCAAAACCCTTGATAATATTTTTTTCTTATTTCTTCTAAAAGTGGAAAGTAAAGAAAATACCTGGTTAATGGGGGTGTGGTTCTAGATAGTAAGATTCTGATTAGGCAAGACAGAATGTACTTCTTAGCTGAAAAATATTTGGGCCTCATCTGGCTCCTTTGCATCTATAGGCGAATGTTACAGGGAGATGGTGCCAACAACGAAAGAAAAAAAAAAAAACCATTGTTGGATATATTTGTCTTTATGCAGCATTGCTGAAAGGAAGTTAATGACTTATAGTCTAAAGGTTACTTCAAAGGTAATAACTTCCTTGAATTCACTGTCAATGAAACATGCTGTAGGATGTGTTTTTTTTCTGTGAGTGACTACCCATTTGATTTCTACACTGAACATGTTTAGTCTAATGTGTTAATTCACATGTTCCTTGATTTTTTTTCTTCCTTTCTATTAAGGTTACCTTTAGGTGTCAGCATTTTTCTGCTCATGCTCAAAGGTCTTCTGAAGCTGACACCTCACTGGATGTTGATCCACGTACCCAAAGCCCATGCAGTCGCACAGATTGTGTGAGTGAAGTCATAGTGTTCTTTGCTTCTTTCTTCTGTTTCTGACCTCTGCAGATGTAGATGAATGCTCAGAAAACAGATGTCACCCTGCAGCTACCTGCTACAATACTCCTGGTTCCTTCTCCTGCCATTGTCAACCCGGATATTATGGGGATGGATTTCAGTGCATACCTGGTAAGTTTCAGAGGGCCAGATTAGGCACATGAATCTCTTAGCTCCTTCAAGGATATTTTTCTATGACAGCCCACTCTTGATTTAGCCTGGTCTGGAGCCTTGGTGGATTTTCCAAGCTGTGGATTGTTTTCCTTGGTTACCTCCTGCTGCCTAGTTTACTGATAGTTCACTGATTTGTAACATTTCTGGAGGCCTGCAGGAGATGACCCACCCATCGTCCTACCTCATAGCAGCTCTGGTTAACTGCCCTAGTGATCTGCTTGACCTTGATGAGTGCAATTTGGATGAGGTGTTGAGATCAAGCTTATTAAACAGAGCTATATGTGCCGGTAGCCAGGGTTAAGCCTGTGGCGACCGTGTCAGAGGAGCTTGGCCAGCTTGGTGCAGTCTAGTGAGTGCCGTTGGCTTGCAGCTTCTCAGACTTAACCTGTGGGCCTCAGGGCATGAATGAGCTTTGGCTTGTTTTCTCCAGAGTCTCTTGGGATGTTGGGCAGATGCCATGGCTACCCCTCATTTTCCCCAGATGACAATAGGGAGGGGCTGGGCTGCTTTACACTTAGAGCCAGCTAGGGACCTATAGGATGAACTGGAAGAACTGGAGAGAAATGAGATAAATAGTGGCAAGGTATTATAAAATAAGAATCTCGGGCTCCAAAATCCCAGCGCCTTTCCATGCCATGCTGTGGGCTGATGAAGTGGATGGGTTGCGATGCCTTCTATTTCTCTTTTGTGTCTTCCTCTGCCTTGATCCTGGAAGACTCCACCTCAAGCCTGACACCCTGTGAACAACAGCAGCGCCATGCCCAGGCCCAGTATGCCTACCCTGGGGCCCAGTTCCACATCCCCCAATGTGACGAGCAGGGCAACTTCCTGCCCCTACAGTGTCATGGCAGCACTGGCTTCTGCTGGTGCGTGGACCCTGATGGTCATGAAGTTCCTGGTACCCAGACTCCCCCTGGCTCCACCCCGCCTCACTGCGGACCACCACCAGGTGAGCTTAGGCCTGGAGCTCAAGAAGCAGAATGGCACTGTTGGTGGGTAGATCATAATTCCTGCCCAGACCACGCAGGCACAGGGCCAGTCACCATTCTTCATAGCCTCTTTCCTCCTGAGAAGACTTGAATAATAGTGCATACATATATGCATGTTTGTGTCATAAGGACATAGAGATATGCAATACATGACACATACGATCTGTTACACGTTGGCCTCTTAGACCTTTGTCCAGTACAAACCAGAAGTTGAGATTGTGTATGTAGGTCAGACTGAGACCACTACCCTAGACCTGTTACAGCAGCTTAGAGAGATCTGACAGTTAGAAGATCTGGCCAGACTGGCGTTTTGACCAGAAGGAAAACTGCCTTCCTGTGTAACTATCTCACTTACCTCTGCCTTTTGAATGGCAGGAAACAGTATGAACGCTGTGTTAGTATCAATAGGAAAAATAAGAAAAATAATACCTGCTGGTGGATCCAGTTAGTTTTCTCTAAACTGACAATCCCAGCCCTCTGTAACCTAGCCCAACATCTCAGAAGGAGGCACAGGCATCTGGTTTCTGTTAGCCCATACAATCTGAGAACATGCCTGCTACCATCTGAGCATTCCCTAGCTGGGTGGGGCATGGTGATCAAGTGCTCACAGTCGATTCCAACAACAGGCAGATAAGGCAACTTTCTGTTCCTTGTTGAATTATTCACGGATGGGTAAAACTTGTTTCCTTAATCATTACAGAAGAACTTTATTTAATGAAGAGCATAGGATTGGCTTGATACCGTTTTAGCCAAAATGATTCCGACACAGCTTGCTATCCAAAGATCCATTTTTACTATCGAGAAGGGTTCCGTAAATACTAGTCTTGGCTTTTAATGTGTGAAAGTAAGAAGAACTGGAGAATTACCAATAGTTTTTTTCCCTTTTAATGGTGTTAATTGTTGCCCGGGTATGGTGGCTCATGCCTGTAATCCCAGCACTTTGGGAGGCCAAGGCGGGTGGATCATGAGGTCAAGAGATTGAGACCATCCTGGCCAACATGGTGAAACCCCATCTGTACTAAAAATACAAAAATTAGCTGGGCGTGGTGACACGCACCTGTAGTCCCAGCTCCTCAGGAGGCTGAGGAAGGAGAATCACTTGAACTCAGCAGGCGGAGGTTGCAGTAGGCTGAGATCATGCCGCTGCCCTGCAGCCTGGCAATAGAGTGAGACTCTTTTTTTTTTTTTTTAAAAAAAGGCCAGGTCTTGGTGGTTCTCAGATAGGTAAAAATTGGTAATGGCTTGATCCGTAGTCCCTCTTTGTTTCTATTTTTAGAAAAAGATTTTAAAGGTCCAAAAAAGGTACAGAGAAATTCTATTTCCCTCATGCCTTCTCTTTGAAAATGTCTTGCTTCTAACTCCATCTGGGATTTGAAAAAATCAGATGGTTGGGAGGTACCTTTGGGGAATGGTTCAGAATTCGATTAAATTTATTAAGACAAGCATGTGTTAAAGACAATGATTTTAAAGGGAGAACCAAGAGACTAAGAAGTGAATGAGGAAAATAGGGCCGTGTTCTCTTGTGCGGACTTTCTCCTGCCCACACTCTCTCGGCGCTGGTTTGGCCCTGGCTGCTATCTCTGACTGGTCTCATGTTTGATGGGGTCATCTTGAGGGAGGGTAAGGACGCTCTGTGCCCACGATTTCAAAATACTTAAGCCCCTGCCAACCAGAAGCACAAGAGAAAGAAATTCATGGTTGGGTTGAAAAGTAGTAATAGTAACGAATGAAAGGGATGCCCATGTATGAGTGATTTGGGACACCCATTTCCCAGGAGTTAGGCACGTCTCTTTGTTTGGAATGCAAACACACAGCATAGGGTGGTTCCTTAAAGCAAAAATGGATCCTTGAGTTCTGAATGTGGAGCAGGGGTGGAGTTGGGAACTTCTCCAGGGAGTCCTACAGTGTTTGAGTTAGTAGCATTTCCCTCTCTGTGTTCCTCGAGACACATTTGGGTGAAGAAGTCAGAGTCTTACCTTCTCCACAGGGTCTTAAAAAGAGCTTTGTCTTCCATGGGTCATAAGCTACAGTGACAACTAAATGGCATTTGCTTCCCCCAACTCTGGTGAGTCGTGCAGTCGAGCTAGAGCTAGTTGGGTTTGAGCTCTGACGACTTCATTCGCAGTCTTTTGTGTTCCAAAAGGAATTGTAGGTGCTGGAACCTGATCATAATGTTCCCAGCTTTGTTCTTTAGAGTCATTGGAGGGTTTTGAGCAGAGTGACATGAAATGCCTTTATGTTTTAAATGGGCCATTCTGGCTGCTGCTAATTGAGTTTACACTGGTTTTGGAGAGAGTGAGGGCATAGAAGGGTGGAAGCAGGAAAACCAGTGGGAAGGCTGTTGCAGAAATCCCAGGGAGAGGATGAGGCTTTTTAACCAGGGTGAGGGGGTGCAGTAGGGAGAAGTAAAGATATTCTAAGTGGATTCTGAAGGTACCGCTATAAAGAGTTTTTGACGTTATCAAATGTGGATGGTGAGAGAAAGGAGGGTCAAGGATAATCAGGTCTGAGCAGTGGAAAAATGGAGGTGCCATTTACTCATATGGGAAAAACTAGGGGAGCAGCTGGTTTGATGGTGAAAGCAGGGGCTCAGTTTCTATTAATTTCTGATTTCTATTATACATCTAAATGGTGGTAGCAAGTAGGGTTACTGTCTATGTGATTCTGCAGACCATATGCTTTAAGTTGCAGGAATTAAAAAGGAAGGAGAAGCACCTTCTCTTGTTTAAGTTCCTTTGGGTAGTCCTAACATAAATGAACAAGTTATCTCAATAACCTGCTGCAGCAGAGTCTTCTCAGAACAACCTGTATTTTGGACAAAGCCTCAATGGCACTGTGGAAGCAGCCTGGGAGGAAACTGGTTTGCAACTGAAGCCAGCAGGACTTTAACCATGGAGTGAGCTGTGAGGGAGGGGACAAGAGGAGAAGATGCTAGAGAAAGAGGGGGAAAGAAGGTAGAGCCTGCAGGAAAAGATTCAGCTTTGAGATAATCCCAGGTGCAGGGTGGCTAAAGCACTTCTGGAAACTGGGCTGCGGAAGAACCATTTTTAAGCTGTTTGCCACCACCTCTGCTATGCTTCGCTACTAATTCCACTCAGTTTTACCTTTACTCCATGTAGTTTTCCAGTGGGTAGACAGAGGGCACCGTGGCGCTGGGCTTTCAGTAATACTTTCTAAGACACACACTGGTCAGTGGCAAGATGGCCCTCTCCTCAGCAGCTTCGAGCTTGAAGCAAGTGGGGAATGAATGCAAATTGGCTTTAAGCATCACCTCGGCCACTGAGTCCCCAAGGATCACCTGCACAAGTGCTCTGTCAGCAGAGGCGCCTGAGGTACAGGCAGGATGGGCCTGTACATGTCTTGGGGGCCTCTCCTGGCCAGAGGGAGATCATGCCCCTTCCCAAGCTGAGTGAGCTGCACTGCTGATCTTACCTCCTCTTGTTCTTTCTTGATGTGGCTGGGCCTTGATGACAGACCCTCCTGGCAAGAAAGAAGCATCAGATGATCTCTTTCTGATTCCCATGGTGGAGAAGTACTTAGAACACATTTGCTTCCCAAGTTTGGTGTCCACAGGCTTGGCTGAGACCTGGACAGTAGGAGAAGGAAGGCCAGGAGGCCAGGCATGGGGTCTCGAGCTACATTTTGCATTCTGTCCTTGGCTCACAATCAAAGGTTTTTCTTCTTCCCTCTTCCCCATCTGCTCAGAGCCCACCCAGAGGCCCCCGACCATCTGTGAGCGCTGGAGGGAAAACCTGCTGGAGCACTACGGTGGCACCCCCCGGGATGACCAGTACGTGCCCCAGTGCGATGACCTGGGCCACTTCATCCCCCTGCAGTGCCACGGAAAGAGCGACTTCTGCTGGTGTGTGGACAAAGATGGCAGAGAGGTGCAGGGCACCCGCTCCCAGCCAGGCACCACCCCTGCGTGTAAGCACCTGGCAGCCCCCGCTCCCCTCAGCTGTATCTAAGGCCTTTGCTAGGGATGCTGCCTGCTGTGGTGAAGTGGGGGGACATGTGGGGTCACCAGGTCTAATGAAAGAAGTCACTATGTGCTATGTTGATTTATAATCTGGTCCACACAATCCCAATTTGCGTTTGGTGTCTGGTTTTTGTCATTAGCAGCTTCCATAATTGGAACATCTGCAACTCGGTTCAGCAGGCAGTTACTCCCCCTCCCCAGTCCAGGGTGACAGGGGACACGTGTCACTCTGGAGTCCTAAAAGGAAGCTGACACAATGCTGGCTCTGGTTTTTTTCCTTCTCTTGAAAAACAAAAAAAAATCTGTTCTGCTTTGTTCTGAGGGAAGTGTTTTGCTGTCTTCTTCCCTAGTAAATGGCAGATTTACATAATTGATCCTTAAAAAAACCCTACAAAATAGAATTTCTTTTGAAGAACATCTGGAGCACATCTGCGTAGGGCGAAGAACTTTTGATAATTTTTGGAGGCTCTGGTATGTGGTAAAGTAACTTTTCTTCCCATCTCCCTGCCTGCCCTTGTTCCCCATCCTGCTCTCCCACCCTCTCTCCCACAGGTATACCCACCGTCGCTCCACCCATGGTCCGGCCCACGCCCCGGCCGGATGTGACCCCTCCATCTGTGGGCACCTTCCTGCTCTATGCCCAGGGCCAGCAGATTGGCTACTTACCCCTCAATGGCACCAGGCTTCAGAAGGATGCAGCCAAGACCCTGCTGTCTCTGCATGTAAAGTGGATTTCTCCTGTGGGGGGCGGGGCTGCGTGGCTTTCCCAGTGGGAGCCACCTCACAGGCCCTGTTGCAGTGCAGTGGACTGGTGCAGGGAAGTCCTGGAGGGTTTCTGAGCTGCAGCCCATCGGCATGGGCCCGATGCCACCACCATAGAACCAGGGCTCTCTCTTGCTGGGAGTCACCTGTCACTGACCAAGGCTGTGCTCTCTGGTTCATTCATGGGGTTTCAGATAAATGGAAAGGGAACTTTAGAGTTGTCAGCATATGGAGGCTGTATGGTGATCCAAGGGAAAATGGATCGACTCTTACCCTAAGTCCCAGGGTTCTGTGTCATAACATCTCCATAGAAATCCTGGAAATCAAAGGGACAGGACGACTAGTCATAAGGTGTGATCTCTGTGATTTGCTGGGGACTCCAAGTGGAAGTCAGTTAATGACTGTCTCACCATTGCAGCCCTTCTCTTTCACTTTGGTTCTGTCCCTTTGACCCACTTCTTTCCTAACCTTCCCTGACTCCATAGATGAAAACTTGAGGAGTGTGTGACCCTGGGAGAGGAGTGAATGGAGCCTTCCCCAGGGGATGCTTGATGCTTCCTGAGCCAGCAGCCTCCCTAATGCATGGCACCCCATTTTGGGGAGAGGGTTTTCTCAAAAATGGAGGAAAAATAAGGATGGCTCTCTAGAATGGCATCGACACAGTGGAAAATCATCTGATTCCATTATTGAACTTCACACTCCAGGCACTTGCTCATCCGTAAGAAAGAATAGTACAGCATTCATGTTTACATTTACTTCTGTTAATGAACTACACTTATTTGGTTCCAGAAAAGCTTAGAGGCAGCCAGTGTTTAGGAAAAGATGTCTTCTTTTTAAGATTCGGGTTTGTTGGGTCCTGTCCCCTGCCCCAAGAAAACTCTCACATTGTTTTGTAAAACTTTCTCTGGAAGAGGTAGAGACTAAGAAGTTGACATCACTTTAAGCTAACCCTCTTTTATTCAAGTCATAGAGCTTGATTGCCTTTCTGAACATGCCCCTGACCAGGACAGGGTGGTGATGACAGTGGTAGTGGAACTGAAAGAAATGGGACATGGGTTATTTGCACATTTTAAGGAAATTTACTTAAACTGGGACTTTTTCTTTAACCTGAGTTTATGACATGGGTTTATGAATCCCATGATTCCCCGGGTTAATGGAAGCTCATTTGAATGTGTACTCTTGCCTGGGACAAATGACCTTTCAGTTTTCAAGTAAAAGTGTAGTTAACCTTAGGCCTCCCCATATAAGCTGCCTGTTTTTCCACTAAAGCCAAATCCCGTTTTGTACAATCTTTCTTGGCTGACTATGCTCCGGGGCGGGGGCGGGGGTGGGGGGGTGCGTAAGTGAAGCCAAGCCCCAGGAGGCTGTTAGGCAAGGCAGGAACTTGTATGACCTCAGGGACAGCCAGGTAACCCCTGAATGTTGGCTTTGCACATCTGCTGGGCTTCTCAGAGCAGGAGCCTGGATTGGAAACTGAATGAAGCAAGTTCTGCATGGAGTTGAGGAAAAATATCAGACTCAGCATTTATTTTTATTTTTTTTAAAGACTTGTCATTTATTTAGCAATGAGGAGGAGAGACCTCACTAGCCAGAGGTTGAATAACCACTACTCTCTAGTTCCTTAACCCAATAAATTAGATTTGTTCCTTCTTTTGAGACAGGGTGTAGCTCTGTTGCCCAGGCTGGAGTGCAGTGGCATCATCTCGGCTTGGTGCAGCCTTGACCTCCTGGGCTCAAGCGATCCTCCCACCTTGGTCTCCTGAGTAGCTGGGACTACAGGTGCGTGCCACCATGCCCAGTTAATTTATTTTTTGTTTTTTAGACGGGGTCTCACTATGTTGCTCAGTCTCAAACTCCTGGGCTCAAGCAATCCTCCTGCTTTGGCCTCCCAACGGACAGGGATTACAGGCGTGAGTCACTGTGCCTGACTACACTTTCTTTAGTACAGGATATAACCAACATCTTGCCTCCTAAGAGTCAGGGGCAGGAGTATAGGTGATTGCACTTCAGGGAGAGGAAGGATCTCATTCATAGAGGAGGGGAGAGTAGATTTTGTTGGCATATAGTGGCAAATTTTATTAAGGCTCTTGGAAAAGTGCTGATGACATTGGGAAAGAATTCAGTTTTTACCCAGTAAAATATTAAAAACTTATTTTGCTTAAGGCCATGTCCTCTAATTACTGAAGGGGCTGATTTTTTTTTTTTTAATCATCAGTCATAATAGCACCTATTCAAGGGCTTACTGTATACCAATTACTGATTAGGACACTTTACAAGCACTTATAGTATTAATTTTTATAGCAACCATATGAAGCAGGTACACTATTGGCCTCATTTTGCAAATGAGACAAAGGCATAGAGGTTAAATGCCCAAAGCCACATGGCTAAGTGGCTGAGCCTAGATTTCACCCCAGAGTGCCCACATGTCCAGCTACTCTGCTCTGTTGCCTGCAGGATTACAGTGCAGTGTTGCTCACTGCAGCTGTGCATGAGCAAGGCAGCTGAGTGTGAACAAAGGGGACATGTAACCTAATTAATTCTTCTAACTCTATGATTTGATGCACAAAGGGCTCCATAATCGTGGGAATTGATTATGACTGCCGGGAGAGGATGGTGTACTGGACAGATGTTGCTGGACGGACAATCAGCCGTGCCAGTCTGGAACTGGGAGCAGAGCCTGAGATGATCGTGAATTCAGGTCAGCAGCTTCACTCGGCAGTCTGCATTTCACTTGATTCTGCAGTCACTTGTCTACTTTACACCGAAGTGTCCCCTCGATTTTTCTCCACTAGGGGAGGTTAAGTTCTAGGCAAGTCATTTTATTGAGCTGTATAAGACTAGCCCCTCTGTAAGCAAACACCTTCATACATAAGGAATGAAATAGGTGATTCCTACTGTGCGCACTTCTCAAAAAAGAATTCACGGTAAGAATTCAGGGTGAGGCCTTCGTTTATTCAGCCTGGCTCTGGCACCATGGATGTCGGTTGTCATCAAACTGGTAGGTCTGCTGGTCTAGAAGCTAGAAGTAGTGGAATATGTAACAAAAGTACTTGTTTCTCTATTAACCTGGTTCTTGGGGACTTACAGACACTTGGGCTTTGTTTTCCCCTGCTGACCCCCCTGCCCACCTGACCCTTGGAGGGCTTCAGGTTTGCCCTCCATATCCTGCAAACACTTCAGTCCTGACTTTGCTTTATTTCCAGGTCTGATAAGCCCTGAAGGACTTGCCATCGACCACATCCGCAGAACAATGTACTGGACGGACAGTGTCCTGGATAAGATAGAGAGCGCCCTGCTGGATGGCTCTGAGCGCAAGGTCCTCTTCTACACAGAACTGGTGAATCCCCGTGCCATCGCTGTGGATCCAATCCGAGGGTCAGCTGGGCTTCCCTAATTCTCCTCTTACCTGTAGATCCTGATGCGAAGCCCTTGGGTTTTAAATACAACGTGGGGGAAGGTCAGAACAAGAGAGTGAAGGCTCAAATGCATTCATGTAACAAAGGTTTACTGAGGATCTACGAGGTGTCATGACCTGTTCTAGGAAAAGACAAGGTCTGTTCTTTCATGGCACTTATATTCTATTAGGAGGAAACAAGACTGTGTATAAACAGTATTAGTCTGTGATGTGATATGTAGAAAATTCAGATAGTGTTGTGAGAACTAGGGCTACTCTGAATCAAATGATCAGGCAAGGCCTCAGATGACACTTAAACTGGAAGTGAAGTGGGATTCCTCTTGCAGCACATTTAGAAACCAGGGTTGAAGCTCACGGTAGGGCTGACCTACATCAAGTGACATTAACCAAAGCTCAGACACCTCTGGCCTCAGTGTTGCTATAGCAGGAATCAAGATAAACATTTTCCCTGTCTGTATAATTGCTAAGGTCATCAAATGTGACACACAGGATTTCTTCATTGTCTCAGTACTTGTTAGAATCAGGGAGAATTTTTGTATCTTGAGAAACTCTTGCCATGTTTAAGTGGAGTTTCTACGAAATGAAATTCCCAGATGCCCTTCAAATCAGTAAAGAAAACCTTCAGCTTTAATTTTCAGGTAAGTGCTTTTTTACTATGAAATACTTAGTGCAGAGCCTCAAAGGTGGTTTCAAATTTTGGGTTCTACACACAGGAAAAGTATCTGTATCTTTCTCTATTCCAGTTGACTTAACAGGAATTAATAGCCCTCTTAAAAACTCTTTGCATAGGCTTGCCTTTCTGACATTTGGAAGGTCCTTTTTTTTTTTTTTTTTTTTTTTGAGACAAGGTCTTGCTTTGTTGCTGAGGCTGGAGTGCAGTGGCACAATATCGGCTGACTACAGCCTCCGTCTCCGAGGTTCAAGCAATTCTCCTGCCTCAGCCTCCCAAGTAGCTGGGATTACAGTCATGTGCCACCATGCCCAGCTAATTTTTGTATTTTTAGTCGAGACAGGGTTTTGCCATTTTGGTCTCCAACTCCTGACCCTGGGTGATCCACCTGCCTTGGCCTCCCAAAGTGCTGGGATTATAGGCCTAAGCCACTGCACCCGGCCCCTTATTCCTTCTTGGTGCTTGACCTGAAAACTGGGGAGAGCTGCCATCTTGCAGGCAATGATACTTTGGCCATGTGTCTGGAGTCTGGGGAAAAAGCATACTTTTAAGCTGAAATCCACAACACAGCCATGAGTTTAAGGATGAAAGTAGAACTTTCTTTATCCAGACAGCAAATATAAATGCTAAAGGACTTGAATTTTTAACAAAAAGAACACCCACCTTGAACCAGGTTGCAATATAACACACGTAATTACATCTCCCTCAACTGCGTAACAGAATGGTTGTCAAGCCTTCCTGCATATTTCTCATTTGCTTTCTATAGATTTCACCTTTACAGCTTTCTTCCTCTGGCAATCCCCAAATTTACACCAAATATCTGTGTAAGCTTGTTTCAGACTTACTGTTTTTGATGATATTAAATCATTTTGGGGAGGAGACTGATCAGAAGGGATGAAGCAATGATATGCATGCTTTACCCTCTGGCCACCTCCACCTTAGCGCAAAGTGGAAACTGCTTTCTGGCTTTTACTCTCAGCTTCTCTCTGCTTCATCTATTGGGCATAAGGGATGAAATTCACAACAGGGGAAACCTATGGTTTCTTCCTCTCCTCTCACTGAGGTTCTCTGTAGCCCAACTGATTTATTCAAAGCTTCTATAGCTTTTATAAAATAGTATTTTATAAAAAGTGCTTTCAACATTATTTCTGCTCTAACTATAAACCTGTTTGTTTCCTTATAACCTATTTCCACTTAATAGGACCATATTATTTCCTAGTTAGTATCTGTTATTTAAAAGGTGGCATTTAAAAGGTAAAGTGCTTAACTTAAAATGTTTCCATCCTTGGGTGCCAGGTACCCCTTCAAGTACCAAACTGTATTTTTGGCAGAAGAAAGAACAGTTTCCCTCTCAAATCCCTGGTCCACATCTCTTCAAGTTCCATAGTTTGTATTGAAGCCATTCCTAACAGCTGTATTAGTTTCTATTCTAAAACCCAAGATCCAATTCAAGATTTCAACAAACAGAGGGTTTTGGGACAGTTGAGTCAAGGGGTATCTCGGAGGCAGGGATTCTGATAGTAACTTAGTAATGACTTCTTCCACATAGTTACAATAATCAGAAAACCTTGTGATACAGGTACAAGTGAAATATGGCTGTGTATTAGTTACCTACTGCTGTGTAACAAATTGCCCAAACCCTCAGCAGTGTAAGATAACATTTAGTCTCACAGTTTCTGCGAGTCAGGAATCCAAGTGTGTCTTCACTGAGCTCCTCAGGCATGGAGTCTCTCACAAGGCTGCAATCAGGTAATGGCCAAACTGCAGTGATCACAAGGCTCAGCTCAGGGAAGACACAGCCCAAGCATGCTCACATGGGCTGCAGGCAGGACTAATGTCTCTGGCCAACAGCCCTCAAGGACATCAGTTCCTTGGCACATCTTCCTCTTTATAGGGTAGCTTGCAACATGGCATCCAGCTTCCCTCAAAGGGAGCAAGAGAGAGAGCCCCTAAGGCAGAAACCAGTTTTTTGAGACCTAATATCAGCAGTGATAGCCTATCACTTCTGCTATACTCTACGAACTAGAAGCAAGACACTAATGCAGCCCAAACTCGAGGGGATTGCTTAAGGCTATAATACATGAGGAGATGGAGATCACTGGGGGCTGCTTAGATGCTGCCTACCACAGCCTTCATAGCTATTCTTTTACAATCTTGACTTTTACCTTACAGCAACTTGTACTGGACAGACTGGAATAGAGAAGCTCCTAAAATTGAAACATCATCTTTAGATGGAGAAAACAGAAGAATTCTGATCAATACAGACATTGGATTGCCCAATGGCTTAACTTTTGACCCTTTCTCTAAACTGCTCTGCTGGGCAGATGCAGGTAATACTACTGATGGAATGCAAATAGATAACCTCTCATTACAGTGAGTGTGAGCACTAACAGATTTTACTACAAAATCAAATCTCATCACTTAGATCTTTTGGTTTAAACACATTTCTAGCAGTACAGCACATAATCTCCTTTCTTTGGTCTGTAAACTTTTAAGTACTATTAAATGAGTCTTAAAATTAACTTTCTGGGGTTTGGGTGGAAGGAAGGCTATATCAAGCAGTAAGTTTGTACTGCTTGCCTGACCATGAGTGTTTGGCATATTTTTAACAGTTAAAAGAATTAGCCACTGTTGAATTGACAAACTTAAGTTATTCTTGTGCAGGGAGAGGGTCACTATAACTTACCTATAAACAGCTGTTATAATGCTAAGGACATTCTTTGAAAAGTATTGTAGCAGGGTGGCTTTCTTCAGTAATAACATGGGTATTAGCAACCCAAATTTGTTTGCTTTTATCAGTACAACTGAAAAAATGCTGTGTGTCTAGTTCTATACTAAAGAATATGAAAAAGACTGTTCTTGAATTTGTAATCTAATAAAAGGGCCTAATGTACATAGGTCACTTTTATAACCCAGTTGTTTAAAACAAGTTACATTTCCTAAAAGTATTTGAAATTTAAATCAGGGCTCCACGAGAAATGTGAAACTTGGAAATTCTTGAATGGTTTAGCTATTGTAAAAATTTTTAAGACTGATTCCTTTACATTGAAACATGAGTTGTGTTACCATTTTAGTCGCTTTTTTCCTCCTACCTAGAAAATATTTTAAAAATACTAAGGAATTTGGTTAGAAGGTTGCCTCAGTAATTATACACATAGCTTACAAAGGGCAAGTATTTACCCAGATGTTATAATTTATAAGCTAAGGCTTAAAATCACACAAATTATAAAAATAATTACCTTTAATGCCCTACTTTGGCAGAAACTTACCAGATTTCAGTAAATGCAATCCTGTCTTCCAAAAAAGGATTGAAAGTTTGAATCTCTAGTAAAAACTGGAATGCTGTCCAAAAACTGGAGACTAGTAATAGGACAGGTAATTTTACAGTTGCTAATCTACGACTGCAATGGAAGTAAAATATCCTATTTCCCCGTTCTATCACTGTGTCACTATCTCACTATGTCACACAGTTCTATCACTATGTCACTATCATTTTTGGCAAAGCAGCTAAAGGACCTCATTTTCCCCCTTTGTTTTAAAAGGAACCAAAAAACTGGAGTGTACACTACCTGATGGAACTGGACGGCGTGTCATTCAAAACAACCTCAAGTACCCCTTCAGCATCGTAAGCTATGCAGATCACTTCTACCACACAGACTGGAGGAGGTGAGCACCATACATTCTGGACAAGCCTGAAAAGGCCAACTGTTCCAGAGGACATACCACTTGTTTTACCAAAAGTCAGTATGTGACTTGACGCATTAAGCCCTCTGAGGCTTCTGTTTCATCACCTCCTCATTGGCAGATAAGATGCTTCAAGGATGTTTCTTTTCATCCTTTCATGTTTTTGAAATCATCCTTTTACTTCACCCAGAAATTGAATGGTATTGCTCACATATAGCTTAAAAAGCAGCAAAGCTATTTGATAATTAACTGTCTCAAAAGGGAGCATATTAATCTAAATATGTTCTTTAGGGAGTAAGACTACCCTTGATACCATGAGCTATATTATAGGGCTTAAGTTGGCTTTTGACACTGTGGACATATTGTCTGAGGGACCGAAAAATACTATTTAGACTAGTTCTCAAATGAGGAACTGTGGAACATTAAAGTCTAAGCCCTTTACCCCATGGCCTACAAATCTGATTTGATAGCTCATCATGTGATTCTAACATGCAGCTAGAGATGAGCATGGATTTAGAGCAATGGTCTTCAAACTTCGGTATGGCTTTAGCATCAGCCCTTGGACAGAGAAGGCTGACAGAAATTTTCCTCTATTGCAACTATTTTTTGTAGCTAACTTCTTTAGTAAATGACTCTCCCTGAATTCACTCTTCCTTTATGTTACCAGGGATGGTGTTGTATCAGTAAATAAACATAGTGGCCAGTTTACTGATGAGTATCTCCCAGAACAACGATCTCACCTCTACGGGATAACTGCAGTCTACCCCTACTGCCCAACAGGTAAAAAGTATGCTTTAGGATGCTCCTTTAAATTAGCAGGGTAGAGAAGGGATATATATGGTATTTGATTACCCCTGCTGCCTGTGACACTGCCACCATTGCCTTCTTCCTGCCCTGAGGGCCAGTCTTTACTACCTTAAATCTACCTAGTTTATACACAAAATGCAAAGACTTGCTGTTGCAACTTGGTTACAATATACTCACCCACCACCCTGTCCCACCCCTGCTCTTCTCTCACAGGAAGAAAGTGAGTACAGTAATGTAAACGAAGACTTGGAGTTTACAATCAGAACCTGGACCCTAAAGAACAGTGACTGCAAAGGCAAAGAAAGTAAAAAAGGAATTGGCCATTAGACGTTCCTGAACATACAAGATGAACATTTTTTAGTGCAAAAAGACTTTTGTGAAAAGTTGATACCTCAATCTTTACTACTGTATTTTTAAAAATGAAGGTTGTTATTGCAAGTTTAAAAAGGTAACAGAATTTTAACTGTTGCTTATTAAGGCAACTTCTTGTAAACATTTATCATTAATATTTAAAAGATCAAATTCATTCAACTAAGAATTAGAGTTTAAGACTCTAAACCTGATTTTTGCTATGGATTCTTTCTGGCCAAGAAATTAAAGCACATGTGATCAAGATATAAAAATACGATCCTAAACCTTGACAGTTGGAGAAGCCAATGCAGAACTGATGGGAAAGGACCAATTATTTATAGTTTCCCAACAAAAGTTCTAAGATTTTTTACCTCTGCATCAGTGCATTTCTATTTATATCAAAAGGTGCTAAAATGATTCAATTTGCATTTTCTGATCCTGTAGTGCCTCTATAGAAGTACCCACAGAAAGTATCACATTTATAAAATACCAAAGATGTAACAATTTTAAAATTTTCTAGATTACTCCAATAAAATGTTTTAAGTTTTCCTATGACTTAATCTATATTGTCTCTAGGACAAAGTTGGGGATTGGCATATATGCTTTAACCACAAAGAAGAAAGGTGATTTATGCAAACATACAGTACATAATAAAAATTCTACTTTCCTAAACTTTATTAAAGAAAAAAAAAAGCAATGGTGGTAGATCTCTAGAACATACCCAATTTTCTGGGCTTCCTCCCCCGAGAATGTGACATTTTGATTTCCAAACATGCCAGAAGTGTATGGTTCCCAACTGTACTAAGTAGGTGAGAAGCTGAAGTCCTCAAGTGTTCATCTTCCAACTTTTCCCAGTCTGTGGTCTGTCTTTGGATCAGCAATAATTGCCTGAACAGCTACTATGGCTTCGTTGATTTTTGTCTGTAGCTCTCTGAGCTCCTCTATGTGCAGCAATCGCAGAATTTGAGCAGCTTCATTAAGAACTGCATCTGTTTTATGAGAAAAGAACACTGCTTCAATACATAATTTTTACATTTAAGGCCATTTATTTCCTCCCAAGTATTCAGTCTGTAAAAAATAGTTTGAATTTAAACAAAATCACTTACCTCCTGTGTCAAAACCAAGAATATGTTTGTCTAAAGCAACAGGTAAGCCCTTTAAAAAAAGACAAAATGAGAGTATTTATGGTTAAGAATAGCATCCTTTTCTCAACTGAAACTGAAAAGCACCTAGCTGTTCTGGTGTCTTAACTCTTTTAGCTGCATGGGCAAGGGAACTAGGAATTTTGTTTATATTTGCCTTGTGATTAGCAAGTTTTCCCTATTTCAACCGGTTAGGGGGAAAAGTTAACCTTTAAATGTATCAGGAAGTTCTATAGCTCATCCAATCCTTTAGCCCAGGCATACAAAACAATATATCCTTATTGCAGCAGTGCCTTGTCATTACTGCTTTGGAAGGCAAGTTGAGCCAGGCTGTTACTGTCTTATTTTGGCGACAGTAAGCAACAGTATAAACAGCAAAAATAGTACCTTATATTCCATTTCTGAGCACATTAATTTGTCTTTACAAATTGTACAAACCTTTCAGCCAGCATGGTGTTTGCCAAGATTATGTATAATTTAACTTTCAAGACTTGACTTGGAAGTTACTTTGAAACAGTCTAGGAAAATGAAAAACTAAACCACTCAGCACCTATGGACGTACTGAAGATGGTGACTATGGTGATGCCAAACTTCACAGTAACAAATTCTAAAATGAGGACAGTCTGCACTTCCTGATTATATAAAATCACTGCCAAGAAAAACACACTACCCGTACTTTCAATGTTACAACCTGTTACTATTCAAATGCTTCAGTCACTGCTCAATTCTTGCCTTATCTAGTAATGTAAATCTACCTAGGCTCTGTCTGCTTTAAAACAGCTAACACATGTAAGTGTGAAGAAACCAATGGGTACGAAAGCACAAGTGAGCAAAACTAAAGAGCAGAATTGTACTGAGTGGCTTTATATGTTCATCTAGTACCAGAGGCTCCACTGTTTTTTCCTTTGCCAACAGGCCACCAAGCTACCCCTGAAAACTACCATATGCCTCAAATAGTAGTTATAAATGGTTATAAGTACACTAAACTGTAAGAAATCCACTAAATTGTTATAGGCTGGTATCTTTGGAGATGACACCAAAATTAAAATTTGGAGCATTAAAACTAAATTTTACTTTACAAACAAGAGCAAAGAGATTTGGCTAAGCCTTTACTTACACTGCCTTCCAAAGCATAGTTTTGCTGAATGAATGAATGAATGACTTTATTACACCAGAACAATTTACTGTCTGTTCTATAGTGTGGGTGAAATAGGCTGATCTTTAATCCAACTTCCAGTGGCTCGATTCATATATATAATGAGCCAGTAAGAACCTTTAAAAGAAAACAGTGTCTTTCAGAGATACTGCCCTGGCATTAGTAACCTTTTAACACTGCTGGGCCTGCCTAAAGGGGCTGGAGGACAAAAGACATTGGGAGATGGGGGAAGGGCGTAGGGAGGACAAACAACATAGTTGTGCCCAAGGCATTCACTACAACATCATTGCTGCAGGAGGGAGGTGTTATCAGACACTGATGCTGCTGACCTGAGGACAGTCTCTCCACCGCTGCACAGCCAATGAAACTTTAGGCATACTTGGATTTCTGATATAATCTAAAATTCCATATTTTCTCTTTAAGGGGAAGGTAGTCATGGGATATAGCTTTTCTCAGCCTACAAAGTAGGACTGAAAGATACCATTTCAGTCACCTGTACCTTGAACCTTACACTCCAACAGAACCCCCTGTCCCTTCACTTGGGCAGATTGACAAGCTCATGCAGACATCCACGCATGGACCCTTCTCCCCACCTACCATAAGAGCACAGGCTCTCAAATCAGACTGCCTGAGCTCAATCACTTACCAACTAGGTGACCTTAGCCAAATTACTTTCTCATGTTTTATGCCAGGAAATTGAATAAAACAAGAATTTACTCTGAAGAAATAAGAGCAAGGATAGAATTTAGATAGAAAAAGAAAACTAATTTGTAGTGAGGTGTGTTCCTTCTTCTCCAGCATGAGTCAAAATAATCCAGTAAGTTTCATAAGGGTAAATCATTTTAAATAAACTTCAATGGGCCACAAGCATGATTTGTGGACTGTGGATGAGCTATTTGTGGCTTTTTTAAGGTACAAAGTGAGAGGAACACAAAGTTTGTTTTTCACTCAAAAATGACCCTCTAGCCACTGAATACATTCAATTTGCTTTAGGAAGCACTGAAGTAAGCTATCGTTTCTCTAAGTTGCAGAACGTAGAATGGATATCTTAAACAGGTACATGCAAAGTTTAAAATCATGGCCATACCAGAAGAAATGTTCATTAACAACTTATTTAGGATTTACAGAAACATACCTCTTTTGTTTGATTTCCCTTAGCAACTGCATCCTGTGTCAGGCGCTCCTGAACCAAAATTCGAATTGCCTAAGAAACCCAAAAATATTTTTACTTTTTATAGGCTGTGTACCTGTCATCCTTTCTTCTATGAGCCCAGAGAATAAGGATGCTCATTTTGATGAAGTCAGAATTACTTAAGTTCATTAATAAACTCCCCAATAAATTAAAAATAAAAAACACAAACCACTAATATAATGTAACCTTTCACACTTCTAGTATTTTAATAATGTTGAATGGTGCTTGCAACAATTAAAACCATTTTTTGAATAGGTAATGCACGTGACTGGTAAAAAACAACTTTAAATACAGCAAGATACATGGTAAAATGTAGGTCTCCTCCCTACCCGAGCCTTGCGATCCCCTACAGATTCCTTACCCTCACTAAAACTGCAAAATGACGAGCATGCTTAGCACGAATACACATTTTTGACACAAAGGGTAGCAGATCATACATACATACTGTCTTACACTTTGCTTTTATCACTTCACTCTAGTAAAATATTTTCAAATCTTTCAAAGGACACCGTTGGTGGTTTTAACCACCAAGGCATTTCATTATGGTAGGCATGCATGCAAGTATCCATACACACTTAAAAATCAAATTTAAAAAAACAGAATTTTAATTAGGGAGATGACAATTACAACTCAAAAATAAGTGTGAAAACTTAAACTATAATTTTTAAATAAAAAACCAAATGCTATCTTTGAAAAAGAGAATTCAAACAATGTTTAACAGTGATTGCAGATGTTATTAAATAGTCTGGTTGCCAAACAGTTAATATACTGATGCTTGTACTTGGCAAACGTACTAAGATGTTTTCCATATTATGCTATTGTTTGAATGCCTCTTAAAATAACTCAAAAGGGACAAATGTGCAGCTAGGACTAGAATTTTATAGCATTTTGTTGTAGTTGATTTATACTTTATCCCCTCGGGTTTTGAAGTCTAACAAAAGCACCCCAAATACGCTATGCATTGTCTGACTCTCCTCTCACTTACTTTATGATTAAAGCTGACATGATCACTGAAGAACAGTTCCAAGACAATTTACATAATTGTCAGAATAAAGAACAAGCCTTTGAAATAGCTAAATTTCACTAAAAACATTTTTGTCTTTTGGCATGCAATCTGGATTGAGAAAATCGAAGTTAACATTCAGATTCAGTATAGAAAATTTTAATAACTTAGGAATACAACAGTCTTGTTAAAACTGACATTTAATAATAAAAATCTAAAAAGCATGGTAAGTTATGGCTTAATCTCTTCTGGGTAGAGTGAAATTTATCACAAAGTGGTTTACATGCACAAGGTCTAGTTAAAAGCTTTTAATCTCTTGTAAAATTTCCAAGTCTGATAGCTTAACTACCACTCCCCTGATCCACACCACTGTACTTTCATGATTACTAGGAATAAATCTTCTGAAGTTTATGATTTCTCTCAGAAACAAGGGACCTCTTTCAGATTACTGGGATCCCTGAAGTATAGTTATGAACTGAGTGGCCTATCTAGCATCGGGGACAGAAAGATTCATTTCTCAAAGAGATTTTGGGGTTATATATTTTTGACCAAATTCACCATTACTCATTTGGCATTTTCGACCATGTTAACAAATGCAGACCATGAATCATTAAAAAGACTAACTAAACAGAAGTAGGGTAATGTGGGAAAAACAATGGACCACAGGGTTAGTGCTTAAAATCCTGGCTCTGTCATTTTCTGTGTCATCTTACACATTATCCTCATTGAGTCTCAGTTTCTTCATATCATACATATTTTTAAAAAGATATTAGCAGCTGTCTCTAGGATTGTTGGCAGAATTGAATGAGAACATCTTTGCAAAGGATTGAGCATAGTGCAGGCAGAAAACAGAGAATCCAAATCAGATAAAACCATGAAATCTACTTTATGTCTCATATTCTTCTGTGTATTTTAGGCATTCAACCATAATTTTAATATCAATAGTTAATATTTAGAAAATAAAGACATTTTTCTATGTGCACAGTTTCTGTCAAGAATCAAGAACATGAAGCTGACCTTAAGCATTACCAGGTAATCATCATGACGCTGAATCTGAAGCAGGTTAGCCAAAGCCATCACACCAGCCTTAAAATCAGGATTATTTACTATAAAAGATTAAAAACAAACAAAAACTTACAACTCTGCAAACGTATAATTACAACATATTTGTGAACACACAAAAACATTTTTAACTTCTTGGTAGCAACAAACCTCTTAGTTTTTAAAACTGCTACTCACAAGAGAAAAAACAAAGCCCTGTAGACTATCAACAATTGAATAAATTGGTAAGATAAAATGGTTTTCCTATTACTATATGAGACGGTCCCCAACTTAGGATGGTTAGACTTACAATTTTTTGACCTTACAATGAGTTCAGTGGGATGTAACCCTAGTGCAAGATGAGGAAAATCTGAACTTACAGTGGTTCCAACTACAATTTTTCAGCTTTACAATGGGTCTTCGGGGTATTAAATGCATTTTTGACTTACGATATTTTTGACTTTGGGACATGATCTCATCCAAAGTCAAGGAGTATCTGTATTTCATCAGCCAAACTGAATAATCCAATAAATGACTAATTTAACTACATTATATTTGTCCTGTAACTTTTTCTGCAAGGCTAAATTATACAGCACTTTTAATTAGCATTTCTTCCCAAGGCCATTAATTTTAGTACATAGATCCCCTCAATGGATAGTTTTCCCAAAACCTTCTCTCTAAGCAGCGGCTCTGGAGTGTCCAAGAGGCGCACTCATTCAAAAGGGTTAACTCCTAAATTATAGGTCACAATGAATTAGCCAGTGAAGAAATATTTTACATATCATAATTTAGGTAATTAGATTCTTCATATTTTTAAAAAGGGAAATTACTAAAAGACATCCGGGACTTAAAATAATGGAAAAATTTACCACTTGTCTCATAGAGTCATTGGATTAAAAGAAATGTATACATTCAAAAAGGCAAACAATGAACCCCATGATTAAATGCAAATCAAAACTCCAAATTACTAGAAGCAAATCCAATTAACATTCAGATATTCAAATGCAAGGGGAAGGAGAAAGCACGTTATAAAAACATTATAGAGAATAAAATGTTAACATAAATCCTGTCTGCATGGATCTTTCTAAATTTACTAAAACCAAGTAAACCTGGACTTCATTCTTCAAAGTAAAAAACATTTAAGAAACCAAAAATGTTGATGTTCAATGTTATGCATTTATATACTCACCATCCAAATTGATCAATGGTTCTGCATTTTTAGTTGCATTGTCAGCAGTTTTTGAATTATCAGGTACTAAATCCTTGTATTTTTCAGCTATAAAAATGGGCAAAAATATAATTTGTAGAACTGCAACTCAAGGTAAAATGATTACTGCTATTTACCAAATTTAACTGAGCCAAAATGATTACAGGTTGAGTATCCCTTACTGGAAATGCCAATAATTTCCAATTTTAAATTTTTTCAGACTGGATTATCTGCATATATAAAATGGGATATTTTGGGGATGGGACCGAAGTCTAAACGCGAAATTCATTTTTATGTTCAACTTATACACATAGCCTGAAGGTAATTTCATACAATATTTTTAATAATTTTGTGCATGAAATAAAGTTTGTGTTAAGTGCTTATGTGTGGAAATTTCTACTTGTGTCCTCATGTCGGTGCTCAAGAAGTTTTGGATTTTGGAGCATTTAGGATTTCAGATTCTCGGATTAGGGATGCTTAACCTGTATAAGCATAAAACAGTTCATTCAATCAAGCTTACTTTTTGCTATAGAAAACATAAAAAGACAATGTAACTATCTTTTTGATTAAGCTAAAGCAATTACTGGACTATGTGACACAAATATCTTTTCATTAACATTTCTAAAGGCAATCATTTCAAACATGTAAATTTTAGGAAGGTAAAAATCTGCTTTTACAGCTTCCTCTGAAATCTGGGGTAGAAGAATGGGAGGAGGGTTAAGCATAGGTTACATAAGATTAAATACAAACTCATTAAAAAGTACGCTTTCCCCCCATCTTCTTTTGAATGCTGTATATCAAATCCAAAAACCTTGCTTTCCCAAAAAAAATCAATACATCAAATACACCATCATATACAAACCTCAAACTTATTTCATGGAAAGTTGATATTAAGAATTCCAAAGGTAGATTTTATTATTTTCATTTGAAAAATACTAAAAAGGAATTCAAAAATAAAAACACTTAATAATTCACTAAACTTAATGTTCAAAATGGCATCTTAGGCTATAGAGTGCATGTGATCTGTTAATGAAATGAGGAAAAAATAAAAGCATAAAATTTAAGTCAGAGTTAAAAAGGCTTCCACTGGTCAAATCTGGAACAGTATAAACAGCAAAATACATGATGACAGAAAGGATTATAACTCATTGAGTAAAATAAAAATCCATGTATCTATACTGATTTAAACAAGTAAATTAGAGATGGGAAAACTTACAGGAGAGAGCCAACAAATAAATGTAGAAAAAATGATGAAATTAGAGAAACACCTTTTGTCGATCAACATAATAAATGATTGAGGCAAGAATCATCATATGGTTGCTAAAACTAGTGGGGGAAATTTGAGGTGCAAAAACATAATTGATACGGTCTCAAAGTACCTCCCCACAAGATATATTTATTACAAAGAGGAAAATAGTAACTTTACAGTGGAGAAACCGTAACCTAGTGATCAAAGTAACATAACTAGTAATCGGACATATCACTATCACGTATCTCCTAATATGATGCACTAAAAAGAACACATCACTTCTGTGTTACTCCTAACAAAAGTATAAACCCCAAATCTAATCATGAGGAAACATTATATAAATCCAAACTGAGGGACAGTCTACAAAATAAATGTCAGGGTCATGAAGCACAAATAAAGACAGGAACTGTTCCAGATTTTAAGATACTAAGACAGATGTAACAACTAAATGCGGTGCATAATCCAGGACTGCTCTGGGTTATTTTTTTCTGTCGAGAGAAGTGAGGGTTTGGTAAAATGTAAAAAAAAATAGTATATCAAAGATAACTTCCTGATTTTGATCACTGTACTGTGGTTATATAAGACAAAGTTGTTTTTAGGAAATGTACTTTAAAGTGTTTAAGAGTAAAAAGGAATCATCTACAATTTACTATCAAATGGTTTGGAAAAAAATGATGTGTGTGTCTCTGTGTAGAGAGAAGGATGAAGCAAATGAGGTAAAATGTTACATTTGTAGACTTGAGGTATATGAAAATCTTTGTACTATTTTGTAATTTTTCTATACATCTGAAATTATATATTTAAAAAATTTCAGTTATTAATCATGTTGACAAGCTACCAAAAGGCTTCAAAAAATAGTAGGGCACAAATAATAAAAACTCACAATGGTTTCAGCAAATTTTAAAATAAGTAACTTAAAAGTCAAGGAGGCAACATATCAATGTAAAACCACAAAAGAACATCAACGCCTCCTACTGATTAGAGATAGTATTATTTGACCAATTTTCAAGTCTGTTTTTGCAATTCTGAATTTTAATAAGCAAAACTTGTTTTCTAGCTTAGATTTTTAATATACTTTTGATACCAATCACCTTCAAGTATATGTTGACTTCCTTTTTCAATATTGAAAAATTTACATTTCACACACAAGCTTCTTTTATTCACTAAAAGAAAATGCTATTACTGAGAAATACATGTACTTACAGTCAACTGTAGGTATACATGACCATATGCATCTACCATTGAAGGTTAACGGGTTATAAAAATGGAACAAATAGAATAAAACAAATAAATTGAGATGTAAGAATGTGGGAATAACTGAAAAACACTTTTGATAAGCCACAAATTGGCTCATATACAGTTCCTACCAATCTAGAGCAGGGTAGATAAAAAGACCCTGTTAAAGGCCCTAAAATCAATACTACACTAAAGCCACAAGGCTTATGAATACATGTATTTTCTAAAGAAAGAAAAACAATTTTTTTTTTTTTGGAAACTAAATGGAAAAGTAAACAAAGTCTCAAATTGAGCTTTCCTTAAGATTTTTGCCATAAGGCTTCTGAAATTTAAGTCTGAGGCATCAGCAAAAAATTGGCTGATGCTCCAATCGGTGTATGTAAACACTCACATATATTGCATTTGCCACACAATTACTGAAAGTGATAAGCACCTGTTGTGTGCAAAAAACTATGGCAGGTACTGTGACAGACACAATATTGACCTGTACCCCTCAAGATGTCCATGTCCCGATCCCTGGAACCTGTGTATGTGTTACCTTACGTGGCAAGATTTGCAAATGTGATAAAATTAAGATCTTGAGATAGGGGATTATCCTGGATTAAGCAGGTGGGCTCAGGAGGATCAGAGCCAGAGACAAAGTTATGACAATGGAAGCAGAATCAGATAGAGACTGGAAAATGCTATGCTGCTGACTTGAAGAAGGAAGAAGGGGCCAGAGTCAAGGAATTCAGGCAGCCTCTAGAAGTTAAAAAAGCAGGCCGGGCGCCGTGGCTCACGCTTGTAATCCCAGCACTTTGGGAGGCCGAGGCGGGCGGATCACGAGGTCAGGAGATTGAGACCACGGTGAAACCCCGTCTCTACCAAAAATACAAAAAAAAATTAGCCGGGCGTGGTGGCGGGCGCCTGTAGTCCCAGCTACTCGGAGAGGCTGAGGCAGGAGAATGGCGTGAACCCGGGAGGCGGAGGTTGCAGTGAGCCGAGATCGCGCCACTGCACTCCAGCCTGGGCGACAGAGCAAGACTCCGTCTCCAAAAAAAAAAAAAAAAGCAAAGAAACAGATTCCCCCCAAGAGCCTCCAAAAGGAACCTGCCTTGCTGACAACTTGACATGAACCCAGTGAGACTAATATTGGCCTTCTCATTCTAAAATAATAAATTGTGTTTTCAGTCACTGAGTTTGTAGTAATTTGTTGCAGCATCAATTGGAAGCTAAGAGAGGTACCATGTAGGAATCAAAGCTGAATATCAGCTTACGAATTACTGGGACGAATAAGACATAGAAGCAAAATGGAAAGTGGTTAATGACTTAAAAGGTATAGGGTTAAAAGCTATGGAAGTTCAGAGGGAAATTATACTGCTGCTAAGACATAAGACAGCATATGAGATGGATCTTAAAAAGATGGGTAGGATTTAGATGTGTAGATAGAATGAAATGGTATATCAGCCAAGGGAAAAGTGTGAACAAATAAACAGAGAGGGAAATGGGATATAAACAGGAAACAGTATTATTCTAATTTAGCTGGGATGTCAAGATGTGAATACAGGTTGGATATCAGTCATCATTAACTACCATGCTAAGGAGCTTAAAATTCATTTTATAGAAAATGGGAAATTAGTGTTTATGAATATGTATATTTATTAATATGAATATGTAACTGGAACTGTTCTTTGGAAACAAGGAGTAAGTGACATCCTAAAACAGATTTACGTTTCAGAAAGTTAGCTTGGTTGGCCATGCAGTTAAGAACAGAAGGTGACACTAATGGGAGATATTACAATACTCCTGGCAGAAAGTGACAAGAGCCTGAATTAGGATTATGCCAATGGGAATGAAGATAAAACAAACATGAGAAAAAGTCAGCATAGGCGGGATGAAGGGAAAGGGATAAGCCAAGATATAAAAAAGCTTCCAAAGTAAATAATTAAGAGGACTGTAACTAACTGAAAAACATAAAATGCAGGGGATGCAGATAAGATAATCAAATCTTGCACTTAGATGTTGGCAGGCCTTTCAAAATGAAATGGTCTAATAAGAGAAAACACAAGTTTAAAGAAAAATTGTTTTTACTATAGGTACTAATATTCAGAAGCTTCCAACCACAGAAGTATCTGTGCTAAGACAGTAAACATAAGTAACATATTCTGGCCTATAGAGTATTAATGTATATTGGCATTAGACATGTTTCAGTCTTTTGAGAAATTACCTGCTGCAACAACACTTCAAAGTCCCATCAATTCTGGGACACTAACAACAATTTAATTTGAAAGGCTAAGGTGCAGACCATATTATCAAAGTAGTGTTACTCTGTGAGAAGACAGTCAATTAGCCTTCTCCAGAGAGCACCATTTCCAAATTCTAAAAGAAATATATAAACACCAATGAAAGACAATAAGAGTGCTTTTAACTTGTGGTAAGAATGAACCAAAGGTAAAATGGTACTAGACAAAACAAACTGCAAAGTTCCCTACATTTTCACACTCCCTTTCCCATCTTTCCTCTCTCTTTAAAATACACATTCCCCACAAAACGTACCATTATCTCCATATTCAAGTCTAACAGCTAAACCAAGAAGCCAGTCAATAGCTTCCTGTCGATCTTGAATCTTGAAAGGACAGTTAACATCTCTGAGATACTGTGAGGGGGAAGAAAAAAAAACCAGTTTTATTATTACCATAAAGTCACAGAAAAAAGAATGGGAGAGTTGAAAGAGACCTTAGTTTGGATCTCTAACAATTTTTTAATAACATTACTACACTTTTGATGCAATTATATAACCCAACAGAAGGGAACATTTAAGTGTATAATCTTAAGAAAAAAAATAGAATACGACAACTTCCTCATTTTATAGATGAGAAAGCTGAGGCCTAGAGATTGACACTTGCCAAGCATTACACAACTTACACCTGGGACTAAGGTGTAATCTAAGCTTTCTGATTCCTAGTCTCAATATACACAGAGCAATTAACTAAAAAGGATAACTTTAAAAAGGATATACAATAAATCATTATCTAAACCTTAACTTTCATATTATGGAAATGCCACTGAAAACAGTAGCCATGTAACATACATGTAGGGTATAACCAAGTAACTTAAATAAATGTCAGAAGCTGTATATTCAAATAAATGTTGCATATAATAGTATTATATGCTGTGTGTGTGTGTGTGTGTGTGTGTGTGTGTATATATATTATATATATACACATACATACATACTTTTTTTTTTTTTTTTTGAGACAGTCTTGTTCTGTTGCCCAGGCTGGAGTGCAATGGCACAATCTTGGCTCACTGCAACCTCCGCCTCCTGGGCTCGAACGCATCTCCTGGCTCAGCACCCTGGGCAGCTGAGATTACACACATGCGCCACCACACCTGGCTAATTTTGTGTTTTTAGTAGAGATGGGGTTTCACCACGTTGGCCCAGCTGGTCTCGAACCCCTGACCTCAGGTGATCCACCCGTCTTGGCTTCCCAAACTGCTGGGACTATAGGCATGAGCCACCGTGCCCAGCCTAGAAATTTTTTTATATTCTCCAAATACCTTTCTACATGTAGAATTCTGTATTGTCTTGTACACATGAAAATAGACCATAAAATGTAATATAAACAAACATAAAATCCTAAAAATATATTTCAAAGTTTTAAGAAGCCCACTGAAAATTTTAAAAATATTTTCTAAGAACAAAGGAAAAGAATACAGTAGTATTAATAGTAGTAGTATAGAGGCATTGGCAGTAATAAGCTTATCACACTTGCTATGCACCAGGGACTTCTGTGAACAGTTACTCATGAAAAACAAAGCCACACTTATGAGATAGGTAACATTGTTACCCTCATTTATTGATGAGAAAATTGAGACACAGAAAGGTTAATAACACTGATGTAATTTATACAATCCCTAATTTATAAAATCACTGATTCTACAGAGAAAGTACCTAATCACATGGCTCTAGCAAATGAAAAACAGCCTTTTTCAAGAAAAATATCTCACTCATCAAATATAACTGATGAAAATGTTTAATGTAAGAAATGACACTGTAAAAGGATTTTTATTCTAATCTGAGAATTTTTTACGCAAAAGTGTTACTAAAACTAAATCAATGGGAAAATGATTCAAGGCACAAAAATATGATATACCAGAGATCATTTAAGGACTATTTCTCTAGCATACAACAAGGGATATCTGTTTACATTAAACATAAGCATAAACACGACAGTCTTAGTTTTCATGCATCTCAATAATGTCTTTTTTTGAGACAAGGTTTCACTCTGTCGCCCAGGCTGGAGCGCCTCAGCCTCCCAATTAGCTGACACTACAGATGCATGCCAGCACACCCAGACAACTTTCTATTTTCTTGTAGAGACAGGGTTTCATCACGTTGCCCAGGCCGGCGTCAGAACTCCTGGGCTGAAACGATATGCCACCTCAGCCTCCCAAAGTGCTGACATTATAGGTGTTAGCCACCACACCTGGCCAATGTCTTCTTTTAATATAAGAAATAGCACTGTGTTTAACAAAAATTCTGATTTGGGCCATAAAGGGAAAGCGAAATATTTACATCATTATTTATTTAAGAAACTTCATGTTTCTAGAGAAAACTATTTCTACCTAACACTGAAAGCTTGGTAGGAAGACATAAAATAATTTGCTCTAAAAGCAAAAGACGCATCTAAGAAAAAAGCAAAATCCCTGAAATCCAGCTTTCCTAACACTGATCATTATCATTTTTTTCTTAAAAGAAGAAAGTAATTTTAAGCTCATCTTCATGATTTTTCAGACAAGCTCTCCGTATTTTTACTTTACTTCCTAATTCATTACCTTTTCAAAGAACTTGGGCCAGTCACTGCTGTGGATGTTTCTTAAATTACCTCTGTCTTCAATCTTGTAGTGTCTGATTTTCTGGTCTTCAAGCCAAACGATGAAGTTTCTAAATTCTGTTTCATCTGCAATAAAAAAATCACATAAATAACTAGAAGCACTACATAAAATACCTCCTTCTCAGGTATATGTTCAGATATATGTTCTTGTGGAATTTTCTTAACCTCAAAATACTAAATTAATTGAACCAAAAGAGGGAGTTGAAAGTACAGATTCTGGAGTTGAAAGTACAGATTAACAATGATCTCTTCAAATCCTGGGTCCAGATACTTACTGGTTGTGTGAACTTGGGATAATCACCCACATTTTCTGTGCCTCAAATTCTTCAGCTACAAAATGAGGGTGCTAATAGAACTTACCTCACAGAGTTATGAAGATTAAAAGAAGTTGTTTTATTTAAGAATTTTCTTAAATAAAGTAAACACAGATAAAAACAGTGCCTGGCACGTAGTTTTGCTATTTACGTGTTACATATTAATATTCCAGTTGCTTTGCGGACAGAAAGGGGAAGGAGGGCAAGGTTAAACTTATAGCAAAGTAATAAAGTAAAATATATAACAAAATAATAAGTAAAAGAAATCAAATGACAAAAAAGACACTGTGACTACTATTGTCATGTAATGTTAACTGCACATTAAGTGCATACATTGTTTTGTTTAATCCTCCCCATACCTCTTTTGAGGTAGGTAATATCCCATTTTACAGATAAGAACATTGAGACTCAAAGATTCCAATCCAGAACAAAGCTCTATTGTCACTGATACTTTTTTTTTAAAGTAGAAAAACAATAGGTTATAATTTGATATGCTTCTACAGGCGATCAAAAAACACTGTCTTCCTGCTTAGAAATTATTTTCAATTTGTGAGTCAAATTCAAGCTTCCATTATAAGGTCTTGAGAATTACACAATGGTCTGAGTATCACAAGTTATACTTGATCACTTTCAAACTTACCAGTCTATCACAGGCCAGAACTATACAAAGGAAACGAGTAGTGGTGGGCAGTAGTTTAGTTACGGTGAGTAGCAACATTATTACTTTTTAAAATTCTAATGCTGTAAAATCCCAAATATCTTTGTATTCACAATTCAACCTTCCCACTCTTCTGCTATTTTTTTTGCAAGACCACACAACACAACTAGCCCGTTACTACACGTGCTTACCCTCCCACTGTGATCGGTCCTGATTTCATTGTGTACTGTCTCAAACTGCTCAGTGGGTTCTGATTGCTTCCACCCCTCGATCCTTTAGCTCCTGGCAGGCAGTGAGCTAGTCTTCAAGTTACTCAGCACCTTCCTCAGAATCCAGCACCGCGCTGGCCCATAATTAGCAGGTGCTCAAGGTATCGCCTAATTACCCAGGGAACCATGGAGTTGAATAGTCAGTGAGAAAGACGAATGCTCTCCCTTTTATGTACAGAGAAGGTAGTCACGTGATGCTTGGAGTTAAGCAAGTGCAGAAAGTACATGCCGAGACGGGAGTAGGTAAGAGGGCTTTGAAGGCGGGAAAGGGCAGCGCAGAGCCGAAGGTGCGTGGCGACCCAGAGGAGAGGGGCCCGGAGGCTGCCGGCGGAAACCAGGCCGCCAAGGGTCCCGACTGGGAGGTGGGGTGCCGGCACTGAGACTGGGACCTCCGCCCAGGTCAGGGACACGCGGCCGGCCCGAGGCCACCGCCTCACCTTTGCAGTTGAAGCCGGCGGGGTTATGGTAGTCGAGAGCCGTCAACTTGCGTCGGAACATGGTCCCCGCTTCTCGCTCTGGTCCCCCGGGCCTCGGCCGGGAGAGAAGAAGCGAGGTGGAGCGGGAGGCGCAGGCACCGGCGACGCGGCGAGGGGGCGGGCTGGCGCTGGGACGCTCCGAAATGACGACGGCCTTCGCCAATCGTGGCTTAAGAGCGGTGGCCGCCGGCAAATGCCTACCAATCGCGGCTCCCGCTGAGGAGGCGGGGCCACGTCGGCGCACGTCGACGCTCAAATAAACTTTATTGTCAGCTTCCTGGTTGTACAACAGGCAGAAAACCACTGGGAAGCCACTTTCCTTTCTTTCTTGCTATAGCATGCAGAGAATAGTATATGTAGGCTTTTGGTATTCGTTGTACCTCCCGTTGGATTACAGAATTACTGTTTAGTGTTTTGAGTGCATTCATTCATTTTATTACTCCTCCTGCATAACAGGTGCTCTTCTAACACTGGTAATATAAAGACTACAAAGCAAGCTCCCTATAGTAAGATGCTTTCAGACTACTTGGGAGTGATCCACAGGTAAACATACAATTGTTAATACGATGCGATCGTTCCAGATATCCTCAGCCAGAGTGAAATCTGAAGCCAAGATCGTCCCTCACTCCCCCTCACCCTAGGTCACAGCATCCAGTAGGTCCCCAATTCCTGCCATTCGGCCTCTCCTAACTCAAATCCCTCACCTCCTTTCGGACCCCACTGATACAGCCACAAATCAGACCCTCATCACTTTTGCTCACTTTTGCTTACTCTAATTATCTGATTGACTTCTTAGGGCCAGTCCTGCCTTCTCCAAACCATTCCCCCACACAGCGATGAGAGAGATTTTTCTAAAGCAAAAACCTGTCCGTAATTTTCTCTGCTTATGTTTTAGTGGTTCCTGGTTACCCCTTAGAAATAATCAAAACTCTTTATTGTATTCAAGATCTTTCCTGATCCAGTCTCCACTTGCTTTTCAGACAGTGGAGAGAGAGCAGTGAACAAGACAGACCAGGCCCCTACTTTCATGGAGTTTAAAAGGCTAATGAGGGAAACGATAAACAGATAAGTATAAACTAAGGCTTGAAGATGGTGAGGCATTCACCATGCAGTCAAAAGGGTAACCTAGTCTGAGGGAAGAGGATATATAAAGGCAAGAAATGAGCAACAGCATGGCCCAGAGGGACTAGAGCTTTTAGGGGATGGAGGATGAGAGGGAATGACAGCTGATAAGACTATAGACAAAGGCAGGGGTCTGATTAGGAAAAGCCTCTCATGGCAAGCTAAGGGAAGCTATTGAAATTCTTGGGGGTAAGCCAACTATGTATGTTTCATTTCATTTCATTAATTAAGATTTTAATTAAACACTTAGGATCTGAGGAGCATACAAATGAGTAAACTACAGTCTCTATTTTCAGGAAATTTAAGTATAATGACAAATATAGATGTGTAAATAAATACTTATAATCTGGAGTTAGAAAGGATAAGTGAATTACAAGAAGTATAAAATGTACTACAAAGAAGTACAGGCCAGGTGCAGAGGGTCATGCCTGTAGTCCCAGCACTTTGGGAGGCTGAGGTGGGAGGATAGTTCAAGCCCAGGAGTTTGAGACCAGCCTAAGCAACATAGTGAGACTTTGTCTCTACAAAAACTGAAAAAAAAAAAAAAAAAAAAGAAAGAAAGAAAGAAAGAAAAATTAGCCTGGCATGCTGGTGCATGCCTGTGGACCCAGCTACTCAGGAGGCTGAGGTGGGAGGATCACTTGAGCCTGCAAGGTTGAGGCTGCAGTGAGCCATGATTGTACCAACCTGGGCAACATGCAAGACCCAATCTCAAAAATAATAATAATAAAAAGAAGTACAGAGGCTAGAATACAGCTTTAGTTTTAAGGGGGCACTGTAAGATAATCTGTATTTTTCAATTAAGGTGCTTATAGAGTGAATCAAGAAAACCAGTTCCAAGAGTGTCTCATTTCCAACAAAATTTGATCAAAGATGTGGCTATAATCTCATATTGTAGTGCATGCTAGTTGTATAATTAATGAAATACTAACCAAAAAATGAAAAAAATGAACCAATCATGGAAGGGAAAATAATAAGTACTTACATACAAATAATAAATTAAAAAGGGGGAAAAATACAATTGCAGACCATGAATTTCTTTAAAAAAAATAAGGAAAAACATCTCTTACCATTTGTTTTCTGAAATTGACCTTTCAAGGCAAGAAATGAAGTTATTTGCTCCTGGCCTAGTCTTTCCACTTCAGGGTGCCCATTGTCAGCAACTTAAGACTGTCCCTGGTCATCAGCCCTGGCCACCACCAGGAGTGGGGAGGTTGGAGAAAGATTCAGATGATGCAGAATGCTAAAGGGACCCGTCAGACTTGAGTAGGGGATAAAGGAAACTTTGGAAAAGAAGTATAAAATAAATATTAATGGTTAGCCGGACAGGGTGACCATGAGGGTGCGACTCCGCCGCGATGGTGACCCGGTTCCTGGGCCCGCGCTACCGGGAGCTGGTCAAGAACTGGATCCCGACGGCCTACACGTGGGGCGCTGTGGGCGCCGTAGGGCTGGTGTGGGCCACCGATTGGCGGCTGATCCTGGACTGGGTACCTTACATCAATGGCAAGTTTAAGAGGATAATTAATTACACAAACCCTTCACAGACCCCTGTGGTGCCTGGTGGCGCCAGCTCCTCCCACCTCAGCACCTGCTGCATCTGGAGCAGCCCAAGCCTCAGGATGGACAAGAGGAAATCCACAGCTCAACTTCAGACTTCTTAAGTTTCTGAAAATGGCTTGGATATTTTAATGCACGTTGCATTAAAAGTCACTGAAACCTGCAAAAAAAAATAAATAAAATAAAAAAATAAAAAAATAAATAAATATTAATCCATTTTTTATGTTAAAACCCACTTATCTTTTTTTTCTCTGAATTTGAAGGAGTTCTTTGAACTATTCTGAATGGAGTGTCCAACAGTAAGTGAATCTTACATAATTCCATTTTTGAAGACCAAGCCCTCTGTATACTTCAAGAAAAGGAAACCAACTTTTTTGTGTGTGTGTTTTCATAAGTACCCAGTGTTTAGCTCCCACTTATACGTGAGAACCTGTGGTATTTGGTTGTCTGTTCCTGTGTTAATTTGCTTAGGATGATGGCCTCCAGCTGCATCCATATTGCTGCAAATTTGGACATAATATTTGTTTTTATGGCTGCATAGTATTCCATGGGGTATATGTACCATATTTTCTTTATCCAGTCAGCCTTTGATGGGCATCTAGGTTGATTCCATGTCTTTGCTATTGTGAATAGTGCTGCAATGAACATGAGAATGCATGTGTCTTTTTGGTAGAAGGATCTGGAAATCAACTTTTATTACAAATGACCTGAACTCCAATCTAACGGTTGATCATAGGTTTGACAGGCCATTAATTCATCTGTTGAATTGTTCAGTAAAGTGTTTAGAGTGTCAATTACATGCCAGGCAATCTTGTAGGCATTTTGGAGGCATCTGAAAACTTAAACACAACAATCCCTGACCTCGGGGAGCTTATCAATGGGCAAGGGAAGACAAACAGTACAATAATAAATACATTATTTACTATTCAGAAGGTTCTAAGTACTAAAGGAAAATTATAACAAGGTAAGGGGGGTAAGAAATAGGGGTGGGAATAAAATGGGTGTTGCAGTTTTAGACAAGATGGTCAGGTTGGGCCTCATTGAGACAGTGAAGTGTAAGGAAAGCCTAGAAGGAGGTAAGGAAGTCAGCCACACAAATATCTGGGGAAAGAGATTTCCAGATAGAGTACTCAAAAAAAAAAAAAAAAAAAAGCAAGATAAGAATGGTTTTTATATTTGTAAATGGTTGAAAAATCAAAAGAATAATATTTTATGACATGTGAAAGCTACATAAAATTCAAATTTCAGTGTACATAAATAAAGTTGTATTGGAACACAGCCATGCCCATTTGCTAACTGGCTGCTTTGGTGCTTCAAGGGCAGAGTTGAATAAATGCAACATAGACCACATGACTCACAAAACCTAAAATATTTGCAAGGGCATATATGATTGCAGAAATGTAGAGGTGGCCATTTCAACGGTATTGCCAGGGCAACACATTACCAAGAAAGGCAACCAGTCAGAGGTACAAGTTGCTCTTTGAAGGACAGTTTCACAACTTGTAACAACTTTTAAAGTCTTAGCAGTTTTACTAGAAGCCTTTGTTCAAATTAGTCTTCCGAAAACAATGAACAGAACAAGTTGGTAATAACTAGGAATAGCCACAAAAGTCTCTACAGTGCACAGAAAAACAGGTTTATACTCTAATGAATGTTATCAATTGAACACCCCATGAAATCAGAATTTTTGGAACAAGTTGTATAATGCAGAAAGGTCTCTCTCCCTGGGGGAGCCTCCTGATGAGAGAACATCTCCTTTATCTCTTTCTGAGACTCTTTATGTTAAATGTGAAAACTTGTTTCTTTTTAAGGTCAGGCTCTGGAATTTCATGATTTAGCATTAAAAGCAAAATGCAGAGTAAGACTCCGTCTCAAAAAAAAAGGAAAATGGCAGGGCAGTAGAACTCAATTTTATTGGTAGAAAAGGAATAGGAATGAATAGGAATTTATGTAGTCATACAAACAGCATAAAGCATTCACTTTCCACATCTAATACTGCAGAGGAAATACTTGCCGAACAGTGAAAACAACACAGAGGACAGTACGGCCAAGAAGAACAGACAGGCCATTCCCAAAAATGTCTGGTAGGGAGCTAGATGCCACTTTTCTGAGATGTGATCCAATAAATTCTATTTTATACTTGAGCCAGATTTGGTTGGGGTTTTGTAACTTACAACTGAATAGTTCTAACATAAGGACAGATCCCAGAGAGAAAGGAAAGAAAGATGCATGGACTTGGTGGGACTTAACATAGGATGGGAAGGAGGTGGATGGCTTAAAGGAGGTTTCTAGAAGGTCACCTATCAGAGATGTGATAAGCAGTGAATTCTTGCACAGAAACAGAAGCACCGGTAGAGGGAACCAGTCTGGGGAAGCTGAAGAATTAAGTTCTGCACCTGTTGAATTCGAAGTCCTGTAGATGTAGCCCATAATCACTGCTGAAATGTCAGGAATGAATGTGAGTGAGTAGATGAGATGTCCATTGAGGAGCCATCAGCATAAAGTTGTAGTTGGAAACTGTCACAGTGAGCTCCCTGAGGAGATGGGGAAAGAAAAGAGGACTGAAGACTTCATCCTAGGAAAACCCAGTATTCATATTTAAGGAGTAGGAGGAAGAGTCGTGGAATATGGGAAAAGTGGTTGGAAGGACTAAGAGAACAAGGCATATACAGCGTCCTAAAACATGGAGAGGAAGGGGTTTAAGGAGGCAGGGTTGGGGGCAGAGTAACAGGGATCAACATTTGGGTGATAGGATTTGTGGATTCTTCCCCCAAAAGTTACAGAAAAGCCACCTCTGAATGCTTGAAAGCAGGTAATGAATAAGGCAGAGGTTATGGTGTCATATGATATTGACCAGCATACAGTCAAATTTAGATCACCTACTTTATAGATCTCCCATGCATATTCCTGTTCTCTCTTCCCTTTCCCTAGTACCTCAGTGACCCCCGCCAGGCAAAGTTGCTAACTGAGATGCCTGCAAAGGCCTGACCTTTCCCTTTGTTTCAAATTCTTGAGAACTAGTCTTTCTCCAAGATGCTAGGAATTAGGGACTGCTACTGCAGGGACCTTAGAGGGCTGGGAAATCTCGTTCCTCAGAAATCCTTTGACCAACTTGTAGAAGGTATTGTCTTGACAGCTGAGTGCCAAACAGCAGGCTTTACTTTAGGTTCAGACTTGCCAGGGTTCCAAAACCACAGCACTGAGTTCAGCCTGCCAGCTGAAGAGGGGGCAGGGTATGGTGAACTCCTACAGATTTGCCCTGATCCTGCCATGGCTCTCAGACCTGTGAACATTTTAAGTAAAAGTCTCTTTTGATGGAGAATACAAGATACTCTATCTTCTACTTCAAAGTCTGACACAACTATTGTGTGTTCATGACATATGTATTAGGCCAGTCGCACATTGCTATAAAAATAGTTGAGATTGGGTAATTTATAAAAAAAAGAAGGTTTAATTAGCTCACGGTTCTGCATGTACAGGAAGCATGGTGCTGGCATCTGCTAGGCTTCTGGAGAGACCTCAGGAAACTTACAATCATGGCAGAAGAGGAAGTGGGAGCAGGCATGTTACATGGCCAGAACAGGAGCAAGAAAGAGAGAGAGTGGGGAGGTGCCACATACTTTTAAATGACCTGATCTCATGAGAACTCACTCCGCTATCATGAGGACGGTACCAAGGGGATGGTGCTAAAGCATCCATGAGAAATTTGCCCTCATGATTCAGTGGCCTTCTATCAGACCCCACCTCCAACATTGAGGATTACAATTCAATGTGAAACTCGGGCGGGGACAACATCCAAACTATATCAACATCTAAAGGCCTAGGTAGCTCACAATGAGTCAGTTAAGGAGGATGTCAGACCTGGGTAAAGAGCGAGGGTGGAGAACATTCATTCATTCATTCATTCAGCATGTGCTATGTACCATGGTGGACACTCAGGATATAATGATGAAGACAGACATGATCCTCTTCTTCATGGAGGTTACAGCCCAACAGGGAGGCAGGAAACAGCAAGGCAAAGGAGATGGAGGTCAACAGAAAGGGACCTACGTTAGATAGGGTGGTCAGAGGAGGCCTCATGGAGGAGGTGACATCTAAACCAGCTATCAAATATGAGCTATTACCGGATTTCCCAATGGGGGAAAGGGCAGAGCATGAACAAAGGCATGAGCAAAAAGGCCCTTTGTCAGCAAGGGTTTGCTTCTGTGAAACTGAAGGAAGATCAGGGTGGTAGGAGGGTGGTGAGCCGGGGGTTGGGTGTATTGGTGTTAAGTGAGGAGGGAGGCCACGGTGTGGAGTATGGACTTTATTCCATGTGCATCAGAAAGCCACTGAAGGTTTTAAGCAGGAGTGACAAGCTGTGGCTTGGGTTGTAAGATCCTTCTGGCTACTGTGTGGAAAATACAATGGAGCTGGTGGAGACTGAGAAGCTGGGAGACCAGTTTAGGAAGCCATTGCAGTGGTGAGGTGAGTGGGAACGGTGAATGTCAGAAGCTGTTGCATTGTCTGGTGTAGCGTAATGGATGGGGGGGATTATCCTTTGCAAATTACACTTTACTCTCTTTTCAGCCATTATTGTGGGTGATTGAGACTCATCTGTATGAACTATTCACCTTCGTACCTCTCGTTTACAACTCAGCATTGCTGGAAGAGCTGAACAGCCACTTGGATCATTTTTCAATTTAGAAAAATAAATTCTAAGCCTGAGAGAAAGAGTGCATGAGAAAGAAATGGAGGAATATAGCTGTTAGCAGACAAGACATATACTTGCCATCTCCACCACTGTGACTCTTTTAATTCAAAGAGATTTTTCAATTTTCCAGTGAGATTCTGGCCTCAATTCCTGTCCTAGGCTCAGAAAAGGCACAATAGTTTCTTTATACATCTTTTCTTTTAAAAACTCCCTGGAAAATATTGTAAATATGCTACTATATTGAGGTTTGATAATAAAGGGAAAAATTTTGCTCTTTATACCCATTTCTACTTGAACACCTTGTTTCACTTTATTTCTCATGTTTGCTGGGTCATTCCTACTTTAGCGTTGGCGAGTAAGAGCAGCCGCCTCCTGGGAATTTAGTGCTTCGTATCTAATATTCAGTGCTGGGTGTGAGTGTTAGCAAATGCTAGGGAAAAGAAATCTCTGTCATCCTTCCCTTTCCAGCTGTAATCATGTAGAGTTTCCCTAGTGGCATTGGTGGAACCTGAGACCTGACCTCATTGGTCCCACTAATGACTAGGTAGGAATAAATAATTTAGATTGTTAATGAGGGTTTGAGCTATTTCCCCAATGAGCCCAACTTTCTGGCAGCCTCAGACTTTAGAGCTCAGTGGAGTATGTTTCTAAAGCTGCTGCCATTTTCACACCCTTTCCTCACAGTTGGGAAATAGTTGGAATTTGGTTTTGAAAAAAGTATGGATCTCCTGGAGATGGGCAGTCTTTGATAGCACACTGGGAAGTAAAGTCTGTCCTAGGCTGTTCATTCATTTCAGGCATTGCTAAAGTGATACAAAAGAGACCACACATGTGAACCTAATTTCTGATTTGAACTTTTCCACACAATTTATAAGTTAAATCACTGTCAATCTGTGATGAGTCCATTATGATCTCCTTTTTCAGGAGTTGTGCCTAAATTTGAGGGTACTTCTGACATGCCAAAGAACGAGTGGTAGTTAGCAAATCACTTCCATGTCCTTGTAGACCCACACTGGCGTCCCCTGGGCCATTCTCATCTCTGTCCACTGTTTAGTTCTTGGTGCACAGGTTTACAGGTTCTCTGTGTCAGGGCTGTACTGCTTTTAGTCATGCAGAAGAGTCCCACTGCTCCGACACCATCCAAGTGACAAGAACTCCATGGCCTCAGGAGCCCGGGGGACACTGACCCTCTGCCACAGTGTGGCCTGTGAAGCTGGGCAGCTCAGCCTCATCTGTTTACCTAAAGGATGGCAAACGTGGACCCACCTCTCTGCACTGCAGCACTGGAGACCGTGTTTTCAACACATGAACTTCTGGAGGATGTTCAAACCATAGCAACTCATTTTGGGGATCTCATAGACCAATGGTTCTCAATGCTGATCCCTTGATTGGCAGCAACAGCATCACCTGAAACTTGTTAGAACTGCACATTCTCCAGCCCAAGCCCGGGCTTACTGAATCTGAAGCCCTAGGGTTGGGACAGCAATCTGTGTTTTAACAAGCCCTGCAGGTGACTCTGATGTGCTCAAGATTGAGAACAGCTGTCGCAGAGAACATTGTGGGTTTCCTTGTGCTGACTTCTACACATGAAGCCCATTCCTTGGGCCCATTCCTGGGCCACTGCTCTGCCCTTCCTCCCGTCAGGACCATTCATTTGTTTCTGCTTAGCCCCTGAGACCTTAGAAACAGCCCAGGCACACCCCTGCTTCTCCTGCAGCCTGCACAGCAGGATCCCCCGAGAGGCAGCCTTCATTTGGAACAATTTCTTTCCCACTCCTGTTTCCCAACCTTTCGGGCATTGAGTTGACTAAATTCAGAGTAAGAAATAGGCCAAATCCTCTGTTCCACAAAAACTAATTACCTTCTCTGTCCTCCTCAGTCCTACCCTGTGAGGTGGGGGAGTTCTTTTCCTTCCTTTCCCAAGCACATTCCTCTGTGTTGTCCATGACCCTCTCCACTGGGCAGGTGGCCCCAAGATGTTGGGACAGGCTCATGTCCCAAGATAGTTTTCTGGCTCCTCTGACAATCTCTGGCCCTGGAGAGAGAAGCATAGGAATATTGAAGCTGGCCAGCTTTCATCAACCACTGATGCTGCAGCACAAGCATCACAGTTTTCCCTAGGGGGTGTGTATCTCTACTCTTGATTTATGCTCTTTCCTTTGATGATTTTAGCTTTTCCAGGGATTTTCCATGCCTTCCTCTTTCTCCTTGCCTAAACATAAGTGTAAACCCACTTGTTCAATCCCCACCTCTCAGAGAAGCTCCAATTTAGCATTTCTTGGGCTAGCCCCATTCTCTACCTCATACCAACATGGCCAAAACTCAATATTTCATCCTCCACAATAAACCCCCTTGTTCTCTTGCATTTCCCTTAATCCTTTCCCAGACTAGTGAGTTCCCATCACCCTTTGAATCTCAGTTTTGACATCAAACATGTGCAGGTTTCCCTGAATTTTCCCCACATCCAACCAAGCCTGGGCACTGTCCACTGTGCACCTTCAGTAGCTTTTTAATGTGGGCCTCTGCAGAGCTCCTCCCCAGTAGGGGCAGGATCCCAAGGGTCTGTATCTCATTCACCTTTGCACCTTCCAGCCTAACATGGATGCTCATGTCAAACCAGTATCATAGCAGCTTAGAAAGATCATCCCTTTTCCTAGTGGGCTACCTTATAGCTGCAGAGCTGCCATGTCCAAACACACTGAAGGAGGTATAAACACACTTCCAGTCACCCCTAACAAAGCTGGAAGCCCAGAGCGGGCCCAACATTTTGTACTAAGTCACCAGGGCAATGGCTATGCTCACATCCTATTCACAATTGGCCTCCTAGATGACATTCACCATCGTATGAGGCTGAGAAACCTAACCAGCTATTTACTGTTTCATCACATTGAGGACCATAACTTTACTAGTTCAGAGACTCTTGCCCTGGAAGAGCCAAGTTGCAAATCTTTATGCCTCAAGGGAGAACTTTCTGGAAAGTCTCAAGTCATCAACAGACAGTTTACATTCCTAGATTCACATTCTCTTGCTGTGTCCACCAATCCTAAACTATTATGTCACAATCCTTACCCAATTTGAATCAAGCCTCCCTCTCCTACATTAAAAGATCTCCCTTAAACCAGACGTCAGAGTCTTCATAAATAAGACCTTCTTCTCCTCCTATTGAGACTTCCTTGTGGTGGAAACTATGCACTCAGCTTTGCCTTATTATCAAGTAATTTGGGGAGCCAGCATGCAACAGGGCATTGCTTACCTAGGCCTTTCCTGCTTACCTAGGGGATTGTTACTTTGCATTCAGAGGTTTGCATTCAAAGGGAGTTTTGTTCTCTCAGCGTCTTCTACAGTGAAGAAGTTCTACATCTTGACGTAGTAATGCCTATGTACTCGAAAATTCGAACAGCCATGGAGCCAATAGCCAAAATGCTTTCGTCTCTAGATCAAAATAACCTTCGGCTTCTGGCTGCAAAGAGCATCTGCGGACGGAAGACGCGATGATGTGGCGCCTTCTGAGAACTGACCAGCAGAGGGCGCTCTTGAGAAAGAAGAAAGATGTGCAAGCTTGTTCCTGTCAGGGATGGCAAATTCCACACAGGAGGCACCACTTAGCTGTAATTATTGTAATGAATGGTAAATGCAAGTGGACTTCCACAGGACATGAACCAGAACAGCCATGGAGTGATAGCGGTGCCAACTGCGGGAAGCCCAGCGGAGAACCTTCCCAAAGTGGTATTCAGGCTAGGATTTCAAGCCTCTAGTGGGGTTTGGCCTTTTTACCAAGTCTCCTGAAATAACAGAATTTCCCCCAGTAATTCTGAGCCCTGTGGCCTTTAGGACATGCCATCTTGAAGTCCTTCTGAACTACTCACTCTGCGGTTTCTGAGAAATTATTCTGAAACAGAAGATCACTCTAAGCCAGAATTGGCAAACTTTTTCTGTAGAAGGCCAGATAATAGATATTTTCACTTTTGTAGGCTATACAGTATCTATGACAATCTTGCAAATAGAAGAACTATTTGGCTGAGTAGCTGGAACTACAGACATGTGCCATTGCACTTGGCTCGGAGTTATCTCATTCTGATTCTGTGGGAGCTCAGTGCCTTTCCTTGCCTTTGAGCTATTTTGTAACTGTAAATTGTAGATAACTGACAGCAATGCAACAGAATTCTTGTTTTAGACATGCAACTGAATCCTGTCTAGTGGAAGCTCAACTGACTTGTCTGCCCTTCAGTAAAGAAGCTATTTTTGCATCCATTTGGAAACTCATTTCAGTATTCCTGATCTTTAAATGTCTCTTTTTAAATTTTTGCTTTAACCAATTGTAACATCACCCTAGTTTCTAAATCTGTTTTAGAAAGCTATCTTGGGGCATGAACCTTGTAGCTTAAAAGCAGGCACAGAAAACATGAAACTAATGGGTGTGACTGTATTCTAATGAAAATTTATAGACACTGAAATTTGAATTTCATATAATTTTCATGTCTCAAAATATTTTTAAACAATTTTCCATGATTAAAGCAGTAAAACCATTATTAGCTCATAGGCCATCTAAAAACCAGCCAAATTTGGCCCATAGGCTGTGGTTTGCCAGTTCCTGCTCTGAGCCAACCCTCTGCCAACTTCTCAACTCCATCTGTAATGCCCATGTCTCTCTGAGAGAATACCTTTATAAATTCTTCTTCCTAGACCGTGTAGAAATAGTTATCCACCAAGAAAGATGAAGGAACCAAAACATCTCATTCAGGTCCTACCACGTCTATTGCTAAGCAAAGTGCTGTTAAAAATTCTGACTGAGTTAAGGGGTTTAATAAAAACACATGATTCTCAAGGGTCAAAATGACTGCTCTTTCTGGTGTGAATACTAACTGCATCGTGCATCTCTTGCCAAGGAGGAGTCCCTTTGCTGACTTGGCACCAGATTAAGGGAGAGCATGAAGGTGGAGCTGGATCAACTGAGGTTTGGGCCCTCAAAAGAACCTTACCAGTTGAGATTTTGGACATGTGACTTAACTCTCTAGCTTCTGTTTCCTCTTCTGTAATGTGAGGGGATATTATTATCTGATAGGGCTTTTGGGAGGGTGTTAAGAGCCAAAACACAGTAGGCACTAAATTGATGTTAGCTTTTATTACCCAACAGATAGAGATAAACTCTCAGAAATGCCATGTCTTTCTGTGAGAAAAGAGGTGCTTTTCAATGTTAGTGATGGGATGTAATAGGAATGGATTGTAAGATCTTGGAGAACAGGATACAAAGTTCTTCTTTTTTCTGAATTACTTAGCTTAACTCAGCTGCCTGGCACCTGAAGTGGTCTCAATTGTAAGGAAAAACCTGTACTTCAATAGAAAACAATGCACTGTTTACAGTATTACTCTTCCAAGTTATCTAATTCTTTTTTTCTTTCTCTCTTTTGTTTTTAGAAACAGAGTCTTGCTGTGTTTCCCAGGCTGGACTGGGCTCAAACGATCCTCCCGCCTCAGCCCGACCTTCCTGCCTCAGCCTCCTGAGTAGCTGGGACTACAGGCATGAGCCCCAGCAGTTGGCTCGTAATTATCTAACTCTGATTCTGTGGGAGCTCATCGCCTTTCCTTGCCTTTGAGCTATTTCATAACTGTAAATTGTAGATAACCGATAGCAATGCAGAAGAATCCTTGTTTTAGACACGCAACTGAATCATGTCTAGTGGAGGCCTAACTGACTTGTCTCCTACTTTGTGGAAGAGGCCAATTTTGCACCCATTTGCAAATTCATTTCAGTATTCCTGATCTTTAAATCTCTTTTATTTATTTTTGCTTTGGTCAGTGGTAACATCTGCCTTGTTTCCTTGTTAATAATGAGTTAGATAAAATCTTTGAAATGTGTTCATTTAATACCTATGTGAGAGTCATGATTTCACTTTTGTTTTTGTGGAAAATTGTCTTTCAATATGCTGTTTAATTATGAAATTGAATTCAGGAACGTTTTCCTAGAAAACATTCGAACATGGTCCTGGGGAATGACCTAAAACACTTCCATGTTGCCCTTTTGAATCATCTCCTCTTTCCATTTATGTTCTACTCATGACTCTGCCACTACATTTCCTTATAATTTTGAATGGCACTTCAACTTTCCCATCTGCAAAATAGGGAGTGGAACTAAAAGGCATTCTATAAGACAGCAATTCTCAAACTTCATGGTCTAGGGACGTCTACACTTTTGAAAATTATTGAGGACCTCCTGAAATTATCAGGGCTTTGGCTTATGTGGGTTGTAGCTCTTGTTATTTTCCATATTAGAAATTAAAACTGAGAAAATTAAAAAATATATGTATTTATGAGGCTGGGCATGGTGGCTCATGCCAATAATCCCAGCACTTTGGGGGGCTGGGGTGGGTGGATCACAAGGCCAGGAGTTCGAGACCAGCCTGGCCAACATGGCGAAACCCTCTCTCTACTAAAAAAATACAAAATAAGCTGGGCATGGTGGCCCATGCCTGTAATCCCAGTTACTCAGGAGGCTGAGGCAGAATTGCTTGAACCCGGGAGGCAGAGGTTGCATTGAGCTGAGATCGTGCCACTGCACTCCAGCCTGGGCAACAGAGTAAGACTCCATCTCAGAAAAAAATGTATTAATTCATTGAAAATAACAATAACAAGCCCATTACATGGTAACATAAATAACATATTCTTATGACAAATAACTATATTTTTCAAAACAAGAAAATATACAGTGGGAACAGTGGCATTGTTTTACATTTCTGCAAATTTCTTTATTGTCTGGCTTAAGAGAAGACAGATTTTTGTATGTGCATTTGCATTCAATTTGTTGTGATATCAATATGTAGCCTCTAAAATATCCAATTATGTTCATGAAAGAAGGCAAGTAAAAAAGGCAAATAACATCATAATAATATTATGAAAACAGTTTTGACCTTGTAGATTCTCTGAAAGGGGCTCAAGGCCCCTCAAGAGTTACTGGAACTCCCTTTGAGAACTGCTGTTATAAAGTAAACCAAGATGACCTAGAGGTGGGAGAGTGGTTTTTTGATGATGGGCGTGCCAGTACATCATGCTGGTCCCTTCTTAGAGTGACAGTTGGCTTTCCCAAGCATTCTGGAACAGCCTTTCCTTGTGCGTGCACATACGCAAGCGTGTGCATGTGTAGCAGCATCTGTTGATCTGTGCTGGGATTCTGTGTTACAAGCTTTAGTGGGACATCACATATCCCTGGGGTAGGGACAGGAAATGGATTGACGGTGGGGAAGGAGATAAGCTCCATTCTTTTTTCCCAAAGAAGCTCTGAGTGAGTCCTTGAAACTGCATTTGCATGCGCCTTTGTCCTAAAATTCTTTCTTGATCCTTTTCTCAAATCATGGCTTGGAGAGTGAAGCCTGTGGAAGCTTCTACTCTTACTCAGATGACCCTGCTTCTGACCCTTGGAGGGTCACTGGGCTCTGAGATGACAGAGAAGCAGGTATTGGAAGAGTAGTCAGTAAAGGAAGAGAGTTTTCCTTCCTGAAAGTCCTAAAGAAAAAAAAACAACACTCCGTGCCTTCCCTGTTAGAATCACTCTTCTTGTTCTTCCTTGCACAGGCTCCTTGATACCAGGAAATATTTTCAGTGCAAGATGAACCTGCTACTGCTGACACTTTCTAGGTACCAAACGACCACTGTGAAGAAAAGGCAAATATTGACATGAGCTCACTGATTTCTTCCTTTTAGAGAAGTAACTCATAGGTTGGAAGTTTATAAATAATCTACTTATTCTATAAATAAGAACAGACTCAGAGCTTTTATTATCACCTCCCTCTTATGTACTTACATTCCAATTTACACTCTAAGATAATAGTTAAGAGTTAAATCTTTGGAATCGAGACAAACCTAGGTTTATATCCTTGATCTGCCACTTCATGGCAACGGGAATTTAGAGAAATGTCAACCGTTCTAAACCCTAAATTCCTCATCTATAAAGTAGGGGTGAGTTACTTTGAGATCCCCGCAAAACAGAGCCTGAGTCAAGGACCTGGATGCAGGTAGTTTATTAAAGGTAGTGTTGAGGGTGATCCCAGAAAGAAGCAAGGTAGGAAGAGAGAAAATGAGGCAGATTTCAGTGAGAAAAACAATATGGCATATTATTGGGCTGGTTACTGTTGCGGCTCATTGAGGACTGAGCAACCTCTTAGGGATGCTCAGAGAAATCATATAAAATACATCCAGAGATGTCCCTCTGAAAGGGCGGGATCCTGAGACATTTCTCCAGACTCATCCCTCACTGGCTGAGGATTGCCCCAGGGGCACCAATTTTCACTGGGAAGAATGAGCTTGCAGAGAACTCTCCACTGCAGCTGTGGCTGAAATCAGCAGTGGATCATGGATGTGTCATGAGGCACAAAGCTATCTGCTACAGGAGATAAATAATGCTCACGTCCTAGAGTTATTGTGAAAATTAGATGAAGTGCTGTCTATAAAATGTCTAGCATTGTGCCTTGCTCAAAGGTAAGTACTAAGTAAGCGTTCACTTTATTGTTGCGGCTGCTGTTGTGATCATTATGATTATTATCATTGTATGTTCATGAGTGAGAGAGGTGAGTGAATATATGACTTAGAGGGTTCCAAGAATGACATATAATCTGCAGTCTATCTCTTCTATGCCACAGCCTGTATGATGATTTACCATGACCAATGGCCAATTGTTGTGATTATTAGGGGTCATTACACTACTTTTACTTTCTCACCCTCTTTTTGATGTTTTGTCAAAATTTGGGCTCAAGGAGAAGGCATATTCTGTCAGTTGTTTGTGACGGAAAAAAGGTTGCTATTATGCTAGAGCAGCGCTGTCTAATAGAACCTTCCACGGTGATGGAACTGTTCTATATCTGTGCTGTCCAAAGACAATAGCCACTAGCTGCATGTGGCTTTGGGCACTTAAAACATGGCTAGTTCAGCTGAGGAACTGAATTTTTAATTTTATTGAAAGTTGTAGTTAATTTATATCTAAATGTAAATAGCCAAATGCACACACAGGGAAGGGCAATTAGAGATAGTGTTCCCAGTAGATAGTGGAAGGGCCCCTTCCCCAGGGAATAAAATTAAGGTGATGCAGCCAGCAATGTATTTCCTCCAGCCCCTGGGCCTGAAGCCTACGAGATCTGACTTCCAGGTTGGTGCATGGTGGTATCACCCAGGCCAAAGGGCTGCTGGCTGAAGACAATGTTTCCATGATGTTGTGAAGACATGGAGCCAGTAGAGGTTGCAGGGGGAGAGGTGACGACCTCCACTCAGCTTTGGCCCATTGTTTTGTGTGCAGAGCCAATTGCCCACCCCTTTGCAGGGGAGAGCTTCATTCTCAGCTGCCCTACAATGAGGGAAAGATTAAAGAGAAGCCCACCCACCCAGTGTTGTCTACTTCCTAAAGGTTACACTACCCTACAGACAAGACTCTTAGACAGACGCGGTGGCTCATGACTGTAATCCCAGCACTTTGGGAGGCAGAGGCGGGAGGATCACCTGAGGTCAGGAGTTCGAGACCAGCCTGGCCAACATGGCAAAACCCCGTCTCTACTAAAAATACAAAAATTAGCCGGGCGTGATGGTGGGCACCTGTAATCCCAGCTACTCAGGAGGCTGAGGCAGGAGAATCCCTTGAACCCGGGAGGCAGAATTTGCAGTGAACTGAGATTGTGCCACTGCACTCCAGCCTGGGCAATAAGAGTGAAACTCTGCCTCAAAAAAAAAAAAAAAAAGATTCTCATTTAAGTATGATTAACTCCAGCATTACCTCCTCTGGCTGGTCATCACTTCTGCCCTCCCTTTAGCTTCTTTGTCCTAGAATCGACCACCTTGGTAACTGACTATTCACTTGTCTACTTTCTCCATTAAACCACAAGCTCCATGAAGGCAGGTGCCATGCCATCTACCCTAGCACAATGCCTCAAACACAGTCAAATACTCAACAATACTGACAGCAAGGGCAACACGAGTGGAGAGAGGAAAAAGGTTCATATTTCCTGAAGTCATTCACAGACCTCATGGAATTCAAGCTGGTCCTTGACAGCAAAGCAAGTTTAGTTATTTAAGGAGTTGTGTAATGACATTCCAGAGGAGGTAACATCAGAAGCAAAGCGGGGGACTAGCCAGGCATGGCGGTGGGTGCCTGTAATCCCAGCTACTTGGGAGGCTGATGCAGGAGAATCACTTGAATCCGAGAAGTGGGGGTTGCAGTGAGCTGAGATCACACCACTGCTCTCCAACCTGGGCAACAGAGCAAGACTCTGTCTTAAAAAAATGTAAAAAGCAGCAAAGACAGGGAAGTGGGATGAACTCACAGCACAGTGAAGGAGACAGGATGAACTGTAAAAGAGGGTTTGGAAGGCAAAATGGGATTAGCCAAGTGGGGCCTTGAGAACCAGGTAGTTGAGATTGGACGTGATGTGGTTGACAAGAGCACCATGAACCAGAGAACCCTGGATTTCTGAACATGGTGAAAGATGAGGTAACATCAATAAATCTGTTAAGATGTGGTTGGCATCAGTTGTTTTTTGCCTTTAACTTTCAATCCTGCCTCCTGTAGCAAAAGGACTTCAATTTCCTTAGAATCACTGTACTGCCCACATGGCCCAGTGACTCTACCTGTATCCCTAGGTCCAGGGGTGGGTGAGCACAGGAACCAGATCTAGCCAATAGTGTCTTAGGAAGGGTTCCAGGGATATAGCCAGAGGCTTCTGCTAGAGCTGTTGTTATCTTTCTTCCTTGATCACTAAACTGTTGAGATATAAACCTGGGCCTGCTGACACCATCTTGATGCTGTGGGGCAAGAGTCTGAGAATTAAACCAGCACAGAGAAGAGCCTAGCCAAGGGATGACAGGGACATCCCATGACATCCTCTAAGCATCTGGATCCAGCTGGGCTTGAAGTGGGACCTATTTTGGGGCATTAGGTTTCTGTCACTTGCAATCAAAGAAGTCCTGACTAATGAATACTCAGGGTCAATTGGGTGAAAGTGGGAGGAGATGAGCATCAGAATGGCCATACCAGCTGGTGTGATGGGAATTCAGACATGAGACACTGAGGGTCTCAACCAGGGCGTTTGGGGGCTAGAGAGAAAGGGGGTGAGTTAAGAGGTGAGCAGGAGCTATCTAGCGGTTTCCTTTCTTTGAAGGTTGCTGTCAAGTAGAGTCTAATGGTTCTTTACCACCTCTGCCTTCATGATTCCCCTTTACCTCTTTCATTTTTCTTTTCTTTTTTTGAGATGGAATCACGCTCTGTCACCCAGGCTGGAGTGCAGTGGCGTGATCTTGGCTCACTACAACCTCTGCTTCCCCGATTCAAGCAATTCTCATGCCTCAGCCTCCCAAGTAGCTGGGATTACAGGTGCCCACCACCACACTTGGCTAATTTTTGTATTTTTAGTAGAGACAGGGTTTCACCATGTTGGCCAGGCTGAACTTCTGGCCTCAAGTGATCCACCTGCCTCAGCCTTCCAAAGCGCTGGGATTATAGGCGTGAGCACTGTGCCCATCCTCTTTCATTTGTTTTTAACCATTTTGTGAGATAAATGAATCGGGCATTCTTGTACCCACTTTATAGCAGGAGAGGTCAAAGGACTTGCCCAAGGTCGCAGGGGAGCGCTGGGGCCTAGTTCTGATTCTCTAGTGCATGCTAATGCTTGAGCACAGTGTAGGCTGAGCTCCCCAGTCCCCGTATTTCTGTTGCTTCATTGTGGAGATGTAATACCCCGCTCCCAGCTTTTCTTATGACTTCCAGGGAGAAACAGCAGTAGTTCTTGCTGAGGAAAGGCCCAGGACCCCATGGCCTTCTTCATTAAAATAAATTCTGCCTGAGTCTCCTGGTTCTAAATAGAAGAAAATGTAGATTTGGGGCAGAACCGAAGGGAAAGGGATTTCCCTTGGCAAATTATTTGCAATTTGTGGATTGGAGCTGACCCAGCTCCAATTCCCTCTGTCATTCTAAGTGCCGTCTACAATGTGACCAGCTTATTAAAGAATGAGAACTGGAGGCAGTCCTCCCACAGGGGCACAACAAAACAGGAGCAGAGTCACAGCCCAGCAGCGTCTTCCTCAGTGTGGCATGTGTAGTTGCTGACTAGATTCTCACCCTTCAGTTACATGTTCATGCCTAGGCAGCCACTTCTGGGGGCTGTGGGAAGAAGAGCGAGAATATTTATGAGTTGTTCATGCCTTTCCTTTGGCAGTATGAAAAGCTAGCTGTCATAAATACTGTAGTGGTCCTCAGACTATAGCATGTAACAGAATGCATGTTCTTGAGTCACTGCCAGGGATTCTGAGTTCGTGGGTAGCTCAGGATCTGCTTTGTAAAGAGGCATTCCAGGTATTAATACTCCTGAAGCAAGTGGTCCATGGACCACAGTCTGAGAAACACTGATGTCAGTGGAGCACTAGTGTGCAAACTCCAAGCGGCCCCCTTCATCCGTGGTTTAAAGATGCTGCTGTCGCTGGCACAAGTCCCAGGAGATCCGGAGATCCAGTGTTTCCTTCTTTACTAACAGGGTCTGTTACTGGCATAATCTGAGGGACATTCAGAAGTCTTTCTTGACTAAGAAGATCTCCGAGGAGCAGCTGCGTCTAGAGTTCTAAGGACTTAGCTTCTCCTGTACTCCTTTTAAATCACAGATAGCTACAGAGAACAGCACTTCTGTTGTTGTTTTTATTTTTCATAAGGGAAAAAGCCCACTGTGGCATACCTGCAGCAAGTGAAAATGTAAATACAGCTCCTCTGTCGGCATAGTCCACCCTATCAGAGCCCTGGGCTCTCCTCACAGCCCCCACATTTCTCTGTCCCCAAAGGCTGTACCCAAGATGTACAGACCTAGTAAGAAATGCTTTTAGAGTGTCAAGTGAGTTTTTTCTTCTTTAGGACATCTCTGTTAACAAAATCCTAAGGAAAATCAATGGATTCCTATTTCCTCATCCATTCATACCATCAGATCCTTCTCAAAATGACCACAGAATCAGTGGCCTTCACAATGATATTGACCGCATATGAAATGAATCTGAAAATTCCATTTATTAAAACACATACATTGTTCATGTGGGATGAAAGTGTGCACATCACATTCAGGTTTTCCTGCTTTAACATTTCTGTAGTTCTCTCTTTGAAACACACGCTCCACAGATCTTATATAGGAAAAATGTGAACAACTTTTGGGCTGCAAAACATTAATGCATACATAACAATTCATCATTGCCAAGTGCAGCTAGAAGCAAATATTTAGGAAGAAAGACAAAGAAGTATAAAAATTCCTAAAGACAGCATGCTTTATTTTCTCAAAATTCCATATGTGACTATGAGTGTATGGAGAAATCGTTTGATTTTTAAATTTATTGTTTAATTTGTCCTTGGTAGGCAATCTCCTTCAAATATTATTAGCAAAATCAGACATAGATCAAAGTATTTATTTGCATCTTCTGATTGAAATTAAACAGTACTTGGTTTCAAATGTTTTAAAAATAACACTTTTTAAACTGGAGTTGATATTGAGGATCATGTAAAATTGTTCTTTATAGACTTTAGACTTCGCATTCTAAATATGAAGTTTATTGTTACTACTTATTAGTTAATTCCATGGCAGATTTTCATTACTATCGAATATATTATATGTAGAAACTAGGGCCTTAAATAATTAAACTGACTTTTCCTATTAGTTATTCCTTAAGATAAAATTATGCTGGTGAAAATGACTGTTGAATTTCTCAAGAAATTAAGTTCTTTAGAGGCATAAGTAATCGAAAGGCTTTTTCCCCTGAATAAATACAAATACCAATAAGCCAAAACTCATATAAAGATTTTCGTATTATAATTCCATACTGTAAGACATAAAATTATGAAAAAGCCAAAACATTTTCCTTAAAATGCTCCCTAGAAATTGTAATTCCATCTTAATTGCTCCAAAGATCTAGATTTACATGGAAATATAAAGAGTCCTTCTGAGAAAAGGAAATGCTGTGAATAGTGGAAATCGTCTGGGCCTTCTAATGATGCCTCAGTCACCACCAACGAGTGCTTTATTCATTCATGCTTGTTTTCATGTGACCACATACTCAATTTGTGTTTTGGCCCATTTAAAAACTGTGATATGTTTTAGCTTATTCCACAGTGTTACTAAGCTAATTGTACAATGCTGTAGTTTAATAAATACTCTGCTGTTTTCTTCACCCCTAAATCTTCATGGGCGTCCTGACTGTAACAAAAACCCACAATTTGAACAGAAGAACAGAAGCATCTGGTTACAGAAGTGCATTCATACATTTCACAAATGTTTCAGTATCCTCTTCTCCCCCACCCCAGCATGAGGTTTAATTGGATGTATTCTTTCACCAGCGTGCCCATGAAGGAGCTAAGGAAAACATTTACCAAGTTTGTTTCAAAATCTGTCCTTGGCATATCAAACTTTTTCTCTTCCTTTTTCATGCTTTTTTTTTTTAAAAAAAAAAAAAACAGGAGAAAGCAAATAGAGAGGAAAGAGAGGAGAATAAAATTAATTGGGAGATGGAGATGGTATTTGGGGATTTGAAAACAAACAAGATGTAAGAGAGGCCCTCTTTGACTGAAAATGACACAGAAAAAGGTGATCAAGGCTTCAGGGCCTGCTGTTACTGATGGAGACTACGGCTACAGTGAAAAATTACTCTCACTACCATATCTTGGGGAAGGAGCACTCTAGTTGCAAGGAATTTGTAAATAAAGGCTGAGAGACTCTAACAAACAAGATGGAGAACAAAAACAAAGATTCCATTAAAAAATTTGTTAAGTGAAAAACCAAGACCACCTCAGTGGACAAAAGAGTCAGAACTCTTCCTGGTAGAGCCGGCTGTGGGGACCGCACCTGCCGCCCAAAGAGTGGCGATTTGAGGTCCTTCTCCCTGGAGAGTTAATAGCTGGAGTTCTGAGAATGGTCACCTTCTCTGGAGCTGTGGGTTTATTTCTTCTGATACTTGAACAAAGGAGGGCCATGGTTTTCTTGTTAAGAGCACAAAAAATATTCTTTTAATCTAGAATGTCCATGATTCAGGGAAAGAGGGAACTTGGTCATACTCATGGCAAAAGCACTTCCCAGCTCATGGTGAATCCTTAACTCTCCTGCTTGGTGACAGCTGTGCTGCCCTGGGTCCTGGATAAACCAAAATGCTTTGGATTCTGGAAAATGTATTGAAGAGGCATTTATACCACTATTAACTAGGAGGTATTTTAGGTGTGGCTAAGGCTCTGAAGTAATCTCAATTTTCAAAATACTGAGATTTTCTTTCCTCCCCAGGGTCTTTTCCCTCTCATTTCCTTTCCCAGCTTTAGAGTAAAACAACAAAACTTCTGAATGGATGTAACATAGGGAGATTTTCATGCAATATTACTCAAAAATTGTCACAAATATATGAAAGCACCAGTCACGACACAGGATTTACTTTTACTTGCAGAATCAAAGCTATCATGTACACGTTAGGAATAGTGAAAAGAGAACACAGACAACTGGCATTTTTTGTCGTTGTTACCATGAGGATACACCATGGGGTACATCTCCCTAAACATTTTGTGTGATCATTCTTGGAGTTCAATCTGATAGACCAGTCCAGCCTTATCTCCACACTACTCTAATGGGGAGGGGTGGAAGGAGGGGTAGAGGAGAAGGAAAAAAGAAAAAGAAAGGCACGGTGACTATACATCAATGCCATTAAACCGAATTGCGGCTACACGGGACAGTTCAGCTTATCAAAGGGTATTCTAAAGCCAATATTCATTCCAAGAAGGTCACACATATCTTACCTCAGTACAGCTGTCTGTTTTAATTGTTATTTTTTAAAATATGAAGCAGAAACAGGATTCTGGCGGGGGGGACTGGGGGATAGCAGAAAAGAAGTGACACCAATTTTATTTTTATATATTCCCCTCCTCCAGGCAGTTCGGCAGAATCAGATGTCTTAACTCAGGATGTGGATCGGCTTGCATTCTCATAAAGGGGACCAGATCTTTAAACATGCATAGCCTGGAGTTTCCAGGATGGTTCTCCTCACTCTCTTCAAATGCCGTGGACTAGAAAGGTGCCCACTTTGCTAAAAACTCTACATCAATGTCCCAGGAGCCTGGAGGCTCTTCAGGCCCCTCTCGAAGACTTAAAGGATGGCACAGAAAAACTTCTTCTCCCTAAACGGGTTTTCTGAAGCCGGAACAGGGGTCAGGAGGGGATCTTCCTTGGCATGCGCTTCACAGTAGGCCATCAAATCTGCGGCTGCCTTGGACACCTGGAAAAGGAGACAAAACCAACCAACACTGGAGTCTGGTACAGTCAGTCAAGGCCCAAGGCTTTAGAGCCCAATGTCCTGGCGTCAAATCCTTGCTCCATGAAGCAAGATACTCAGCCTCTAAAAGCCTCTGCTTCCTCATCTGCAAAGAAGAAAGTTGACGACACTGACCTCACAGGATTGCTGCCAGCAAGTCTGGGACTAGGTTAAGGTGAGTGAGGCACTTAGGGTGCAGAACCGAAGGAGGCACTCGCTGGCAGGGGCATGCAGGTGTCAACCGTGCACTTACACAGCCCTGTAGTGGCTGTCTCCTTCAAAATTTTTTTTTTTTTTTTTTTTTTTGAGATGCAGTCTCGCTCTGCTGCCCAGGCTGGAGTACAGTGGCTTGATCTTGGCTCACTGCAACCTCTGCCTCCTGGGTTCAAGCAATTATCTTGCCTCAGCCACCCTAGTAGCTGGGACTACAGGTGTGTGCCACGGTGCCTAATTTTTTGCGCTTTTGGTAGAGACAGGGTTTCACCATGTTGGCCAGGCTGGTCTTGAACTCCTGGCCTCAAGTGATCCACCTGTCTCGGCTTCCGAAAGTGCTGGGATTACAGACATGAGCCACTGTGCCCGGCCCTCCTTCACTTTTGTGCTCCGATATCTCATTGCCCCACCCTAGTCCCAGCCCTGGTAACAAGGGTTAAATGAAATAATCCATGTAAATCATTTAGCGTCTGGCACATAGCAAGCTTTCCACACAGGCTAGCCATTATTATCATTTTGTAGTCGTGACTCTCTGCTTCAGGAATTGTGCTAGGGGTGCCTAACGCCATGTCAATTTCCCTTTTTAAGCAGATGCATCAGGAGGTATATCTATGTATATACATACACTATATAGAACATATTTTTATACATCATATATATTAAAATGCTATATCTGTGACTTTAACCAAGCATTGTGCCCTTTAGTGATGTTTCACTGGGAGGCTGTCACTGATTCTGGCGATGCTATCATTTCTTACAACATATTTGTAGCTCCTTGTTAGGAGTTTCCTGTAGTACCTTCCTTCGACCATCTTCACCAGAGGAAATTTTTACTACATGAGAGGGTGGATTTAGTTTCAGGAAATAAACTAAAAGTCATCTATAGCTACATCTGGGGACTAGGTAAATGATCAACCTGGGGAATGCCATTTGGGGTCAAATTTATTACATAAAATAACACATTTCCACATGAAAGCAACACCACTGTACTACTATGAAAACCTTTCAAGTAACTACTGAAAGGATATCAAAGCAACTACTGAAAGGATAATCTAATTTAAGATTTGGGTGAATTATATTATTACTAAAGATAGTCACTACCCCTCCCTACAAGTGGGACATACATGCCCACATGATGACATCAGACTTGCCCAGTGACATAAGCTTGCTCTGGCCAGAGAGATGTGAGCAGAATTTATGTGGATCACTTATGGGCAGAAACTTTAGGAGCCAATGCACAGTTTGCCATGTCCCTTCCTCTATACCACTTTGTCCAACTGAAATAATTTATGAGGAACCCTCTTAATTGATGCAGAGGTTTTAACAAATGGCAGTGGCAATACCCTTGATTTGTTTCTTGTCCCAGGGCTGAGTTGATTAAACCTTTGTCACTCCTGCCTCAGCCTCCCAAGTAGCTGGGACTACAGGTGCATGCCACCATGCCTAGCTGGTTTTTCAAAAATTTTCTTGCTATGTCGCCCAGTCTGGTCTTGAACGCCTGACCTGAAGCCATCCTCCCGCCTCACCTTCCGGAGTCCTGGGATTACAGGTGTAAGCCACTGCACCCGGCCTTTGTTACTTAAGGCTACTTCAACTTTATGATTTACTGGTTGGGTAGGGAAATCAGTTTCCTCTTCTCATCCCATAAACCCTTGAATTTTTGGACTCTGTTCCCTTTGTCACAGAACAGATAGAGGCAACATTCCGGACAGAGGCTGCTCCATCTGCCAGCATCCCTGATGAAGGTGACATGGTGTGGAGTGGCAGCTGATTTATGATTGACATGTGGTAGGAGTGAGAAGTGTGCCTGTGCTGTTGCAAACCCCTAAGAATGAAGGGTAGGGCACCTTCTGTTACTACCACAACATCTAGCCAACCCTAATTGACACAAAGAGGTACAGGTATTGGTTTGTGTATTTGTTTCCTCTGGCTGTCTTGAACAAGTCATCACAAACTGGGTAACTTAAAACAACAGAAATTTATTCTGTTAGAGACTAGCAGTTTGAAATCAAGGCATCAGCATGGTTGGTCCCTTCTGGAGGCTCTGAGTGAGAATCTGTTACATGCTTCTCTCCTAGTGTCTGGTGGTTGCTGGCAATCTTTGGTATCCCTTGGCTTATAGACATATCACTCCAATCTCTGTCTCTATTTTTACATGGAATTCTCTCCTGAGTGTCTGTGTCTTTATGTGGCATTCTCCTCTCTGTGTGTCCAAATTTCCCATCTCACCAGTTAGAGTTACCCTTATCCAGTATGATTCCTCTTAATTTGATTACATCTACAAATACCCTATTTCCAAGTAAGGTCACATTCTAAGATTCCAGGTGGGCATAAATTTTAGGGGACACTAGTCAACCCAATACATGATATGTATGTAAAAATCAGTCTCACTTTTTAATAGACATTACAGTACTTATAAAAATATTTTTATTGTATACTTATTTTGTTCCAGACATTGAGTTAAATTTCCTCTTTTGATCTTCACAGTAATCCTGAGGTAAGAATTATTATCCTCTTTTTATAGATAAAAATTGAGGCTCAGCAGATTATATAAGTTGTTCAATATCATACAGCAAAGCGCACACAGCAGAAAAAGAACTTGAACTCAAATGTGTTGCCATTAAGCCACAGCCATCTGCATATAAACTACTCAAATGTGGGCTTTGTTCCAAAGGTTAAAATTGAAATTCTTTATGAAATGCTTCTATGACAAAATGAAAGGAAACAGCCTGTTTATGTCTTAGCTCCCCTACATGAAAACAAAGGACAGACTTTCAGACTGAATTGAGATCACTTTTTTTCTTCGTTCTTTCTTCTTGTTTGAGCGATAGTCATTGTTACACCAAACAGGAGCTTAGCTGTTAGGCAGCAGAGACTGTAAATCAGTGATATCTAAAACTCATTTGTTGCGAAGAGAAGCAGCACCGTTCATCCCTACTCATTTGCAACACTCACATACAACTACGTAGCATGAATATTCACAATCTTTTTATGATACAGGAAGTACTATACTAGGAAAATTTAATAACTTAGAGTTGCTCATATCTTTATATTTGAACATTTGATTCTGAATGGTTTCCTTCTTAAAATACATTATGTGTTTTATCTTGTTTCCTCAACAAGATTGCAATCTCCTGTGGGCAATGCTCCAACAGTGTCAGAATCCCAGCAGTAATTAGAATAATTGCTAATATTTATCAGCCCTTGCTATGTGTCAGAACGGTGCTAACCACTTTACATACAGTATCTTATTTAATCCTTACAACAACATTATGGGTCACAAGCTATTATCATTCTCATCTTAAATATGTGAAGTGGAGGCTTCATTAAGTGTTTGCCCCAGGTCCCACAGCTCCTGAGCTACTGAGTTGCGAGTCTCAATGTCCCTGACTTAATCTTCATGAACATTCCTCCTTTCTAACCTGTGGCTGTCTTCCTTGTCCTTTGCCTTATAATGAGTCACAGCAATAGTGTGCCTAGCAGATCTTTCTGCTTTCTGACAATCCCTGCTAACATTTTGCACACAGCTTCTTTTACATTCCTATGCCTACTTCTTCCATGAAGATTTCCCCAATAACTCCAGAAAATCTCTCCCCTTTCTGTCCTGTTGATTCTTCCTCCAAAGATATCTCAAATTTGGCGCCCTTCCTGTTATATCTATTGCAGCTACCCCAGTTCATACTGCAGTCTTCTCTCTTTGTGATTACTAAAATAACTTTGCAAATAAAAGGCAATTGATTTGGATTACCCCAGGGTTCCATGGATCGAATTCGGGGAGTGGTATGTGAACTTCAAATAATACAAAAAATTTACGTCTTTATTTTTCACTAACCTCAAATGGAAATTTAGCATTTCCTCTCATTATAAATATAGGCCAGGCACGGTGGCTCACGCCTGTAATCCCAGCACTTTGGGAGGCTGAGGCAGGCGGATCATGAGGTCAGTAGATCGCGACCATCTTGGCTAACACGGTGAAACCCCGTCTCTACTAAAAATACAAAAATTAGCCGAGCGAGGTGGCGGGCGCCTGTAGTCCCAGCTACGTGGGAGGCTGAGGCAGGAGAATGGCATGAACCCCGGGGGGCGGAGCCTGCAGTGAGCCGAGATTGTGCCACTGCACTCCCGCCTGGGTGAAAGAGCGAGACTCCGTCTCAAAAAAAAAAAAAAAATATATATATATATAGACAACACACTGCAGTAGCCCTAGCAGTACATGTGACTTGGCCACTGATAGATACCAGATACTTTCAATCACATTATATTCATTGCAGACATCTCAACATTGCATTTATGTTCGTCCACCTTATGATTGTAGATCTATTAGATCGTACATAATCAGTTAACAAAGGAGTACCTATGTATAACTATATCACATATATTTTTAAAAATTGATATTTTAAATATTTTAAAGAAAGTTATTTAAAACGTTTTATAAAAATATTCTAATGACCCTCATGTCAATATAATTAGTTTCTTTTGTAATTTAAAAACATGATTCTAAGAAGACCATAGGCTTGAGCAGACAGACAAATGAGTCAAGAGCACAAAAATGTTTAATTATCTCAGTTTTAAATGACTTCCTGTGTTCATAACTATGCAGAAGTAGTATTCTTTATACTGTAGCTAGAAAGATATTTTAAAAATACAAGTGGATTCCTATCATTGCCCTATTTAAAGCCTTCAATAACTTCTCATTGTAATTTGTAGAAAACCAAAACTTTGTAAAACAGCCTGTGGGTATTGCATGTTTTGGGTCTTCCCCTTTCTCCAATTTCATGCTGTAGCATTCTTCTCTCTCAAATATCTCCTTTACTTTTTGAAAGCTCCAAGTTCTTTTTTGCCTCAGAGTGTCACATATTCAGTATCCTAGAACACTGTTCTCTTCATCTCCTCAGTGGGTTGGCTTATCATCTTCCTTCAGAAGTCAGCAGAAATACCACCTCCTTGCAGAACCTTCACTGATCGCCTCATCCACAGTGACTTTCCTGGTTATTTTCTCTCAGACTACTTTCTCACATTCTTCTGTTTCACAGAAATTATAAATTGCTATCACAATTTATAATTACGGACATCGTTTGTTTATTTGCCATTTAATATTTGCCTTTCCCTTTAGGCTCGGGGCTCCCCGAAGGCAGGAACCACACCTGTGTTATTTACCACTGTATAATCAGTGCCTGACACATGTTCAGCACTCATAGTTATTGCTGAAGGAGTTCTCAAACATAATCTTCTTCGACAGATATTTCATGCAACGAATATTTACTGAGCATCTAACATGCCAGGTGTAGTCTGGATACTTGCAATAATCAGGGAACAAAATATACAAAGATGCATGTCCCTGTAGAGTTTATACAGCATTCTATACTTCCAATTTTGGCTATGATGGAGTAATAAGGGCCAACTAAACTCTCCTGCCTCAAATTAAAAACTGGGCAGAATATATGACGAAATAATTTTTAACTGTTAGACAATAGGTGGCACAGAGGAGTGATCCCTGAGAGAAGGGAGATAAGATAAATTCTACAGTTGCCCCAGCTTACTGCCTGCCACTGCACAGGGAGGGAGTACCCAGACAGAGTTCAGCAATCTCCCTGAGTTGAGGAGAGAATAGCAGAGAAGAAAGAATTACACTGGGGGACAGAAAGCTCTTAAGGCCTCTGGAGGATTCATCTTGAGTCTTTAGCTGAATACTGATTGGCACATGCATAGGAGAAAACCACTTGAGGCTATGCAAAGAATATCAGGAAGGAGCAAGTAAAACAATCCTGGAGATCACATAGGGCCAGAGTAGAAAGGCTTCCCAGCACACAAGACATTGAGTAGAGTCCTAACAAGGTTATTACTTCATTAGTGGTGCCATATAGCCCCAGGTTAAATGTTGTGGACCCACCTATCAAAGTTGAAAAGTTGAAAAGTAAGTCTTGAATAGATCAAAATGTTTCCAAGTAACTTAGCTGTTATTTTAACAATTGTTAAATACTTTAACAAAAGTAACAATTGTTATTTTTAAACAATTGTTATTTTAACAATTGTTAATTTTGTCCACATGATAAAGAAGGTAGAATAAATCAACACATGATAAAAAGACATAAGGAAGATATAAAAAGGCACAAATCAAATATGTAGACATGAAAAAATACAATGAGATGAAAAATACAATGAATAGAATTAGCAGTAGATTTATAGACACGAATATTCTTAAAATAACAATTGTTAATATTGTCCACATGATCAAGAAGGTAGAATAAATCAACACATGATAAAAAGACATATGGAAGATATTAAAAGGCACAAATCAAATATGTAGAGATGAAAAAATACAATGAGGTGAAAAATACAATGAATAGAATTAGCAGTAGATTAGCCACTGTAGAAGAAAGATTAGTGAACTTGAAGATAGCAATAGAAACTATCCAAAATGAAGGGCAGAGAGAAAATAGACTGAAAAAAAATATGAACAAAACACACTGAGATAGGAGACAACTTCAAATGGCTTAATACACACATAATTGGAGTCCACGAAGAAGAAGAGAGATATGGGGAGTGAAAGATAAAGAAAAAATATTTGAAGATATAATGGCTGAAAAATTTCCAAATTTAATGAAAACTACAAATCCACAGGTTCAAGTGACTCAAGAAACCCCAAATGAAGAAACATAAATCAAACTACACCAATGCACAGCATAATCAAATTGCTTATATAGTATTTCAGTGGGAGAATGGTGAGACTAGGCAATGAAACATAGTGGTTATATAGAGAATGTTGGAGGGTAGTAAGCTCATAAGAAAATAAAAAAGTAGATCAGGGTAAAGGGGATTGAGAGAGTGTGTTGGTGGCGGTAGGGAGGGGTCTGGGGAACAGTTGCAATAGTTAAGCTTAATTAATAAAATAATCAATCTTTTGGTAGAAACTTACAAAATGAAAGTTACAGTAACATAAATGGTGACTCACTGACTTACATTCTAAAGAAGCACTCAGAATGCTGTGTTGTGAACAGTACTCTATGGGAGTCAAGGGTAGAAGCAGAGACCATCCTGGAGGCTACTGCTTTATCAAAGTGAAGGGCAACAGGGATTCAGAACAGAGTAGTAGCAGCAGAGGTGGTACAAAGTAGTCTAATTCTGGATAAATAGCCTTTGAATGTAGAATCACCAGGATTTTCTAATAGATTAGATGCACAGTATGAATAAAAAAGGAAAATTAAGAATAACTCTAAGTTTTTGGACCAAGCAAATGAAAAATGAACTTGCTGTCAGTTGAGCTGGGTAGGGCTATGACAAGAGACTTTTGGGGGTGAAGATCAAGAATGCAGTTTTAGACAGATTGAAATTGAAATGTTTATTAGTGAGATGTATGATGCTGGAGTTTGAGATAATTAATTGGGCTAGAGCTATAAATTTGGTAATCGAGGTCCTAGAGATGGTACATTAAGCCTTGGGAACTAACAAGATCACCAAGAAAGTAGAGCTGAGTAACGAATGAACCCTAGGACCCTTGAATGTAATAAGTTGGAGAGCCTAAGACAAACCACAGGAGAATTATAAGGGGTAGCCTGTGAAAGTAGGCATTACTAAGAGGCAAATAAAGAGTTTCAAGGCACAATGAGTCATCAATCATGTCAAATGCTGCCAAGACATCAAATAAGATGAAAACTAGTAACTATTAAACTTAGCAGTCTGGAGTCATTGGTGATCTTGATGAGAGAAGCTTCAGCGGAATGGTGGGTGTGAAAGCTTCGTTGGAATGGGTTTAAGAATAAATGGGCCTTCTGCTCCTTCTTCTTCCTGGACAATTCAATCTTAAAACGATTAGGTAGGACCAAGCAAGTTAGGCTTTTACATTAGCTCAGGGACTCATGATGGGATATCAGAGCTGAAGGAGGATAAGGAGAACATCTATGCAAGGTCCAGCCTGGTAAGAAGTATAGGAACCTGAATGAATGTGCAAGGCATCCATGTGGGGAGAGGAGGCCATGGAGTGGAAGCTTGGTTCCCTACAAGACAGTGACAAAACAAGGATAAGGGGAGCCAGGTGTCTCACTGCAGGTGAGGGGAGTTACAAATACGGAAAGTACAAAACTGGAATGAACCCTGCAGTGTAGGGTAGGAATTGGTGGTATCGGTGAGAACTTATGGTTACATATACACATACATACAGATATAGAAAGAAATATAAATGGGGGGGGTACGGGAGAGAGAGAGAGAGACTGATTGTATGACTGTATTTTCTAGCTCTATCCACTGGGAGGTCCTGGCAACAGCAACACTTCAGCAGTGAGCACATTTGGCATCTAGATCTTGGTTTCTAAATACCATTCTCAAAGGAACCAGGAACCAGTGCTCTTTGGAAAAAAGGATGATTCCAGGACTAGGGCAGGGAAAACAAGGGGAGCCTAGAACATCTTTCTGTGCCAAAAACTGAGAAAGTGCTCAAAGAATGAGGGCGGCATGCCAAAAGGACACAATAACCACTTTCAGTCTGTGCCAACGGAAACATCAAAATACATGATGACAGTAGCAGACTGTAAACCACTGAATAAAAGAGGAAATTCCTCCCCAAATTCCAAATACTTTTTAACTTCAAAAAGAAAACAAATAGGTTTGTGTGGAGAAATCTGGAAAACACATTAGTCAGGTAGTGAAACTTAACATTACCAGTCAGTAACAATTTGAGATAATGTCCCACCAATAGAACACAAGGAAATGAATACTCCATTAGTTCTATGATATTAATGCCAAAGTTTTGTTACCTGAATTTAATTATAATTATCTGACAAAACCAAACTGAGTGACATTCTAAAAAATAAATGGCCTATAATCTCCAAAAGTGTCAAGGTCATGAAGGTCATGGAAGTCTAAAGAACTGTGCCAGACAGGACAACTAAATGCAACAAGTGATTCTGAACTTGGTCCTCTCGCTAAAAGGGACATTACCTGGATGATTTGCATACTTAAATGGGATCTCAGGATTAGAAGGTAGTAATGGGTCAGTGTTAATTTCCTGATTCTGATGATTGTATTATGAGTATATAGAAGAATGTCCTTACTTGTAGAAAATACACATTACAGTATTCAGAGGTGACAGGACATCTTTTGACAACTTATTCTCAACTGGTTCAGGAGAAAACAAAATTCTTTGCACCATACATGCAACTCTTCTGTAACTTTGAGATTATTTCCAGAATAAAAATGACTTTGCAAAAAAAAAGGAAAAGAGAAATTAGAGGTGGTGGATATAGATATTTTTTTCAAAGTCATACTGCAAAAAATGTAAACAATTGAGGCAGTTGCTAGAAGGGGAAGTTGAGGGATCAAGAAAAAAATCAAATTTTAAGATGGAGAAATAACACCATGTTTGTATGATAATGGAAATGATGTAGAGAATCAAAAACTGATGATGCAGGATAGACAGAAGGTGGAAGAATAAACTGCTGGAGGAGGTTTTTTGGTTAGAGAGATGGGATCTACTGCACAAGTGGACTTCACTTTTGATCACAGCAAGGATCTCCCCAGATTAGCAATTGCTGAAATCCTGCTATCCAGCATCCTCACCAAACCGACTGGGACTGAGAACCAGGAAGTAAGGAGTTGTGGGGGTGGCAGGGTGGGGCAGGTGGTACTCTAGACAGCTTCAATGAAGGCTACCGGACTGTGATTCTAGGCTCCAAAAAAACAGGAGAATTACTCTAGGAAGATTGCTTGACAATGCCAAGACGAAGCAGTTGTCAGTAAGGATAAAAACCAGATCCCCAAATTTAAACAGAAGGTAGAGATATAATCCATCTTCATTACATCTGAAATTGAGACACATCTTAAAATTGATGTTGCAAAATGCTTGCAAGCCATCAGGCAAAAAAATAAGCACAGACAGGCTGTCATTGCCTATACACACGGGACACTGCCTGTGCATTAAGGGTATCAGTCATAAAATCATGGCTTTAGTTGGGTTGCCTGCATTAATGGAGCCATCTAAGGTTGACTTAACTTTAATTTGTTTTTTAAAAGGATTTCAAAGATTATACTGGATGGAGCCTTGAGATGGGAAGTGTATATAGAAAAACAATCCAACTGTTTCCTCCTAATCTATACTCACACCACTCTACATACTTTTTTTCTGATACCAGATGTGTAGGTTTTCCCACACCAAGCAATTCTCTGGTCCACCTGTGTGTCCTACAATTTAATTCAATTCTGATACCATCTATGTGGAGATAGAAACAGATCCCACAGGTTAAGAGCTTAGTCTCACAAGACTACCCCTGCCCCATTTCAAATGCCAATAGCAAGTAGTAGGCCCCCAGGTTACTCAAAACTTCTGTCCAATTTGGCTACAAATCAGAGGTTCCCATGACTACCTCTTCAGGTTGAATAATTTGCTAGAGTAGCTCACAGAACCCAACAAAACAGTTTACTTGCTATTTCCAACTTATTGCAAAGGATATTTTAAAGGATATAAATGAAGAGTTGGAGAAAGAGATATTTAGGGTGAGGTTGGAATTGGCCTAGAAGGAGGATTGTATTCCATTTTTCCTAATAAAATTGAACACAAGCATTTTAGGGAAGGGATACTCTCAGCTCAAATGCTGGAAAAATACTTAAAATGTCCTAAACCTAGAATATATGTCCTCTCTCTAGTTCCAAGCATGGTGTCTAACTGGACCATTTCTCACTACAGGGTTCCATGAAGTTCAATTTCAATCTATTATCATAATCATCATAAAGATGACTTAATCATTAGAAATGTCAATATTTGGCTCACTAATTTATACATATTTGTCATTGTGAAAGTCAGTCTGTTCTTTTTATATGTTAAAGTGTTTTAAACAGAACACACACTATAAATGCTAGATACTTATGATCATACAATGATATGAAACAATTTATCTTTCTTTAAAATGACTAATTCCATTGTTTTAAAAAATATTTAATTTGAATCCCCCATTACCACAGTCTAATTTGTCCAGTTACATTCATGCTTGGAATCTCCAAGTCCACAAATGTAACTGGGAATGTCATGGGGAATATAGTAATGTTTTGTTATATGACACTGTTAATATACAAACTTAAAGCTGTCTACTAAAAAAAGCTTTTACTAAATGCTTGTGTACCCCAGTACCATGAAAGATGCAAACAAGTAGACAACATGGTCTTTGAAAAGGACTATGTAGTCTAGGTGGAAACATTTATTTGGTGAAGATGAAACTAATTAGTAAATTGATTAGTAAATATGGTCAGAATAGAAAAAGAGGTTCATGAACAAGTAGGAACTTGAGCTAACCCCTAAAGGAGGAATAAGATTGGGAGAGGCAAAGAAATAAGGGGGAAGGGTATTCTCAGTGAGAAACCCAGAATAACCAGAGAGGTGACACTTTGCATAGCACACTTTTAGAACGATAAAGGGAATCACTTGGAAAGGTCTGTTGGGAGTATATGGGAGAAATGAGACATTTTTCTGTGGGGTCAATTTATGGAGCAGCCAATTAGTTAAGAAGCAATCATTTTACCCATGCTCCTGGACTTGCATCTTGTATCTTTTGCTCTTAAATTTACATTATTTTTCATAGTATTAATAGCATCTCCTGCCAAAGAGCATCTTTCCAGCTTACAATGATTCCCATTCCCATTCCCATTCCTCTACATGGGCAGGTTAATTCCTAGGGGCTATGTCTGTATAATGGAGTTCCATTTGAATGTCAGCTGATCGAAGCTGGAGACAGCTCATTCTTGCTAGAACAGAGATGGCACTCTAGGACTATGTGCCATGGAGACTGAAAAGGATTGAATCAAGCCATCTCTTTTTTCACAGAGCTGGAACTATGAGTTGTGATCCTGGGAACCATGGGCAGCCATCTTGTGCCTGCTATACGGACCTGGCAGCTAAAAATCCCTTCTTCCCAGGAAAAGGAGGAGGCAGACACAGAGAGAGAAGCAGAGACAGGTGACGGAGCACTCGCAGTTCTCAATGGCCTTCCAGTTCTCACTTCCACTGCCTATCTAGCCACATTTCTGCTCTTGGATTGAGACATCCTGTATCTTTTATAATCAGTACCTCTTTCTGCTTAAGCTAGCTTGGTTTAGATTCCTATTATTAGAAACTCAAAGAGTCCCAATACAATGATGAATAAAGAGATTTACCGAAGCCCTGCTGTCCTTTACTTTTGTGCATGTTCCCTCCTCTTGTACTCTAAGGACAAGGTTTCTTTCATTTTGTCTTTGGTCAGTGTTAGTGTGAGTCTATTGCTGTTTCATTCATCCAGGTGTCACAGTCCACAGCCCCTCTCTCCCCCTTCCCCTAACTCTCTTCCCAATTTCCTTTTATTTCTCTTTATCCTCTGTCCTTGAATGAAATCCTAACAAAGAAATACAAAGAGGCTGGGAGTATAATTTATATATGCCTGAGGCTTATGAACAGATAATGGGTTCACTTAGCCCAAATCTCCCAGGGTCTGTGATGTAAAGGGATAGAAAACAAGAAGGCTTAAAAAACAAACATGTTACCCATGTGACTATGTTATTCATAGAGTAGGGCTACTCTATGCAGCATAATTTATTCTGGAGGTCACATGACGGATAAGGCCACCGCCTGCTTAAGGGACCCTCAACAACTTCAATTCCAGCTGTGTCCCCAAATCCTCCTCTTAAGAGTCCTATTCTTTGCCACCTCAGTTGCAGTAGGTTCTGCCAGATGTATATAAAGCCATTTCTATCCTTTATAGCTTGAAGAGGTTACTACTCTCACTGGAAAATCACAAGCCTGGGATCTTCAGAGAGAAGCCCCTTCCTGCTGACAGAATCATGTATGGAAAGTAGGTGGAGAAGCCTGAATGCTCAAAAGCCTTGAAAAGACTTCTAAAGGCAGATAACCAAGCCCTAAACTAACTAGCTGACAATTGTGTCAACACAGTCAACATTTTAACCAACTGCTCAACTAAAAATAATCTGTCACTTCACCACAGCAAGCCTGCCTGGCTCTGAGGTACAGAACAAATGCTGAAATACAGGATGCTGCTGTATTTCTTTTTTTTTTTTTTTGAGACGGAGTCTCGCTGTGTCGCCCAGACTGGAGTGCAGTGGCGCGATCTCGGCTCACTGCAAGCTCCGCCTTCCGGGTTCACGCCATTCTCCTGCCTCAGCCTCTCTGAGTAGCTGGGACTACAGGCGCCCGCCACCACGCCCGGCTAATTTTTTTTTTGTATTTTTAGTAGAGACGGGGTTTCACCGTGGTCTCGATCTCCTGACCTCATGATCCGCCTGCCTCGGCCTCCCAAAGTGCTGGGATTATAAGCGTGAGCCACCACGCCCGGCCTAGGATGCTGCTGTATTTCTAACAATGTAAGGTCCAATGACATCAAGTGGGATTCAGAGATTTGAATGTGAAGATCACCTAGGAAGGCAACTACTCACACCCAGTTTATCAGGTTCATGCTTTGCTTCTTTAGTATTGATTTATTTGTGTCTCTTCAAAGGGCAATCAGAGTGTGGTGTGGGCTTCTTTCTGATGACATTTGGCGACTATGCTTCTTGGATATCTTGTTTGCATCAATAATAGGCCTTGTTCAATTTTTTTGTAGTCTCCAACTAGGTCAGGGATCTTTGAGAGCAAGAATCATGTTTTTGTCTATCTCCATCTCTTTAGAACATAACAAGCCCTTGCAATTTAGAAAGCTCTCAGTAAAGTATTTATTATATAAGTAAATGAATGAACAACTGAACAAACAGCAAAAATCCAACCTTATGATGAGGGTCTAGGAAAACTTTTTAAAGGACCTAATAATTTGATCTGAATCTTTAATGAGTCAATGCAGTTAAGTGTTAAGTAAAGCAGCAAGGTAGAGGGGCAAAGGAGATTGGATGTTCTAGGCATTTGAAATTCCCATCAAAAGAATTAAAAGTGGTTCTGTATGGCATGCAGAAAAGAGAGCAAGAATGAAGCTGAAGAGATGACAGGGGTAACAGGAACTTTGTATACACTGCTAAAGGGCCTGAATTTTATTTTACTGGTGATGGGGAATCATGAGCTGACTTTCAATAAAGAGGAATGTAATTAGATTTTCTTTTAGAACATTGTATTTGGAAGGAATATGGAAGGTAATTGATGGCGGGATGGAGATGTGTTGAGATGGAACTGCAGACAGCAAATAGGAGCCCCTTGCAGTCAGTAATTCAGGTGAGGGATGATAAAGTCTAAACTATTTCTGAAAAGCTCTATTTCTATTATCTTTCTTCTGCTGTCAGTTTTCATCAACCATAAGCATATCACATCCTCCTTCAGGAACAGTAACTGGGGATGCTGAATATTAACAGAAAACATCGACCACAGTAAAGCTTCCCAAACTTTTATCATAGTTGGACCACCTCAAAAGTCAAAGTGGTATTTTCCAGAAGGCCCATGGGCAGAAACTCCTCTCCCTCAAAAAGATTTGAATGACCCTTTCTGATTTGACAATCCATGGGCCACCATACTTCTCTCAGCAGGTATTGTGCCCACCTGTCGCTTTGTGCTTTTTCAGCAAGAGAGTGAAAAAGAAGAAGCAAGAAAAGAGAAGAGGAAGACGGCAAATGAGCAAGGTAAGGTCCCTTTAGTGGTCTCAGTCATGAATAAAGAAGAATAATTAAGGCTGTTGAAAGAAGAGCAGGAGCTGATTAAATCCTGTGGTCCATTACTGGGCATCAAATTTTACAAAGGAGGTTTAGGATAATGGGAAAATGTCCATGGGTATTTGCTCATCTTACTTGTAGAGAAAGAAGAGCTCTCTCTTCACTCTCTAGCACATACCTGATGAGACTTAGCAGAAGTAAACTCCTTCCCATAGGAAAGTGGTTCTCAACCTTGGCCATACATCGGAATGAACTGAAAAATTCTTTTTTAAAAATACTGATGCCTGAATCATACCCCAGGAGATTCTAATTTAATTGGTTTGGGTGTGGTTCGGTAATTGGTCCTTTTATAGAGCTCTCTGGGTGTTGGGAACGCACAGATGAGCTGAGAACCATCGCTGTAGACCAGGGGTCAGTGAACTTTCTGTGAAGCACCAGAGAGTAAATATTTTAGCTTTGTGGGCCATATGCTCTCTGTTACAACCACTCTACTCTGCTGTTTTAGAGTGAAAGCAGCCATAGGCAATATGTAAATGAGTGTGTTCCAATAAAACTTTATTTATAAGCGTAGGCAGTGGGCTGGATTTGGCCCATGAGCTACAGTTTATTGACTCTGTCACACTCCAAAGGACAGCTGGATTGCCCAGGTGCTGAATTAGGTATAGAGAAAATAGCAAAAATATTCTAGTTTTAAAAGGGCATTTGGAAGAAGGTTGTAGTTTTAGCTTAGTACAATGAGATATGTTTCTGAGTTGCATTTCATAGAATTCTTTGGTAAGGCATTTTACTTCTGGGGCAGTAAAGTTTTGATGGTTAACAGAAATTTACTTTGCTACCATGCCATAGCTATCTATTAATAATGACAGCATATTGGCCAAGGTTTTCATCTGAAAACTACCAACAAAGGGTCTGAATTTAAAGTCTTCGTTCCAGATGATTTAGCCCCAACTTAAGGCAAAGCTGTCAGGTTAGGTCTGGGGAGGGAGAGGAAAAAAAGAAACACACAGACTATGAACTTTCCTTAAACCTCTTTGTTGTTTGACTTCTTAGGGAGGCAAGGTGTGACTTTTGTGTTTTGCAGGAAAAAATTTCAATAAAGTATAAAGAAGAAAAAACTTATAACATGCAAGGATAACTAGAAGGGTTAGACACAAAGTATGGACATTTAGCCTTAGAACCTGAACCAGGACAGAAAAAATTAAAAACCAAATAAGAAAAAGGTTTCCATGAGGACAGGGAGGGGAACTAGTGTGCTGATATATTTTATGTGTTCTCTAATTTCTCTCACTGGAATTTAACCATGAACCTGTTTTGCTTTTTTGTTGTGTTGTGTTGTTAGTTTTTAATTCTACATGGGAAAGAGGATTAATTTATTCTATTATTTTATGCTGGAGAAGGGAAAGACACATTAGAAATGAACTTCTGCCTAATCTTTAAGATGCTCTCCTGTCATTACTGGTTTTACTCCTCTCTAGGAAAGAGTGGTCACATGACAGATGACTGCAAATCATGCGCCTCAGACTCAGGCTAGATGAAGTGTGGGGTTAGGCCATCCTCACCTTTATCCTGTCGATGTTGGCTTCCATCTTAAGCTGCTCTACCAGCTTCCTGGCTTGTGCTATGCTGGCGGTGTTGTTGCTGGCCATCGGAGTGCTGGATAGATCTTTCAGAAACACTAGAAAAGAAAACAAAAAGAAGATTGTATCAGAGAATTCATGAGCCAGCAAATGTGCAAGTTCATTGCAACTAGGGGATCTCAAAGCAGTGGTGGCTGTAGCCAGGCCTGGCTTCTCTAGCCCTCTCCATCCTCGGTTGGTATTACCTCTGATTGGCAGGCAGACCAGAGGATGAGGTTTGATTTTCCAATTCTCCCTACTTCCCCATCCCTTCTTCAGAGAAAAAAAATACACACACACAAAGAATATTACCAAATGTTCTCCCAATGGGCTCAAACCCTATCCTTCTGGTTAACTGTGACCACCTCAGTGTATTATACTACGGAGACACTATAGTGGGAGGCTTGGCTTTTCAGTGTCACTTAATCCAGCATTGTTGTAAATAGCCATTCCTCCCCACTCTATTTGAAATTAAAGTGTGAGTCACAACGATCTACTTTACTCATAATTCCTCAGGGACACATTTATCATGCCAAGTGGGAGAGATTGCCATACCTGATCGTTAAATATGTCAATTAGTTCACCAGTGTTATTCTAAAAGAAGTACAACAAACTTATTAACTGATTTCTTTTATAAATCTGGAACATAAACATTTTGAGAGTAGAGTTCTTGGCCGGGCATGGTGGCCCACACCTGTAATCCCAGCACTCTGAAAGGTCAAGGTGGGAGGATCCCGTGAGGCCAGAGTTTGAGAGTAGAGTTCTGTTCCGAGGCAGATTGCGAGATGGTTTGTCTCTGCCATACCTCTTTCTCCATGTGTGCTCCCCACCCCCTTCAAATCCTATCCCACATTCATTTCTCTTCTTATCCTTTCTTGACACACCATCTCACTTTATTATTGTTGTTCATCTTGGAAAATATCTTATTTTATTCTCGATGCTGATGCCCATTTCCCCCACATTCTGAACAAATCTTACTTTGTGTCAAGGTGTCATATGCAATTTTAAGACCATCTGTGTAAATATGCTCCTTGAGATCACTGATATCCTATTGGATAAAGCAAAACCTAAGTGCTTTGATTTGATTAGAGTGCATGACCCATGAAACAGAAACGTTAAACAGTGCCTCGTTGACACTAATAGAATCTTGCTCTGAAGATATTATATAAAAAATAATGACTTCTGCTAGCTTTGGACAATCTTTTTACCAAAGGATGAAGTAAGATCAGGTTACTTATCTTAAAAAGAAAAATACACAGCAAAGCTGGAAAACGAAGAATAACCCACAACAAATTCTGTACATAGATTTTTTTAACCTACCAACTAAAATCAACAAATAATTCTTGTCTTAATGACCAAAAAGCAAAAGTCTATAAATTATCTCTTTTGGTACTTATTTCTTGATATCCAGTTCTTCAAGACAAAAGAAGAAATTATGTATAACTCTCTGTAACATACAAATCCCTTCATGGAGAATATCATGTTAAAGAATACTACAAAATAAGCCACCCAACATCATTTACAGAATAGATAGGAGGATAATTAATTGTTCCTTCAATTTCTTTTCCTTTTTTTTTTTTTGAGATGGAGTCTCCCTCTGTCGCCCAAGCTGGAGTGCAGTGGCGCGATCTCAGCTCACTGCAAGCTCCACCTCCCAGGTTCATGCCATTCTCCTGCCTCAGACTGCTGAGTAGCTGGGACTACAGGCGCCCGTCACCACACCCGGCTAATTTTTTGTATTTTTCGTAGAGACGGGGTTTCACCATGTTAGCCAGGATGGTCTTGATCTCCTGACCTCATGATCCACCCACCTTGGCCTCCCAAAGTGCTGGGATTACAGGCATGAGCCACCGCGCCCAGCCATCCCTCAATTTATTTTCAAAGAGTTTGGAGACAATAAAATGGAAGGGAAGACTGAAGGAATTTTTGAAGTCACAGAGATCTCTGAACTCTACTTTTACACATTTGGAGATCAAAGGAAGGAGAATTGCATGGAAAAACAAAATAATAAAAGGAGACTTTAACAAGTATTATTTCATCAGCATGGTTAGAGACCCAATCATTGCAGCCTCACAGGGAAATTACATGCTCCACAATTAAACAAACATCTAACAGCCTAGGAAGACTTCATAGGGCCAAGATAGAGCATTGACTTATTCAGAAGGGTAGCCTAACTCTTCTATTCATCCAACAATGGATGCAGCCACAGTCTACAAGCCCCTGGATGCTGTTATGTGAAGCTAATGTTTCTGCCAAACTGAAATTCATTCATCACGCTGGAATGCAGACTATCACAGAATTACCAAATTCTTATTGGGAGATTTGAGATTCTGGCCAGTGACTCTTCTGCCCTGAATCTACACCAGATTACAGGGTGACCTGTGGCAGAGATCACAACTTGCCTTCTCATCCCTCTTCCTTTCTTCTTCATTAGTAACGACACTTTTTTTCTTAGTGGAGACCACAAGAACCCTGAATTTTAGCTAGGTGTATTTAGCTGAAAGATACATTCCAAGCCTCCCTTGTAGCTAGGTATAGTTACATGACTAAGTTTTGGCCAATGAGATATAAGCAGAAATGTTCTTGAAGGGAAGAGGTATATGCCTTGTCTCTCCTTCCTCCTGCTACTGGCCTGGGAGGCATCTGCATTGATCACAGAAGTCCATCTTGAACCGCTAGCATGACTGCTACACTAGGGTGAACAGGAAGGATCTGGGTCCTTACTGACTTTGTGGAGCCACCATGCCAACTGGGAGATGGTTACCTTTGATGTGACAGAGAAATAAGTGCCTATCTTACTGATGCCACCATTATTGAGGGGTTCTCTGTCATTAGCCAACAGACCTCCTATTAACTGAGTAAATGACCCATTATTGTCATTCAAGCATCAAGGAAAGTGTGTGTCTCAATGCCTTTTCGTGCTCCCTGGGAAAAGCTGTGAGTGGCTTGAGGAGGCTGAGATAGAGAATATATTTGTTCTATTGCTGCTGTAACATATTGCTACAAGTTTAGGGGCTTAAACAATAGAAATGTATTATCTTATGATTCTGGAGAGCATTAGTCTCAAATAGGTCTCACTGGGCTAAAGTCAAGGTATAAGTAGGGCTGTGTTCCTTTTTGAGGCTCTGAGAGTTCACTTTCTTTTATTTTCTAGCTTCTGGAGGCTGCCAACTTTTCTTGACTCTTGGCCCTTTACTCCATCTTTAAAGCTGGCAAAGGTGAGCAGAGCCCTTCTCATGTCACATCACTCTGACCTCCTCTGAAGTCATATCTTCCTCTGACTGCTGAAGTCATATCTTCCTCTGACTGACTTCTGCCCACCTCTTCCACTTTTAAGGACCCTTGTAACTACATTGTGCCCACCCAGATAATCCAGGATAATCTATTTCTAAGTCAGCTGATTAACAACCTTAATTCCATCTGCAACTTTAATTATTCTTTGCCATGTAACATAATGTATTTCTAGGTTCTTGGAATTGGGACATGAACATCTTTGAGGGGTTGTTATTCTGTCTATCATGGAAGAAGTCCTCTGTATAGGCAGGGAAGGGAAGTAGGGAGGTGGGAAGTTGAGATGGGGAAAGAAGAGGCATGGGGCAGTAGTCTAGAAATGCAGGAGGGAAAACACATTTGAAACCTCAATGGACTTAAGAGAAAAAGTAAACCTAGGCTTTGGTTTGTGCTCCTAGTTGTAGGCAGCTACACCCTGAATGTTCTTGTTTTACTGTATGAACCAGGCAGAGTCGAGCACCACTTTTAGAATCAATTAGTACATTTTTCCCTTTTTTTCACATCCAGCTGATTTCCCGTAAAAGCAATGAAAAAATCCCCTCCTGAAGACTGAAAGAATTGTAAAGTACTAGGCCAGTGTTCCAAAGAAGTGTTTATTTTCCTAAGAGGTGACAGTGGCATTTGGGCAAAGGGTGAGATTCATGTAAAATGGATACTGGATCCATTTTGGGTTTAGAGTCACGTAGTGGGGGATCTCCACAGGCCAGAAGCTAAAATAGGAGCAAAAGGACACCAGAGAGTAGAATCAACTGGTGAGAGAGTAGGGCTGGAGGAGACACGATGGCATGCAGTGTTGGTGAGGAGAAGAGAGGAAGATGACCGCAACCGGAAACACTGGGGTGGAGCTGGAGCAGCGTGAGGAGATTATGAATTAAGCCATTTACACCCGTCTCTGAAACTATACACATTTTGATGCTTCATTCCTTTCCACCCAATGGTTTTTTATTCTTTGTGATCAGTCTCTTCCTTTTTCTTTCTCGTTTAAACTGACCGCAATGTAGAATGTACATCTATATATTCATTGGAATTTGCTGAATAACCTCCTATGTTCTTAAGATATTCTCTTTCTTCCACTTTCTCCATACATCAGACAACATCTGAGTATTAGTTGTTAGTTGCTTTTGATTTGCCCACATCTATATTTCAATCCATGACCGTGGTCCACAATAGACAATCTTCCCCACCTCTACTGTGAATCACGAAATTCCAATTTTGAATACTATGTTGCTGGATCATAATTTTCTGAAGCTCATTTCCTTGTAGACTTTTTGCTCATGTTGTGACTTCTGCAGAATTTGAGGGTCAAGCAAACGAAACATTACACCCCAAAACGTTAAATGCATGCTGTTCTAGAAGCAAGTATTGGCTTTGTATACGTTAAAAAAGACAACATACGTGCATCCACGCTTTCTAGTTATTTCCTGAAATGCCAAGTGATGTACCTCTATTCCTGGTTTATTTGAATTTGTTCAAACCTTATAAAGCCAACTATTGCAAACAAAACAAAGAATCTTAAAAAAATAAACAAAAAAAATGCAATGTGAGAGGCAGAGGAGAAAACCCATTCCAATGTTTAAGTGTGTAAATAAGTTTATCTTCTAAGCTTGAGGTATTTGGACCCTGCATCACACACACACACACATGTACACATACATGCACACACCCCTCCATTTATGCTAAAAGACCTCTACACTGATTCGTTTTTCTTTTTTAAAAAATTGTGATAAAATGCACAATATAAAATTACTATCTTAACCATTTTTAAGCATATAGTTCAGTGGTATTAAATACATGTATACTGTTGTGCAATCATCACCACCATCCATCTCCAGAACTCTTTTTACCTTGCAAAACTGAAACTCTATACCCATCAAACAATAACTTCCAATTCTCCCCTCAACTCCTGGCAGCCACCATTCTACTTTCTGTCTCTATAAATTTGACTACTTTAGGTATCTCGTAGAAGTGGAATCATATAGTATTCATCTTTTTGTGACTGGCTTATTTCACTTAGCATAATGTCTCTAAGGTTCCTCCACACTTGAGCCTATCAGAATGTCCTTCCTTTTTAAGGCTGAATAATATTCCATTGTAGGTATATACCACATTTTCTTTATCCATTCACCTCTTGATGAACACTTTGGTTGGTTCCATGTTTTAGCTACTATGACTACTGTGAATAAGGGGGTCCAAACATCTTTTCAAGACCCTGCTTCCAATTTTGGGGGGTTATACCCAGAAGTGAAATTGCTGGACCATATGGTAACACTTGTTATTTTATTTTATTTTTTTCATAGTAGCCATCCTAATGAGTGTGAGATAGTATCTCACTTTGGTTTTTATTTGCATTTCCCTAATGATTAATGAATTGAGCATCTTTTCATGTGTTTATTGGCCATTCATATTTCTTCGCGGAGATACCTATTCAAGTCTGTTGCCCATTTTTGCATTGGTTTTTGTTGTTATTGTTGTTGAGTTTTAAGTGTCTCATATTTAGGATATTAATTCTGTATCATATAAGTGGTTTACAAATATTTACTCTTATTCTGTGGACTGTCTTTTCACTCTGTTGAACTGTCCTTTGAAGCACAAAAGTTTTACATTTTATGGAGTCGAATTTCTCTATTTTTGCTTTTGTTACCCATGTCTCTGGTGTTATATACAAATCCAATGTCACGAAGCTTTTGCCCTATGTTTTCTTTTAAGAGTTTTATAGTTTTTAGTTCTTATGTTTAGGCGTTTGATCCATTTTAAGTTCATTTTTGTTCACAGTGTTACAGCCAACTTCATTCTTTTGCCTGTGGATATCCAGTTTTTCCATCATGATTTGTTGAAAAGGTTGGCCTTTCTCCATTGAATTATGGCCTGGATGTTTGTGTCCTCTCCCAGATTCACATGTGAAAGCTTAATCCTCAATATAATGGTATTTGGAGGTGGAGCCCTTGGGAAGTAATTAGGTCATGAAGGTGGAGTCCGCATACATTAGATTAGTACTCCTATAAAAAGAGAAATGATTTCTCCCTCTCTCTCAGCCATGTGAGTAAACAGCAAAAAAATCGCCATTTCCAAATTAGGGAGAGAGCCCTCACCAGGACCTTATCATGCTGACATCTTGATCTTGCATATTTAGCCTTTAGAACTGTGAGAGATAAATGCTTATTCTTTAAGCCACCTTGTCAATCGCTTTTTTTTTTTGATAACAGCCCAAATTGAGTCAGACAAATGGTCTTGGCACCCTTCTCAAAAATCATTTGACCATATATGTAAGGGTTTATTTCTGTGCTCTTTATGCTATTCCATTGGTCTCTATATATGGATTGCCTGTCTTTATGCCAGTGCTACACAGTTTTGACTACCATGGCTTTGTAGTAAATTGTGAAATCAGAAAGTGTTGAGTCTTCCAACTTGTTCTGTTTCAAGAATGCTTTGGCTATTTGGGGTTCTTTGAGAATCTATATGAATTTTAAGACAGATTTTTCTATTCTTACAAAAATATTATTGGGATTTTGAAATGGATTGCAGTGAATTTGTCCATTGCTTTGGCTAGTATTGACATTTTAACAATATTGTCTTCTAATCCATGAACATGAGATATCTTTTTCCATTTATTTATGTGTTCTTTCAGCAATTTTTTAAAAATTTTTGTTGAATAAGTCTTTTACCTTCCTGGTTAGTTCTTAAGTATTTTATTCTTTTTGATGCTACTGTTAACGGAATTTTTTCTTAATTTCCTTTTCAGATTATTCATTGTTAGTGAATAAAGATACTACATTCACTGATTCTTACTGGAGAAGAATGCTTTTGTCTTCTACCTTCACATGAGTTTTAAAGTAACTGCATACAATAAGAAGTCTTCTTGAGGAAAGGGTGTTGCACCTTGTAAACATAACGGGGTCAATAAAAAGGGTTGACAGAGTCCCATTAGATGCTTAGGCAGTTTCAACACGGAAGCACAGACACACATCATATATTCTTTGCTAGTGTCCGTTTTTCATTTTACATGTAACCCAAATTGTGCAGAAGTTTTTTTAAGAGAGAATAAAGGTTTGAATCCATTAACTACTGAAATGGCTTTAAAATAAAAATGCTGAGAAGATCATGTAGAAAAAGCTTCAAAACATACATACCTCTTAAAGACAAATGACAAAAAAAAAAAAAAAAAAAAAAAAAAAAAAAAAACCTTTTGGTTAAAAAGAGGGTGATTCATTTCCACACACTACTCCCCCTCACCCCATCGGCCTAGTCTTTGGTGATGCACTGTGACTTGTGATGCCCTGGAATTTACCTTTGTAGGGCCCACACTGGCTTTGGGGCCACCAGAGGACCACCCCAGAGGCATGCCCAGCAGTAGACTTCACTTTTTCTAGGAGTTGATGGGGCAGAGGTAAATGGAGTCAGGGTAGGTTCTCTTGGGGAAAATCAATTCCTGAAATCACTTTTGGGATCTCAGAACATTTCTGGAAATCAGCTGGGGTGATGATCAAAGGTTGGATAGTGCTAGAGTGACATTCTTTGGTCCAACAAGCTGTTGTGAGCCCAGTAGTTGCCAGCACCTGCCAAGTACTAGGTCATATGGCAACCATGGTATAGCATGGGATACATGTGGTTACACTTCTTTAAATTTGAAAGAGAAAATTTTCACACCAAAGGTTTATTCTTTAAGAATTCTATAGCCAAAATGTCTTTTAAAACTTCTAATAATCTAACCGGGTCTGGTGGCACATGCCTGTATCCCAGCTACTTGGGGGCGCTGAGAAGGGAGGATTGTTTGAGTCCAGGAGTTTGAATCCAGCCTGGGCAACACAGTCAGTCCCTGTCTCTTAAAAAGAAAGAAAGAAAGAAAGAAAAAATAAATAAAATTCTAATAATCAGAAACTCTAATGGGACTCAATCTTTTCTCAAGGTCCCATACTAGACTCACTGGCAGTGGTAACCAACCAGGAAGGTACTGCCTCTTATGAGGCATTTGGAAATGTGTGGGGTTGGTTAGGGCTATGACAATAACTGGGGGTGCTACTGGCAGTTAGTGTGCACAAGTGGAGACTCTAACGCCTTGTAGTATGCCAGTCAACAATGAATTGTGCTGCTCAAAGGCCCATAGTACCCCCAATGAGAAATATGAAAGGATACCTAAAAAAATAGCCATAAAGCCATGCATGAAAAATCTGCTCAGAGAAAGCACTCCATGTGCAAACTTTCAACTAACTGGGTTTTTATATTCTTATGTCTTATAATCCCTATTATTTTCTCAGTGATGATGAATAAGTGTTAAGCATTCATAATTCTCGGTAATATTATGCTTTATGGATATCTGGTCCCGGCTTACCTAAAACAGAGCAGAGTCTCTTTTATGCAGTCTACTGACCGAATGAGATTATTCTGGGTTATATTTGCCAGTAAGCAAAAAAGATACAAATAGCAAAAATCCCTGGAACAATTATAGGAATTGTGTATAGGAGATTGATGGAATTCTGAAAGAATGCTCTAATTATCCCACCTGAATTCCAGACTGAAGAATAACACAGAAGGAATTTTATTCTTTTCAACTGATGAGAAGAGTATAGTCCCCATCCCACCCAACCAACAAGAAACATGAAAAATAGGCCATTATGGAATAATAACCATTAGAGGAGATTTCATTTTCTAAAAACACATTCAGCACTTTAATTTCTTTCAGAAGGAACTTTTCTGTTAAGAAACCATACATTTTCTTGTCATTTAGGCTTAGTGATAAACACACAACCCCTTATTTCTGTGGCACAAAGATAAATAAATGTTTTGTTAATGGGTGGAGAGTGTGTAGGTTAATTGTGGAGGATTCCATCCTTTTCATACTTCAATGGTGTTTTTCAACGGTGGCATCCAGACAGACTTCCCTAAGGCCTGTAATTTCAATTACGACTGTATGTTTCTCAGGACTGTGTTTTGGTATTTGCAGTAGGTGCTGAGAGATTTTGTTTTGTGTATTTACAAGTTAGGATTACACTGGCAAAAAAACAATTTTTATGTCTAGAATACAAATTGGAGGTTTATAGTCTCTCAGTCACTTGATAATATTTTTATTATTCTTGTTTGTCAGTCAGCCACATCTTTGGTGATTGTTTATAAGTTGCTTTTGAATTAGCAGACTAATTTCAAGATGTTCCAATTTAGAATTTGTCAGAGCTTTTGCAATTAGTCATCTGGATAAATGTCTTTGTTAATTGCTCATACCATAACCCATGTTTAGTTTGGTCATTTTTGCCACTCACTTTTTTTGATCCTTACTCTAATTTATTCTGCAGCAAGTAAGTAAACCAACATCAAATTGATATTATATATACTAACATATGCTATATTATATACTACTAAATGATGTATATATACACACAACATAAAATTGATCATATTTATATACATTAATTAGATTGGTATATATACTAATATTAGATAATACATACTAGAATACTGTTAATATCCATTCCTCTAAAGAGCTTTCACAAACAGAACTCTAGTGAACTTATCAATAGTGGCTGCAATGTGAATTATGAATCAAATAATAATTGCAAAATATCAGCCTGCCAGGTTTCAGGGTCATTGTCAGTCACCTTTTTCTATTGCCAGTTCATCACTTTGACCTGAAAATACTAAAATAGCACATTTCAATCTCTACTAATCAGCAAACACTAATTTCTTTTGGCTTCTCAGTCACTAAGCAGATTTTAAATCAATAAAGATTCACTGGGACACTTACTGCTTTTCTCTCAACTCTTACAAGCCCCGGAGGATCTGGGTTGGAATCCACCTTGCACACTCAGTCACTCTTTCCCAATCGTGTCTTTCAACAATTGGGAAGTCACAAAGATCTTTTAGGTGTCATGATGTCCTGGTTTGCTCATTCACCTTTGTTCATTTTTGAGCAGCAGTGTGGAGGTTTGAGATGAAGAACAAAAAAGGAGATGAGAATAGAGAGGGTGGGGGCAGGTGTGTGTAGGGTAGATGTCTATACCAACAGGCATGGACTAGCTTGGAGATAAAGGGTATGGAATAATCTTGAGCCCCCCAAGTTTGCATTTGAAGAGGGGAGGGCAGGGAAGGAACAGGAAGATACCCAACTGTGGATAGCCTCAGAGGGTTCACAGCGGGGCCAGACACAGAGAGCTGGACTCACTCCATGGTGCTGGCTAAGATGAAGAATGAATTTGTAAACAAAACGAAATAAAACAGGAGCCTTCCGAGTGCCTCCCCACTCCCTCTGTCCCCACTCCTCTTCTTTTTAGTGCTTCTCATTTCCAGAGATTTGATTTTACAGGCCAAAAGCTTTGTTCTTTCATGGAGGACTAGGAACTCACACCAATATGAAGATTTGCTTATGGACCAAGAGCTCGCCACATGCCAGGAACTGGGCCAAGGGCTTTAACGCATTATCTTGTTTCATTCTCACAACTCAAGGGAAGTGAGCGATGCATCCCTTGTTGAAGGAAATTGAGGCTTAGATTAGGTCAGCACATTCGTCAGAAGGGTGTTTCGGAAGCAGTCTCCCCAGGGAAAGATTTTCTTCCAGTTCTTCTCAATTCACATTCTCAGAGGCACCAGACTGATCCTAATCTAAGGTCTATGGTATATTTGGCCATTTTCACGTACAAAACAGCAATTTTATGGCCTGTATGGCCACAGGGAGAGCAAATGCAAATGAGGACCAGTGTGGAAACCCCAACAACCAAACTTGCTGTGAGGGTCAAGAAGGAAGAAAATGACCTAAGGGAGCAACATATCGACAGGCCAACCTAAAATCCACTCTGGACTATTTCCATGCGGTTTCACTGGGAAGTTGCCACTTACCAAGTGGGAGAGAGATAAAACAACGTATTTCTTCCCTCAAATCAGCATGGGAGCCGTCTATGCTGTGTGGGTGAAGAGTAAGACACAACATGGCTTTCCTGTCTCACGCAGGTGCCAGAAGCCATCATTTGAAATGACAACTCTCTGCTTTCCAGTAAACTGCTGGTTTTGAAAACATTAACTTTACAAGATGCAGCCTTCCTCATGGAAAGAGGGTCATTGGTTAGCTGTTTCTAACAACCCTGACAAAAAACAGAGTCCTCAAAAAATGACTTCAAAGTCATGGATTTCACAAATTTTGTAAAATGAAACGAATAGGTCATGTTGCAACTTTAAAATGACACGTAAGCTTTTAGTTTTTATCTGAGACTTGGATAAAGAAACGGCTTGTATCTATAAATGGGAGCTGGCATTCTTAGACACTAGGTGGGCTTTGTTCACTCCAAGGAAAAAAGATTAATACTTTGAACCCTGTATGTTGGATTTTTTTTTTTAAATACAGAAGCCCAGACCATGAACCAGTAGGGTTCCAACAAAAGAGAAATAATGAACTAGTTTCCATAAAAATAGCTCTGTTAACCTGTGGATGTCTAATACTCTGCAACAGCAGGCAAGGGGGATCTGACAGGCAGCAGCCTTCTGCCTCCTTGCAGGAAATTATCTATTGGTTAATTAATTTCTTTATTAAAAAAGCCACTCACACTGCCTCCATCCTAAATCCTCAGTGTGTCTCGAACCTCAGGCAACCCCTGTAGTTCAGGGAGACTACTCTGGTGGAGCTTCCTTGCCATTGCTCAGATGGTCTCTTAGGCTTCCAAAATCATAACATGAGAAATCCTTTGGTGAACAAAGGATGCTGAGCTTCCCAAATAGGAACTGGACCTCTTCCACTCCCTTGTGTGAAATTCACTTTGTTTGCCATCACTGTGTTATCTGGGAATATTTCTAGTGGTACAACTGACACTAGGTATAATAGAAAACATGTGCCAGGAGACAGAAGATCTGGATTCTAGTCTGCTCTGAAACTCCCAGCTGTTTTACAGTGAGAAAATGATTTAATCTTCTTGGGCCTCAGTTGCTCAGCCATAAAGTGGGGATAACAACTACTGGATTGTACATGCATGCCTAATGTTTGTGACAGCACGTTGTAAATTATGGAGTGCTATACAAGGAGTGGCAATGAACAGAAAACAATGACCACCACTGTTTATTGAGCAACTACTAAGCACTGTGACCTAAAACATTACATGCACAATCCCCATTCCTCATAACAAAGAACATGAAGAAAGAATCATGAAACAAGAATGGCAAAGGGAAAAATCTCTGGATACAACCAACTGTGACTCTATTAAGCAAGAACTTAATGAGCAATCCTAAGCGGGGAAATTTTTTGAGGGAGGGTTGGTAACTCCTTTTTTGAAATTTCTAATTTTCATGAACAACCTGTTAAAGGGATGGTGACTATTTTAAATTGTGGTTTAAAATTCATTAACAAGGATTTACTCCATGCTTAATGTGTGTGACCCAGAAGCACACACACACGTTACACTAAGTTTCTAAAGAAACCAGCCACTGAACGAATGTGAGAGCCTGTGGGTTACCTCACTAATTCTGGAAGACACTCTCATTGTTTGTTAAGGCTTCCTGTGGCCACAGAATAAACTTGCAAGCCTAGCACCTAAGGCTTCCATAACTGGCTGCTCCCTTCTCCCCTTCAGGCCTGTATCTTATATAGAAAGGCTCAGCAGAGCACCTGTCTCCTTTTATCAGCTTAGTACAAGGAGGGCTGGTAACGCACTTGTTTCCCAATTCGCTTTTAAAAAATATTATTTCCCAATTCTCTTTTTAAAATTACGTATTTCTTTTGTAAAGAAATACATAGCCATTTTCGGAAAACTGAAAAGCATAGAGATTCAGAAAACAGAAATCTTCTACAACCCTAGCACCTATAGACAACCAAGTTAATCTCTGCAGCAATTTTTCAAGTGCTTTTTCCCACCTGGAGTGCTTACATTTTTGTGTCTAATATCATGCAGGGAAGGAAATATTAACTAATATACATAATCATTTGTGGGGCCCTGCATAAATGTTGACCTTTTGGGAAGATTTCTCATGATCTACACTGCAAGATTTACCACCCTGCTCCATTTCCTTTAGAGAATGAAGTTATTTTAATTTTTCCTCATTACTCAAGTGTCAAACTTTATTTTCCATCTCTTAAGGCCATTATACTTCTCTGATAACGTACAGTACAGAGCCACTTTTTAGTCTTTCAATCAATACTGTTTTTAAAATGACTTCTCTAGGTACTTAAAATAAATTGCTATGCCAATATCTCTTTGATAATAAGGAATAGAGGGAAAACGTAAGACATTAAAGATAAAGGGACAAGCGACCTTTCGTTTTACTTGCTCACCAAGGGCATAGACAGCTATTGCCCATGCTGATAGAGAAATACCCTGGGTTGTGGGGAGGAGAACCAAGAAAAGGGCCCTTTTTACAGAATGGCTGTTTATTTGGGTGAAAAGAGCTTGTTTGAAAAGTTGACTTGATGACCAGGAGTTTATCTTACAGATATTATTTTTTAAAGTCAGTTTTATCAAGATATAATTTATACACATTAAAATTCACAGCTGGGTGTGGTGACTCACGCCTATAATCCCAGCACTTTGGGAGGCTGAGGTGAGAGGATCCCTTGTAGCCAGGTGTTCAAGACCAGCCTGGGCAAAAAGACCAACTTGTCTCTACAAAAACAATTGGCCAGGCATGGTGGCATGCACCCTATAGTCCCAGCTACTCCAGAGGCTGAGACAGAAGGATCGCTGGAGCCAGAAGTCTGAGGCTGCAATGAGCTGTGATCATGCCACTGCGCTCCAGCCTGGGCCACAGAGTGAGACACTATCTCTAAAAAAATAAGAACGAAAAAAAAAAAAAAAAAAAAAAAAAAAAAAAAAAGGGGGAAAAAAAA
>NW_026652291.1:53714081-53914978 GCF_009828535.3 Hylobates moloch
AAACAGAAATCCCTTTTATAACCACTGATTTAATACACTTTAATCACTTGTGATACAGGTTTAGAAAATTCCTCCCAAAGCATGGAGCCCAGAGTGGCACTGTGTTTTATTTAACAAGTTTGGTCCAGTTCTGGCGGCCTCTGGAGACTCATGAGAGGAAGGACTCTCCAGGATGGGGATTGATGATTTTTCTAGGAATTAGCAAGTGAGAAAAATGGCTCCTCTGCAAATTTATGCCACTGAGCCTTAAAGACAGATTAAATATGAGGCATTTAAAAACCCACTGAACCATGACTCTGATTTTGCAAATAGAAAACCAAAGGGACAGAGTGATTACATGAATTGCCTCAGAAAATATAGCTCTCTCTCTCCTGCTGTCTCTGGCCATGTGACTTGCCTGCTCCCACTTCACCGTCCGCCATGAGTAAAAGCTCCCTGTGACCTCCCCAGAAGCCAAGCAGATGCCGGTGCCAGGCTTCCTACACGGCCTGCAGAACTGTCAGCCAATTAAACCTCAAAGAAAAGAAAAGAAAAGAGAAAGAAAACATAGCCATAACACAGTGTCAGAACAAAGGACTTAAACCCAGGTTTAAGACACCTGGTTAGATGCACTTCTCACTGTCTTGAATGTTTCTAACATTTTGCCAAGTCCCCAAATTGGGAGCATTATAAAGGTTTAGGTTTCTCACTAAGTTGCTTTTCTTCCCTTCCAAATGTAGGGTCACTACTAGAGAAACTCTGTTAGGAGAATGGATGGGTGGGAGTGTGTGAAATAAAAATAACATCCTACTGTCCCTGTTGACCCCTCCCCTCCCTATGGTGATCACTACTGATGAGGCATTCTGATGTGGTAAGCTTAAAGAAACTGGGCTGGAATTTCCACCTTAGTTATTATTTTTGGGCACTGTTTTACAAAGACTAAAAAGCCTGCAAATTTGACTACAAAGGCTCCCTGATTAGTGTGTGAATAGTATTTGCTAAGAAGGTCTCTGCACTTTAATAAAATAGGTTTAATGTTGTACAAAGGGAGAAACAGATAATTGTGTGGATCTCCAGGGAGTTTTTTAGAGGACAGCTCTTTTTTATAAATGTGGTATCTTGTGATGAAAATGTGAAGGGAAAGACAGACGGGCATGGAAGTAGCAGAGACATGAAGATGCTTAATGAACTGACAGTCCTGGCACCCCAAGGTCTGAACCAATGTTCACATAGAGAACGTGGGAGTCAGTGTGGGGTAACATGGAGGGTACTGAATGCTGAGGCTGAAGGTCTGGCTTTGACTTTCAACTTTGCTGAGTGATCATGGATGAGTCATTTCCCCCCTGGGCCTCAGTTTCTCCCTCTGTAAAGTGAGAGTGCTGAGATAAACGACTGCTTGATTCCTTTCTAGTTCTTTGTGCCAGTTCTAGAGGTCGATTGTAGTTTTATTCCTATCACTGCATCAGTGAGTCCCACAGCTCTGGGACTCTCTCAGTAGAGTGAAGTTTCAGCCCATATTCCAAAATGAAATGTACAAGGAAAGTGGATGAATATGCAGAAAAGCCGAAGACCCCTAGGATCCCAGTTGGTTGGAAAGGGGATTTTAAGCTTTTCATTCTCGGCTGTCCATTTCCTGGCTTTCAGGATCACTCTCCCTGTGACCTGACACTAGTGATTCTTTGACTCTAGCAGGACTTCCATCTGAGCTTACTGCCTTTTCTCCGGCCCTCAAAACCCTCATGCCCTCACGTGCTGCTTTACCAGGTCTGGAGTCCCTTTAAACTCAGCAATCCTGCCTCTTTCTTTCTCCATCATACTGGCTGACAAAATCCCCAATCCTGGTTGGATCCAACTCTAAACCTATTCTGCAGCAACTAGAGTGCAAAATAAACACACATCATGAAAGCTGGTCTCATTTAAAATTCACAGATATTACCTTCAAGTGGATCCTCAGTGCTATCCAGCTTTCCTTCCACATTTCCTGAGTCACCTTCTCATGATTTTCACACCTTCCCTTCTCTCCTCAGACCTGTGATACCTCCTGTCTCCTCACCCTCATTCTCAGCTGGTGAGCTCGCTGCTTCTTTCACTATGAAAATGGCAGCAACAAGAAGAGAATGCCCATATTCTCCTATGACCAACTTACCTGCATCTGCATTTCTGTCTGCATAAGCTCTGCCTTCTCTTCTCTTGTGGTAAATGAACACTCCTGCCCCTGTCTTAGGGCAGCCCCTTCACTCGAGCAGTGGCTCTCATTTTCTTTCGCTCACCAAAAGACTCGATTCTTGTAGTTTTTTCCTGGTCCTTTCTGGCATCATTAATTTTGTCTCCACCTTACTGAAGCAATGCCATTGGCATGTAAACATCTAAAATATCTCCCATCTTAAAAAAATAAAAAGCAACAATAACAAAAATAAAACCTGTCCCTTGATTCTGCTTCCCTGTCCTGGCTAGTATCCTATTTTTCTGGTTTCCTTTATAGACAACTTGAAAGAGTTGCCTATCCTTGCTGTGTCCACTTCCTCTTCTTCAATTTTTCTTATATCCACTATAAATAGCTTCCCCCAGTGCCTTTCCTGAAATGACATTTGACCAAGTCACCAGCAAATCCAACTTCCAGTTGGCCAAATTCAATGATCACTTCTCAGTCCTAATCTTATTTGACCCCTGTCTTGGTTTGCTGTGGCTGCTGTAACAAATTCCCACAAGCTGATGGCTTCAAACAATGTAAGTTTATTCCACAACAGTTCTAAAAGCTAGAGTTCGAAATCAGCTTCACTGAGACAAAATCAAGGTGCCAGCAGAGCCATGCTCCTGCCAGAGGCTCTAGGGAAGAGTCCATTTCTTGCCTCTTCAGCTTCTGATGGCTACTGGCATTCTTTGACTTGTGGCCAGTTCACTCCAATCTTTGCTTCTGTGGTCACGTGGCCTTTTCCTTGCCTTTTGTAATCTCCCTCTGTCCTCTCTTATGAGGATACTTAGGACTGGATTTAGGCACCCCCACTCCACCCCCCAGGATAATCTAGAATAACTGTTCCATATCCAGAGCTTCAACTTAATCACATCTGCAAACATCCTTTTTCCTTATAATTAAAATTTATGGATTCTAAGGATTAGGACCCGATACTTTAGAGATTTATTCAGGCCACTACAAACTCCCAGCAGTATTTAACACAATAGATGGCTTCCTTTTTCTTAAACAATTTCTTCGGTGATCTGCTCTTGACTTCGGTGATCTGCTCTTTCTTGATTATTTTACCAACCACAATTATTTTTATTTTATTAATTTATTTTAGAGACAGAGTCTCCCTCTGTCCCCCAGGCTGGAGTTCAGTGGTACAATGATGGCTAACTGCAGCCTTGACCTACTGGGCTCAAGTGATCCTCCCACCTCCCAAGGTCCCCAGTAGCTCCCCACCTCCCAAGGTCCCAGTAGCTGGGACCACAGATGAAAGCCACTACACCCAGCCCAGTCACAATTCTATTTCCTGTTTCTATGAGTTGTTTGACTATTTTAGATAATTCATAAAAGTGGAATCATACAGTATTTATCTTTTTCTGACTGGCTTATTTCACTTAGCATAATGTCTTCAAGGTTCACCCATGCTGTAGCACGTGAGAGGATTTCCTTCTTTTAGGGCTAATAATCCATTGTGCATATATACCACATTGTCTTTTCTCCCTTTTTTTTTTTTTTTTTTTTTTTTTTTGAGCTGGAGTCTCGCTCTGTTGCCCAGGCTGGAGTGCAGTGGTGTGATCTTGGCTCACTGCAAGCTCCACCTCCCCTGTTCACGCCATTCTCCTGCCTCAGCCTCCCGAGTAGTTGGGACTATGGGTGCCCACTACCATGCCCAGCTAATGTTTTCTATTTTTTAGTAGAGATGGGGTTTCACCATGTTAGCCAGGATGGTCTCGATCTCCTGACCTCGTGATCCACCCACCTCGGCTTCCCAAAGTGCTGGGATTACAGGCGTGAGCCACTGTGCCCAGCCCACATTTTCTTTATTCATCCACTGATGGACATTTGGGTTGCTTCCACCTCCTGGCTATTGTGAATAGTGGTGCCGTGAACATGGCTATACAACTATCTCTTTGAGATCCTGCTTTCAATTCTTTTGATATATACCCAGAAGAGGCATTGCTGAATCATATGTTAGCTCTATTTTTAACTTTTTTGAGGAAACTCCGTACTGTTTTCCAAAGCAGTTGAACCATTTTACGTTCTCACCAGCAGTTCCAATTTATCTACATCCTCACCAACACTTGGTATTTTTTCTGTTTTTGGATTCTTGTCTTGCTTTCCTGTCATTTCTTTCTCAGTCTCCCTTCTTGGTTTGATTCATCTCCTTGATCCCCAGGTCTCAGAGTGTTTGCACTTTATTCTTGTATGTTGACACTCACCCCCCTCAGTGATCTCATTCACTCTCATGGCTGTAAACACTTTTTCTTTGCTTGCATCTCCCGATTTTGTATCTTAGTTACAAATCTTGGCTCTCACCTCTAGGCCCATATATCCACTGCCTACTCACCTTCTGTATGTGAATGAGCACCTCTCACTTGACATGTCCCAAACCAAACTCTTCTTTTCCAAACCTGCTCTTCTTATAGTCTTTCCCATATAGCAGTCAATGGCAGCTCAATTTCTTCTGGTTGCTCAGATTAAAAACTTTGAGAGTCTTCTTACTGCTTCCTTTTGCTTCACATCTCACCTCCAACCTACCAGCAACCCCCTGGACTCTTCCTTCAAAATATAATCAGAATCCAACCCCTTATCCTCGTTCTACTGCTATCACACTAGCCTGGCCACCTATATTTCTGTATTTCTTTTCTCTTTCTTTCCTGTTTTTTTTTGTTTTTGTTTTTGAGACAGAGTCTTGCTCTATCACCCAGGTTGGAGTGCAATGGCATGATCTCGGCTCACTGCAGCCTCCTGGGCTCCCGGGCTCAAGCAATCCTCCCACCTCAGCCTCTCTAGCAGGTGGGACTATAGGCGCATGCCACCACCATGGGTTGGTGCCATCCTTGCAGTGATGAGTAAGTTCTCACTCTGAGTTCAGGTGAGATCTGATTGTTTAAATGAGTGTGGGGCCTCCTCTCTCTTCTCTCTCTCTTCTCCTCTCTCTCTTTCTCTCTCTCTCTGATGTGCCTGCTCCCCCTTCACCTTCCACAATGATTGGAAGCTTCCTGAGCTCCTCACAAGAAGCAGATACTGGCACTACAGTATCCTTACAGCCTGCAGAACCATAAGCCAATTAAACCTCTTTTCTGTATAAATTACCCCCACTCATGTACTTCTTTACAGCAATGCAAGAATGGAACAACACAAGTGATACATTTAATAGTGAAAGGTCGCCTTCAAGGACTCATATTGTATCTTTCTGTTTTGGGGAAACACTTCTGAGGCAAACCAGAAACAGATTTTGCAGATGAAGAGACAATAGAGAGATCAGGTGATGTGACCAAGGTCAAAGACGATGACCAGAAGCCAAGTTTTGTGTCTCTGAGAACAAGAGCTTGCACTAAGAAACCCTAGGAAACAAAGTCCTTTTTCACGCTAGTTATTTCCTGTGAAAATGACTAGTTTCCTCTGTAAAGTAGGGCCAAGGATAGAGCTCTCATCTGAAATCATTTTGCTTTGATAGGGGGTATAGATTAGTCAGGCTGCTGGTTACTGTGGCCCTCCTCATCAAGAAACGTGGATGGGCCGGACAAGGCTTTTTTGTCGCTGGAATAAAGCAAAGCTGACTCTACTAAGAGAAATTAGCATGTTCTGACTATATTTGCACAGTGCATTAACCAAATATGCCAAACGCAGCACACACAAAGGAATTGGAAGACCAGCTCATGCCTGCTTAGGGCATCTTTTGCTTGGCTGAGAGTTATTCAGTGTCACATGGCTTGAGGCTAACATGAACGGGCCACCTTACAGAGAAGGAGTGGTGATTGGTACTCTGCATAGAAACTTCATGGAATTTCTAGAGATAGATGTTTTTATTACTGGTGAACTTAAAATTAAGGTGATATATTTTCTTCTGGCTGACAAGAACAGAAAATATCATCCTAGCAAATAGTTTTCTAGAGGCACTGAGCCGCCTATAAACATTTTCATTTATCTAACTGGCATCAGGGCAGCCTGCGCCACAACTGTTGCCAGCCTCTTCTCTCAACACCAGCCTCATATTGTCCTTGTGCGTTCCACCCTACCAAGGGTAGAGGGATCAAGGAAGCTCCTGTGGCAAACGGATTCAGTTTTATCTCATCCTAAAAAAAATACTGTAATGTCATGAAAAATTAAGCCAAAACTGAGGAGGAAGGAGAGATAGACATGACTTTTAGTTTTAACACTTGTCTATTCATTAACCCCACCCACCTCCAATCACTTTTGGCTCCGGGTACATATGGCTTATATTTATGACTAATGCCTGGTATTCTTTCTTTACCTTGGGCCTTGCTTGGAGGAGCAAATACTGCTGGAGCTGCTAGTGGGTTCTGTGATTTATGGATACCCATTTCAGAAACCCCGTGTGTCCTGAAAGGCTGCTTAGTGCCTCTTGATTCTCAGCATCCTCGCATTCTTTTCACTTCTGCAGCAAATGTTAGATGAGTCATGCAGACATGAACTGCATCCACCATTGGGGTAGATAGGAATGGGATGAACAGAAACAGTCTGTGGCCCCATTTCAGCAGCTATTTAAAATAGCTGGAAAGGAAACAACAAGCAGCCCTGTACCTAAGCCAGGTTACTTGCTGGCTGGCCCTTTAACTGAGGTGACTTCTGATTAAGCAAATGAGTCTGATTCATTTTACAGGGGTCTAATTAATGCTATACCATTACAGAGTCACTTCAAATTCCCAGGATTTGGTCCTACAAACCCTAAGGTCAGTAATCTCGGTTGCTTGGGAAATACTTCTTATTCCTGAGCTTCACATTTAGATAAATGACAGAACAGAATCTTTAATAAAAGTCTTAGAAAATGCCTAAAGTTACAGTTCGGTGAGAACAATGAAAGCACATCATTTATTATAGCCTACGGCTTAGTTCTCACAGTTATTGTGGTGGTATGGAGGCTAGAAAAAGGCAAACACCCGGTCGGGCGCGGTGGCTCATGCCTGTAAATCACAGAACTCTCTAGCAGCTCCAGCATGATTTGCTCCTCCAAGCAAGGCCCAAGGTAAAGAAAGAATACCAGGCATTAGTCATAAATATAAGCCATATGTACCCGGAGCCAAAAGTGATTGGAGGTGGGTGGGGTTAATGAATAGACAAGTGTTAAAACTAAAAGTCACGTCTATCTCTCCTTCCTCCTCAGTTTTGGCTTGATTTTTCATGACATTACAGTATTTTTTTAGGATGATAAAACTGAATCTGTTTGCCACAGGAGCTTCCTTGATCCCTCTACCCTTGGTAGGGTGGAACACACAAGGACGATATGAGGCTGGTGTTGAGAGAAGAGGCTGGCAACAGTTGTGGCGCAGGCTGCCCTGATGCCAGTTAGATAAATGAAAATGTTTATAGGCGGCTCAGTGCCTCTAGAAAACTATTTGCTAGAGGTGATATTATCTGTTCTTGCCAGCCAGAAGAAAATATAGCACCTTAATTTTAAGTTCACCGGTAATAAAAACATGAAATTACAGGTGTGAGCCATCCCACCTGTAATTTCCAGCACTTTGGGAGGCCAGGTAGGTGGATCACGAGGTCAGGAGCTCGAGACCAGCCTGGCCAGCATGGTGAAACCCCGTCTCTACTAAAAATACAAAAAAATTAGCTGGGCGTGGTGGTGCGCGCCTGTAATCCCAGCTATTGAGAGGCTGAGGCAAGAGAATTGCTTGATCCCAGGAGGCGGAGGTTGCAGTGAGCCACGATCTTGCCACTGCAGTCGAGCCTGGACGACGGAGCGAGACTCGGTCTCCAAAAAAAAAAAAAAGAGAGAGAAAGGCAAATACCCAATTGAGACTTCAGAGGAGACTTGGTATTTCTAGGAAGTGTTTTGGGGTCATGACAAAAACCTCAGGATTCTAATTACACAAGGGGATCAGCTCATGTTTTCTTCTCATTTGCAAAAAAAAAAAAAAAAAAAAAACCCAAAACAACAACAAACCACCAGAAGACTTTATTTTAAAAACTTTCAGCCTTCCTTTACATAACAGATCACTCTTTCTAAACATCTAGGTGGCCTTATTTAATCTAACTGGGCAATTGAACAGAAATCCTGCCAGCCCTCTGGGCCTACTTTCCTTTCAAATCTCAGTGTCATCAAGCGATTTCAGGCTTGCCTATTTAATGTGCCAGGCAGTGCTTGGAGCTAGGGATAAAACAGGGAACCAGGCACAGCCCCTATTTTTAGGAAGCTTACACTCTAAAGGTAAAAACAGACCCATAAATAGGGAATTTCAACATGGTGTGATTTGTACTAAGATAGGAGAAAGCCCAGGGTATGGTGGAAACACCTAGAAGAGGCATTTTTTGTTTTTCAGAGAGAGAAAATTTTAGTTTATAGTACTAATGTGAAATATAGCAATCTGTTATATTGAAAAAGAATTTTTCTCTAGCTAATAAACACAAAGCTCAGTGCACTCCCTCAGTTAGCAATGAAGTGATATAAATTGATTTTCGATCCTTGGCAATCTGATGAAGATAAACTAGAATCAGAATTCGAAGCAATGACATCAAGAATCAGACCTGCCTGACTTCTGAGGTCTCCTGTTATTTACTGTTATTCACCCAATGAGTCTTAATTGAAGTAGACCCACTGGGCGAATAACAGTAAATAACAGGAGACCTCAAAAGACCTGACTTCTGAGTAAATAACAGTAAATAACATGACACCCTGACTTACAAAAGAAAACGTGAATTGGAAGAATTTTAATACTACTAAATTAGAGAATGGGATCAGAGCAAAGAGGTGTGATGACTGTAATTCAAAATGACATCAGCTTCGGAGAAGTAATAGAAATTTGATCCCAGACAAAACTATTTATCATGTTGTTGGACTGACTGTCCACTTAAATGAAATTATCTAACCAAATGGAACTGCTAATGGCGAGGAAACACAAAACATTGTTGTAGGGCTTTCTCCTTAGTTCAGCTAAAAACGGGGTCCTTGTCACACAACCATGAAAAATTAGGCTTGCAGACAGTTTGAAGGGTGAGAAGGACAGGGTATGTTGGGTGGAAAGAAAAAAACGGGAAACAGGTACCCTTAGCAAAGCCATAGTCCTGCTAACAGGCTTCCATTCTCACAGACTGAATGCCAGGTTCCACACCGGAAAAGGGAGAGACCAGGCTCCTCCCCCTTGCAAAATGGCGCCAACTTCCTGAGGCTCCACCCCAGCGTGCACTCCACCCAGTGCGCAGGCCGGTCGGAGTTTCTCCGGGAACCTCTTCATGCTTGGCTGTCTCAACATGAGAAGGCAAGTGCATGTATCAGTGGTCATTTTGGGTTTCTCACCGCGTGCTGAGCACCAAAAAGGTGGCCTATGTTCCTGGCCATCCTAGTGTGACTTCTGAAAAAAATTAGTCCAAAATTCGTTCTACCGTCAGATATAAACTCGCTCTTTTTTTTTTTTTTCTTACACACGAGTCTGCTTTTGTCCATAGTTTCTATGACTTGTTTAGAAGGGAAGAGATGGAATATTTGTGAAAGTTAAGATCTAAAATCTGCTTTCTGCTTTGTTCTTCATGACTTTTTTTTTCCTAAATAAGCTTAAATGTGCGTTGGTGAAGCTTGGTGTTGGAAGCAAACATAAAGTCAAACTGATGATTTCAGGAGACTTCGGAAGACAGAAAAATGACACCATCAGATTGAGAACTCATTACTGTTTCTTTAAAAAAAAAGTGTACAATTTTTAAAAAAAACTGGACACTTTACCTTCTCAATGTCCCTAGACCTCTGTTTTCTCAGTCATTTACTCAGCTTAAAAAGAAACAAACAAACAAACAAACCAAAACAACTGATCACTTCCTTGGAGCCTTTTTCTCTTTGGCCCTACTTCATCCTCACTTCTCCAAGCATATTTAAGACTTCAGGCCAGGCGTGGTGGCTCACACCTGTAATCCTAGCACTTACGGAGGCAGAGGTTGGTGAATCACTTGAGGCCAGGAGTTTGGGACCAGCCTGGCCAACATGGTGAAACCCCATTTCTGCTAAAAAAAAAAAAAATTACAACAAGTAGCCGGGCATAGTGGTGCATGCCTATAATCCCAGCTGCTCAGGAGGCTGAGTCAAGAGAGTCGCTTGAACCTGGGATGCGGAGGTTGCAGTAAGCTGAGATGATGCCACTGCACTCCAGCCTGGGTGATGGAGTGAGACCCTGTCTCAAAAAATAATATAAAATAAACGACTTCAATGTCAAGTCTTGCATAAGAGAATTTGAGCAGCAGGCCCCCAAGAAGGAAGCATCCTCTGATTTTCAGAGGAGCAGATTCTGAGCGCTTCCTAATTTGTGCACATTTTAATTATCTTTACCTACAATGGCTATACCATGGGTTGGGAAGAGGTTGGCCTCAAAGAGGCCCAGAATCTATTCAGGTCTATTGTCACCTGGATCCTCTGCCATATACTAACTGATCAAGTTACTTAAACATCCAGTCTCAGTTTTTCAACTGTAAAATGGGAACATTTTTGAAAAATTTTAACTGACATATATGTTATATTGTATATGTTAATTGTATTATGTGTTATATTATTAATTACATAATTGCATATAATAATTCATGGGGTACACAGTGATATTTTCATACATGTATACAACATGCAATGATCAAATCAGGGTAATTAGCATATCCATCACCTCAAACATTTATCATTTCTTTGCATTGTGAACATTCAAAAATCCTCTCTTGTAGCTATTTGAAAATACAAAATCAATCATTGTGAACTTTAGTTACCCTACAGTGCTATGGAACACTGGAACTTATCCCTCCTACCTAGCTGTGATTTTGAATCCTTTATAAAATGAGAGTTAAAGAATATACTTCTTAGGGTTACTGTGGGGATAAAAGAAGATGGTTCATGTCCAGTGCTTAGAATAGTGCCCTGTACACAGTGCAAGCTTAACAACTGCTGTGTGTTATTAGGATGATGAACACAAGAGCAGAGATGACAGGCAGCATTCTCAGACGTGCACGAGGACAGGATGTTTTCTAGATGCTAAGTGAGACCAGTGTTTACCTCCAATTATTTACACTTTCAGTAGATGCCTGGCTTTGGAAAATACCATGCTCAGAACTGTAATATAATAGTACTGTGTCTCAGTCTATGTATTGCGGCTTGCCTAACAAATTAAGATGAATCTCATCATGGACTTTTCTCCTTAGAGCAACTTAGGTTGTCAAGGGCTGTTTCTTCCTCAAGGTTCCTCTGCTGAATCTCAGAGCGGAAGTTTGTTGTGGCATTGACTCTCTTCCTCTTCCTTCTTGCCTCTGACCTGCAGTATTATACCTTCAAACAGCAAAGACTCTCACTGAGGTAACACATACAGGCCCAATCTTCCTAAATGTTTTATATTTCAAAATTACCTCTCCCATCCCATTCTTCTCTATTAACTAATCTCAACTCAAATGAATAAGCCTGATGGTGTACTACTAATTTCAAGTAAAATGATTGGTAGTGATGACTGATATATAAATAGTACTTCATAATTTAATAGGGGTCTTCCACGTATAGTATGCCATTTTGACTTCATAGCTATTCTATGATATCTAGGTGGGTGTTATCATTCCTATTTTCAGCTTAAGAAGCCAGGGCTCAAGTGAATTAGCTGGCTTGCTCTAGTCTACAAAACTGTTAAGGGACCTCAATTAGGAACCCAAAGCTGCTTCTGTGGTCTGTGAAGCCAATCTCAATATGATGTTAGTTGCTTAATTTATGAGGTGTGAATGACCAATAGCTTAAGCCTATCAATAAATATGCACATTTAAAAAGAGACCTGAAAAGGATCATAATTTTATAGCTACAGAATGAAGGCTGGGATAGGAAGTACGAATTCCAATATCTCTGAGCAGAGAATCTTTCTGATTTTTGTTGCCCGTTCCTGCTGACCCGCATGATCAGCCCTAGGCAGAGGTGTCCCAGAGTCTGTTGAAGCTAAAGCTGAGTCCACCCCTACCCCCAGGGAATCTGGGATCCTTTCCTGTCACAAACAAGGGTTGTATTCCATTTTTATCTTAAATTCATATACATTTTACATTCTATTCCATGTCTATATACATATTTTCAAATAAAATAAAGTGAAACTTTTACCATATTAATCTTGGCACATGGTTGCAATTTCTCCATTTAAGAAAGTGCTAAGATAGCATGAAATCCGTTTAAGGTCAGCCAAACAAATATTTATTCATTAAATCAAATCAAGAACATATGTCTGTGTGTGTGTGTGTATTGTGTGTGTGTATATATGTGTATATATGTGCACACATATACATATACATATATACACGCACACACATAATACACACACACACATACATATATTTGCCAATACAGAATATAAAATGTAAACATGTATACATATATTTGTGTATGTATGGGGAAAAGTGAACACTAACCATCAAATTTCACGGTTTCAAAAAATGTGAATCTGTACACCGACCCTCTCTTAACCGCTACAGTTCAAATCCAAATCTCAAACTTCCTGATTTGAATTCGCTTACCCCTATGTAATTCTAACTTAAGACCTAAGACCAAAAGGGAATCCTCTTTGAAATGCTCCCTCTCACTCTGGGCACCATCTTGAAGGTTCCAACAGAAAGGGCAACACATCAGCTTACCACGGCAGCAATTCGCCAGTCCACAACAGAAAAAAAGCCTTAGACAGGCTCCAAGCATTTCCTGCTTCATGCCTATTTTCTCTGCTCAGTTGTCATTTTTAAGTAAGGGTATTTTGTGAAAAACAAAACCACCCTGTACATGGGAAACCATAAAGAAAGTTATTTGCCAGAAAGAACTGCCTTGCTAACAAAACGTATGTTGGCATGTTTAAAGACAGAGCTCCTAGGGCTGCCTTGAGTAAGTCTTGCTGAAAGTGTCTGCATGGCATTATACACAAGGCTTTCCCTTCTCCTCTGCCCCCACCCTGCAGCCTTGGAAATTTGCAGTTGCAATCTTTGACTGGACTCTATTGAGACTTTCCACCCCCGGCTGCTCAGGAAACACATACCAGCAAACAGAATGAAAGGGCCTTTTATAAGCAGGAGTCCGTTATGTCTTAAACAGACTCCCACAGAAAGACTTTTTTGTTTCTTACTCTTTAGGAAAAACTGAGCTCCTTCTGAAAAGTCTTTGGAGAGGGAGAAGAAACCAAAGACAGGGAGAAGGCTCAAGGGAGGAAGATAGGCTAGGGACAAAGGAGGGGCAGTGGAAATTGTCAGAGAGGTTGAACTCTACTTTTCTAAGGTAAAAGTGACAGTGTTGGATGGCCGCTGATAGGGGTAGGGGTCAGGGTGTGGTTGTCAGGGCTAAGAGGGGAGTTGGCTGCTACTACCACTTGGAGTCTTCCCCCTCACCAACTACCACCATCCCCAAAAGAGGGAGTCATCCATAGCAAAAACCACTGAGAGACTCTAGTGCTCTGGTCTCCAGAAAAGTTTCAGGAAACTAGATTTTTGCTAAGTAAACTTAATTTCTTGTCTTTTTCTTCTCCTTTTCCTTTTATCTAAAAAGCTACATTTTCTGTTTTACAAGATTCACAAGCAATTTCTTTCCCATGATAGTATCCTAGTTTCTCACAGAAAAAGTAGTTTCTGTCTCTTTTATAAGAAAGCATAGTCTCCATTATTTCAGACATCCCCAAATCACAGTAGTCTGAATTGTCGGAGTTCTAGCTGTCAGAGGATTACACAAACACGCATATACACACAGAAAATGGAGGAAATGTACAAGTCTTATTAGTTCATTCTTTATGAAACATTTAATAACCACTTATAACAGAGTCCAGGTGGTATCATTTATGAAGAAAATGCTAAAGAAAATAGTGCAAAAGAACAAAATGATAGTTTCAGAGATTTGGTTGTATTAAGAAAGGAAGAGAAAATGATGGTGTTATTGCAAATCTGTATGGGTTTCATTAAAACAGAATCTCTGTGATACACTAAGTCAGCTGAAGTTAATGCTTATACATTTTTTATGAATTTTTTCATAATTTGAAAAATCCTTTTCAAGTTTAATTTATGAGGTCTCATGTTGCTTAAGTAGAGCAAAAACCCATTGGCATAAGAGCATCCACCTCTCAGCCTCTGAAGTAATGGCATTGATTTCTCCTGCTTTGTTGTCCTGGCCACAGGTGTGAAAGCATTATGAAGTAAGCACTAGTTCAATATCCTGTGTGCACCCCATCCTCAGGGGCTCAATTACCTGCCTGTGTCCTAAGGAAGAAGAGAGTCCCTGTGGGTATGAAATAAAGCATTCTATGGTTTGGGCCTTCTTCCAACAATAAAAAGTTGTGCTTTAAAACATGCCTAACACAAAGTGAGTTTGGTAAGAATTGTGGAAATGTCAATTATTGGTTCCCAAACACTATTTTGTTTATATGTTCACTCTGGGGTCTCGAGTATTCTGCCTCTACTGGAGTCCAGGCCTTAGAAGAGGTGACCTTCTTTCAGGGAATAGTAATAGCAGTTAACACTTCTTACATACCATGAGGCAGGCACTAAGTACTTTACTAGATTAATTCACTGAATTCTCACAACACTATGCGGTGCATACTATTTTATCTCCCATCTTACAGTTTTGGAACGGGAGGCACAGAGAAGTTAAGAAATGTGCTTAGTCACATAGCTGGTAGGTGACAGAGCTGGGATTTCAACCCTCACAATCTGGTTCCCGAGTCTGTACCTTTTTTCACCATACAATATAGCCTTTTAGGACACTGAATATGAAAGGACCTCAGAGATGACCTCATCTTAATTCTCTAATTTTATAGGAGAAAGAATGAGATTCAATGAAATTAAGTGACTTATCCAGAGGAATATGGTGAGTTCTTGGCAATGTTTGCAGCAGAACCAATATCACTCTAATCCTAATGAAATGTGTAAATACCACACCCTTCACGCCACCCAAAGAACTCAGGTTCTCCTAAGCAGCCCAGCTCCCATGTTTCCATGGCCCCAACAGTTGCAATTTATCGGTGCAATTTATCGGGGCTGTGGAAATTCATGATGTCTTGGTTGAGAAAGATCAACATCTATACTGGCAGTAACACAGGTAAAATTCATGGTGAAGGCATCTTCCACTGCCTACATAGAATGAAACGGAAAGAGGGAATAAGAACCATTCAAGAAACACTATTCTAAGAGCTCAAAATCTCTGATGCTCACCTGGACCTTTCCATTTATAAATTCTCTCCAAAGTCAGTCTTTCCAATTGTATCTCATAGTTTCATGTCATTCTGTTCCTATTGTTCAGAGTACTTCTGTATCATAATTTGTAATTATATTCTGCCTTCTGTATCTGTAAAGTCAACCAACCATAGATTGAAAATATTTGTTAAAAATGGATGGTTACGTCTCTACTGAATATGTACAGATTTTTTTTCTTGTAATTATTTTCTAAAAATATAGTATAACTATTTACTTATATTGTATTAGGTATTATAATTATTATATTGTATTAGGTATTATAAGTAATCTAGAGATGATTTAAAGTATAGGGGAGAGTTTATATAAGTTACATGCAAATACAGTTGTCCCTTGATATCTTCAGGGGATTGGTTTCAGGACCCCTGTGGATGCCAAAATCTGAGGATGCTTAAGTCTTGCAGTCAGTCCTGCGTTAGTTCCAAATATGGTCCTCAGTATCTGCAGGTTCTACCTCCCACAAATACCATATTTTTGATCCAACCTTGGTTGAATTCTCAGATGCAGAACCCTCAGATATAAAGGGCCAACTCTATAATATCATTTTATACAGGGACTTGAGTATCCATGGATTTTGGTCTCCAAGGGAGGTTCCTAGAATCAATCCCCAACAGATACAGAGGGACAACGGTTTATATCTAGTTGTGTATGTGCTTAGTTCCGCTCCCCAGCTAGACAGTACACTCCATGACAGGGGCCATATCTATTTTTATTTGCCTATAAATACCTAGAATCTGGTACATAAACAGCTGTTTGGTTAAAATTTGTTAAATAAACTTATACCAAAGCCTCAGCAACAGAGTGTTAAAAGATGATCTCCATTTTGCCTGATAAACATCTGTTGTTCAGTGCTCATTATCTTTATCCAGTTACTGGACCATATCCATTACTAGGGCGGAACGTGTTCAAACAAACAAGTCTCAATCAGCCAAAGCTCAGCTGCCTTACAAATCTACCTTTCATTCAGGGTCCAGGAACCCACTAGCTGGGACTGGTTATGTTGTCAAACTGTAATCATCAAACTAAGGAAAAAGACCAGTCTAAAACATCAACATTGGGGATACATGTATTACTTTTAAATTCTGAGGGTAACTCATAGTATATGAGCTGGATTTGCTACAAAACACTTCTTCTGGGGACCTGCTTGAAAGGCTAGATAAAACAATTTTTGTTTGGCATGTGCAAAATTTGTATATAAAGTGCTATCTTTAAAGACTTTAAAGATGTTCAAAACCAAATTATTCTTTTAACATTTTAAGCATTATTCTTACAATCTTGTTTTCATATTATTGCATCAAACACTTCCATTATTATCCACAAAGAAAAGATTTTTTGAGTAATATTAAACACCACCCCAGTCACTTCTGAAATAAAGCAAAGTGTGAATTAATAGAGTTTAAATTAATGAAGACTTTCTCTGAGTTATAAAATTTAAGAGTAAAATTATAAAATTTAGAGTAAAATCATTAAAAGTTTTCTAGGCCGGGCGCGGTGGCTCACGCCTGTAATGCCAGCACTTTGGGAGGCTGAGGTGGGCAGATCATCTGATGTCGGGAGTTTGAGACCAGCCTGACCAACATGGAGAAACCCCGTCTCTACTAAAAATACAAAATTAGCCTGGCGTGGTGGCGCATGCCTGTAATCCCAGCTACTCAGGAAGGCTGAGGCAGGAGAATTGCTTGAACCTGGGAGGCGGAGGTCGCGGTGAGCCCAGATCACACCACTGTACTCCAGCGTAGGCGACAAGAGCAAAACTCGGTCTCAAAACAAAACAAAACAAATTTTTCTACATTCTATTTCCTTGATGATGATACACAAGAATTTCTCCAAAAACAGTAACACCTTGTTTATTTTAACCCTTTGACAATGAAGGCAATAAGAAAACAGATGCAAGTTCATAGTTTATTTTGTGCCTAAGTAACAAATCTGCTTTAATTTCTATTCTGTAGCTGATCTCCCAAGTATAACTTGTCTTATTTTTGTGTTATATAAGTTAGTGTATTTATTTTTTTACTTATTTTCACAGCATTAATTATTGGAAAGAGAGCCTGCAAACACAAGGCAAGGATTCTGTCATGGAGGTCACACCATAGATGAACAACTGTTCTTTTATTTTTAGAAAATCTCTCTGTGTAAGTTGGGATAATTTTAAAACATGGATTCAACCCTTTGCCTTCTTTTATCAAGATGCAACTGCAAAATCTGCTCTTTTTTTTTTTTAAATGAAGGAGGTAAAAGTTGACTTTAGTTTTTGGAAAAATGCTCTCAGCTGGGACTCATGTCTACATAAGGACAACTAAGAAGCAAAATTGGCCAAAAGCAGCTCTTTGCAGAGTGGAGACAGTGCAGCTCTTTACCATGGGCATGAAGACAGCGTGGCGACATGGTCAAAGCTTGTTAGGTCACCACCTCAGCAGGTGTCTTTGACACTGTCTAATAAAAATGCTTTTGGGATGGCTTTCCGCCCACTGTTTTGCCCCTGTCGCTTCTATTATCCTGTAGCTTTTGTCTTCACTTTTGAGGGATGTAGTGAGGCTTCTTTTTCAGTTTTTTGTTTATTTGTTTTTTTGAGACGGAGTCTCTCTCTGTTGCCCAGACTAGAGTGCAGTGACACGATCTCGGCGCACTGCAACCTCCACCTCCCAAGTTCAAGCAATTCTCCTGCCTCAGCCTCCTGAATAGCTGGGACTACAGGTGCCCGCCACCATGCCTGGCTAATTTTTGTATTTTTAGTAGAGACGGGGTTTCAACGTGTTGGCCAGGCTGGTCTCAAACCCCTCAGGTGATCCGCCCACCTTGGCCTTCCAAGGTTCTGGGATTACGGGCGTGAGCCACCACACCGGGCCAATTTATCAGTTTTTAATACAGTGTTTCTGATGCTTAATAAGAAAATGATCCAAAGTTCAGATTTTCCTTTGTGATTAAAGTAATCATGACCAAATATCTCAAAGGAATGATTTTTTTAAAAAGTCTGATTTTTACTTTCAGGGAAAAACACATCTCCCTTGATTAATCCTAAATACCTTTAATCAGAGGTAATTCAGTGTGTGCAAGATTTATACTATTTGCTGGAAGTTAAGTGATTTAAAAAAAGACATGGTTTTAATAAACTCTGCACTAGGCTAAGGTTCCAACTCACTCCCTGGAGGATGCTACATCTCACAGGAAGATTACAGAGGCGATTGCAGTATGAAGGCAACCAGCCATGTTGTTGCTGTCTGACAAATGGGATGCAATTTTCTTGTGCTTTACGCCTGGGGCTCAGTAAGTACAGCTATGGAAAAATTGTTTCTTCCCTATCCTTCTTCGTGGCAGCAGCTGGGATTCACTGGGAAGTGTGCTGACTGGTGGATGTTTTGACTCCAGAACATTTGGGGACTTTTCACTATGATGGGAGAAATTTCAGAAATGAGATACCATTTTGAAAGAGTAAGGATTAGCTTAGGATGTACTTACATGCCTAAGGGCTACCAAAGGTTGAGGGAAAGTCCATTAAATCGTGTTTTTCCTAACTCCTACATCCTCCCCTCTAGCCACAGCCTTGCTTTCACCAGGCTCTGCCCAGCAGTGCCCAAGCCAGCCCTGAACATGCCTGGCAGTGTAGATAAAATCAGATCTCCATCAATGGGTGAGGTCTGAAATAGATTTTGCTTCCTTAAGTCTCATAGCCAGGGACCTAGGAAACACCTGATCACCCAGATAATGCTCCCTTCATCCCACTGTTTTGGCTGGGTCTTCTGCCAGGCCTCAATCTCCAGTGGCCAGACCTTCTTCTCTGAATTTTAATAAATGCTATTAGATGGGAGGCCGCTTCAAAGCTGGCAGATGGCCCTGGAAGCCTCACACTATCCACTACCTGACATACCCTGTCCATCACACTGCACCCCTGGGTACCTACACAAACCTGGGTATGGTCCACAGCAGCCTGGCACTGCTCCAACACACCGCAGGCAGGTTTAGGCCTCCCAGCACCTGGCTCTTCTACTCCTGGGCTTCCTCCCCCTCAATGGCCACTGTTGAAGCTGCGCCAGCTACGAATCCACTCTCCCAGGAGAGAAGTTTAATTGGATTAATTTCCATTTCTTTTTTTTTTTTCAGGATTATTTTAGTGGAAAATGTTTAGCATTTTGAGATGTTATAACACTGGCATCCTAGAGACCGAAATATGAAATAACTTAGTACAAAATAGGTCCTCGTGGGAAGCCAATGTGCACATTTTCCCACCATATTCTGCCAACGGTGCACTATTCTCAACTACTCCATTTATCTCTAGGGGGCAAATAATGGATGTGTTCCAGCACCCACTCAATTTCTGTGTTTTCATCTAGCTGAAATAATAATAGATGTAAAATATGGCTCTCTGTCTAAAATTAGCCTCTGGTTAGACACTATCAGCTACCACTCAGCACAAGGAAATTTTACACAGAAATAAAATGATTACATAGGTAGAATGATGCATGATTTCATTTAATCAATAATTCTTTATTCTTTTGGTGCCTACTATATGTAGTATGTTGTACAGTAAGGGATAAAGAAACAAACAGGAATAGGCTCCTGTTCTCAAGGAGTTTCTCTTTGAGGTTGACTTTTTTATTCTTTTATAGTTTTACTGTATAACTGTAATGCCTCCCGCCCTGAAAATGACAGTTATTACAGGTTTAATTCACAGCAAATATTGTTACCTGTAACCTACCACCACAGTCTCAGGAGAACCCAAAAACCTGGATGTAGCATTCTGCAGTGTGTCTTTGTCTGGGAACAGAATACAGCAGCTGTTTCCTAAGTTCTAAACACAGGACCTATAATTCACATATGTAGGCAAAAGTGATTCAGGCTAAGTATGTGTTCCTTTCAAAGCACTAATTTAGAGAAATACCACTTTTTTTTTTCCAAATAGAATTTAGTCACAAAACATTTTAGAAAAATATCAATTTTCTGTTGAGGGGAAATTGTTTAAGGGCTGGGCTAAAATTCAGAGGAAGACTTTTGTTTTTGTTTTTTTTTTTTTAATAAAAAGCCACTTTATAAAAGAGAACGGATGGCTTCTAACATATCATATTTACTCATTTCCCCTCCCTAATTTTCCATTTACCCCAAATTCAATTTGTTTTCTTGCTGCCTCTTTAAGTCCCTCCTATATCCTCAGAGCAGCTTAGGTGTCTTTTGTGAATTCATTTATGCTCTTTGTTCCATTCATCATATTTAGGGCAGTAACAGTTTACAAGAAGCAAAACACATTATACGTTAGTCATAATTATTACACTCAAATGCATCCTCTCCCTCATAATGGAGCAGAGGTGTAATATGACAAAATAGAAGTTTCTCAATCCAAAGCTGCCATCGTTATCTGTGAACCAGTGAACTGCCCTTCACAGAAGGCATTGGCTCTTTACCTTTAAGGATGGTGCCCTTATTCTAGGAAAAGAACAAAGAAGGTTAGTGGGAGTACAGAGAAGAGACAACTGAATTGATTCATACACTTAAGCTCTAAACATGGCCAACATCTCTTAGTAGCTGAAGTGAAATGGTAAATACTTTGGGTTACATAGTTTTCTGATAAAGAAAAGGCAAAGCAAACTCCTAAGTAGAAAGAAATGACCCTGAACTTTTAAACTCAAGCAATCAGTCATGGAGTGACAGGCTCTTTGGCCTTGCCTGATGACAGTGTACATGACAGAAAGGCATGATGGCAGGGCATGTATCATCTTCGTCCATTTCCCCCAATTGAGACCCCAATCGAGACCCCAATCATACCATCTTCAGGTTTCTTCCAAAGTTATGCATAAGTGAGTGACTCTGGTCAGTATCAAAGACCAGTATTTGGTCTGTATTATACTTGAAAACACAAAAAACATAAAGAACTCTTCAAATGAAATCTGATAAAGCTAATAGCCCATGAGGATCAGTTCAACAAGTTGCATCAGCAAAGACCTCTCTTTGTTACTGGATCTACCAGATCCAGGCCGCAAAGGAGCTCCCTTAGACTGCTTTAATTAGGTATTTCACTTACAAATGAATTAATTAATTAGAGATAAGCACCTGAAAGCACATTACTCATGTGGTCTAGTTAAAGCTTAAAATAGATAAAAAACTGCTGACACCTCATTACTATTAGATAATTTTACACGGGACTTAACACCCAAGATGATTTACCAAACCTCTTGCCAAAACAGCATTTATTCTAATCCCTCCCACACCTTGGGAACCTTAGCACAAGGATGCTTCAAGAAGATTCAGGGAGAAAGGATTAGAGCAGGAGCTATGGTTACTGTGGCCTGTGTTTCTTCATCAGTTTTTCTTTTAGACATAATGAAATGGCCTGAGACGGCAGTCCTTTTCCATTCTACCTTGGTCTGGCTTGTCCGTTTTATGTTGCCTAATAACTCCATTCAATGGCACAGTCATTTCTGGCAGCCTCCAGCTAGAATCAGAGTGGTGGCAGACATACTCAAGAGCCAATATGGAATGACTCCATTCCCCCAAAAACAAGATGATTGCAGTTTCAATATCTTCTACAAAAGTAGATAATAAAAAGGCAAGCAAGCAAACAAAAAACCTTGAACTTTATATTGGATACAGTGACTCCCAGTTTTAAGCACGCGTGGAAATTCTTACCTACAGATAAAATTTTAGTGATATTCTTCCCATTGTTTTTCACATATATGAAATGAAACATATGTATGAAAAAGGTATTTGGATATATGTAACATATATGCATATATTATATATGCAACATATGCATAAATTATATACATGCAACATTTTCATTGGTGGTGGTCAGTTTTAAGGGAGAATATAGAGTACTTTAATCCTAATAATAGAACTTATGAATGTAACTTAAAGGAAGTCACTCCACTCTCACAGTAACTTCTAGTTTGACAGCAGTACTGAGCTCTGTGCTTATTCCTTTATCTAGAGCACAGCTTTTTGATCTGTTGCTCCTCCATACAACCTCTAGACCTCCTCTCTACATCTCTGCTTCTTCCCTGATCCCAAAGGTGATGACAGTGGGGGAAAGGACCATTCATCCTGTACTGCCCTCTCATCCTATGATCCCATAGCACCTGTTCTTTCCGCTCTCCCCCATAAACTTATTTATTTTTAGAGACAGGGTCTCACTCTGTCACCCAGACTGGAGTGCAGTGATGCGACCTTATCTCACTGTAACCTCTAACTCCCAGGCTCGAGCAATCTTCCTGCCTCATCCTCCCAAGTAGTTGGGACTACAGTCACAAGCCACCACACTGGCTAATTTTCTTTTTTAAACATTTTTGAGAAATGAGGTCTTGCCATGTTGCCCGTGCTGGTCTCAAACTCCTGGCCTCAAGCGAGCTTACTGCCTCAGTTTCCCAAAGTGTTGGTATTACTGGCATGAGCCACCACACCTGGCCTACTTTTTAATGCTTCTATCATCCTCCAACTTATCAACTTTTAAAAAATATAAACATACATTACAGGTGAAAGAATAAAACAAGGAACACCCACATACCAACCACCTAGAGTTAACAATGGTCACTTTTACTTCCCCTGTCCCTCTGTCTCTCCTGCCATTTGAAACTAGGTAGCAGATATCACGAGACTTCATTCCTAAACACTTCACAGTATCATCCCTTTGAAAGCAGAAACATAAGCTTACAGGTTCAATTAATTAATTTCTAGCCAATTTAGTGAGCTTCAGCAGTTTTACTTAAACATTTGTTTTCATTTTTCTTGGGCTATCTTCCACCTCAAAGAAACAAAACACACACATAGACACACACACACACACACACACACACACACACACCCAAAACCAAGCCAGTAGCTGAAATACACGTTGCAGCATAATATCTGATGTAGGGTTTTTATAAAGACTGCCCACACAATGTTGTTCACCTGTGTGGTGCCTTTGGCCTCATATTAGAATCACTGACATCTTAGAAGAAAGCATCCAGGCTGGTAACCTTGTAGGGAATAGCTCTCTCGAGAATGTCAGACTTGGTCAATTATGCAATTGTTTTGGGAATTTTACCCCTGGGCACTTCTGGTTTGTCTGAAGAAGCCCAGCAGTAATGAAAGTGGACAGGACTCCACCCACAGAGGAGTTTTGTCCTAGCGATGGTGTCAGGCATCTCTGGAAAGACCTTCACCAACCAGGGCAGCCGTAGCAACAGCAGGAAGTGACCATCTCTCCCTCACCTAACTGGAATCAGTGAGGGTGTAACATTATCAGGACACATTCAGTATTTAGGCCGAGCCACTGGAATTAAGGGATTTTGGGGGTTAGGGTGTGGGGGTGGAAGATGGGAGCAGCTCACAGTCCTGCCTAAGGTACAAGGGAATCTTAGTGCTCTCTTCCTTTTCTGGCCATTCTTACTATATTTCCCCCATTCTTTCTTCCCCATCTTCCAAGAATAATGAAAGCTAACATTTATATATGGCTGAGAGGCAGTGCAGCAAAGTGGTCAAGAGCTTGGACTCTGGGCCACACTGCCCAAGTTTGAGTCTCAGTTCTGCCATTTATTCAATATGTGATGTTGGGCAAGTTACTTAACCTGTGTGCCTCCATTTCCTCATCTTGAAAGTGGGGATGATAACACCACCACATATTTCCTGGGAGCTTGTGAAGAGTAAATAAGTTAATATATGTAAAGCACCTAGAACAGTGCCTGACACTATTAGCTATATATTTTTTCATTTACTAAGCAATTACTTTATATAAAGCCCTTTTCATGCTTCAACTCCTTTAATCTAACAATAACAACAACAACAAAAAAAACATAAGAAAAAGGCTATCAGGACGGGCATGGTGGCTCACGCCTGTAATCCCAGTGCTTTGGGAGGCCAAAGTAGGCAGATCACTTGAGGCCAGGAGTTTGGAGACCGGTCTGGGAAATATAGTGAGACCCTGTCTCTATAAATGTTTTTTTAAAAAATTAGCCAGCCTTGGTGGCATACACCTGTAGTCTTAGCTACCCAGGAGGCTGAGGTGGCAGGATTACACGAGCCCAGGAGTTAGAGGTTACAGTGAGCTATGATAGCACCACTGTACCCCAGCCTGGGCAACAGAGCAAGACTCTGTCTCTTAAAAAAAAAAAAAAAAAAAAAAAAAAAGCTATCATTACTCTCATTCCACAGATGAGGAAAATTAAGTTCAGATTAAGTTCACTAAATTTCTGAGATTTCCCAGTCAGTAAGTGGTGGGGCCGCGATTTGAACTCAGGCAATGGGTCTCCAAGGTCACATCTTTGGCCATTCAGTTCTGTGGCTTCCCAAGTCAGGACACAAGAACACCAAGTTACTGGTTAGGGACTACTTCATTGTCATAGGCCTTGATGACCATTCCCTTCCCTACCCCATAACAGAATTTATTCATATTTTCCCACCCCAAGCACACACATACATACACATGTACATAGGGTTTTTATAAGGCTTATTCCATTAAAGCATGACACCAAGCCATGTTACACTTTGTTTTGCGTTGCTGCACATGCCAAAGCTGACCAATGGTACTGACAAGCCCCTGCCCCAGCTTCCAGGGCCCTGACCACATTCCCCTCTCACCCCCCAATTGCACCACTAGACAAATTCTGAGCTAGGAGCACAGTTCCCAACTGTACACCTCTTTGTTAAATAATGGCTCAAAACTGACGTGAGTAGCAGTGATGCATTTCAGAAGTTCAAAAACTAAAGACAAAAGGGAGGAAAGTAGGTTGTTCTGGAAGCTCTGCCAGCTAATTCCATGTAGACAGGTGACCCATATTATGTCAATTAAGTGCTGTTCTAGAGGCATGCTGCCACGGGCTTTTTACAACACTGAACATTTTAGGGTAATGGGGAGACAGATTAAGGTTTGCTGAATGCACCAGGGCCTTTCCTTTGTAATTCAATTAATAGAACAAGGCATGGACTTTTGTTGAAATCCTCCCAGGTGGATGAAAGGCAAAGTGGGGCACAGACTTTTAAGTCCATGAGGGTAAAAGTAGGCTCAGGCAAGGCTGTTCAGCTTCTGGAGTGTGTGCCATGTGCAAAGATGGGGCACAGCAGTGTTTGCCCACGAAGCCCAGGTAGACAATGAGGGGTAAAAGGTACATGGCTAATAGAGTCTTGAGACCTCCTGCCCCAGCTGAGATCTCTCGCTTCCTGCCCAGTGGCTGTCACTTTCCCCCTTCCTTCCATCCCTGGGCTTTTGAACACTTCCATATCCTGAATTCCCTTTCTCAAAATGCTTCCAGGAAAATGGATCGGTCCTTTATGATTTGGCTTCCAGCTCCTTCTTCAGCCTCATTTCTTGCTGTGACTCCCTCTGACCACACTGGCCTTTTTCAGTTCCTTAGCTAGCCCCCCTCTTTCCTGCCTCAGGGCCTTTGCACGCATGCCATTTGTTCATTTGTTTTCTGCCTGTCATGACTCTACCAGCAACTCTCTTAGTGACCTCAAATTCATCCTGCAGATCTCCATTTTCCTGGCTTCCTGGAATACTGCTAATGTCTAGACATAAATACAGTTTCCAAATATATATTTGTGGTTATATTATTGTACATCTTCCCCACTAGACAGGAACCTCCATGTTGATGCCTGTCTTGGTTCACAATTACATACATAGGGCTTATCATAGCTTCCGCCCCACGCCGGGTACTAAATATTTATTCATTGTTGAATGAATCCATGAACGAATGGATCAATTCCATTCTTTCAGAGTCCTGGTCTCTCAATGTGTTTCTTTTCTCAATTTGTATGCTGCTTAAAGATCTTGAGTCTGAGGCATCAACCAAAGCAACAGTAGGATTTTCAGAAAGGAATGGTTGTAGGCTGTTGGGAAGAACTGCAAGAGGCCAGCTTTCCACAGTCCATTTCTCTTCATTTCTGGCTATTAGTTCCTTCATCAATGCACAGACAGATGCCTGAAGATGTCAGAGGTTAGCTTATTAACAAATGAGCTACACAAACTTCCTCAGTATTCATACTCAAGGGGGAGAGAAGTCAAATTTGGGCCCTGGAGCTACATGCAGCTCTGAAGGGGGTGCCTCTGCCTACAAATCAGTCACTCATGGGGTCCTTTATGCAATCCTTGATGGTTGCTATGATATTACAGCAGGCCCTTTATTTTCCTTTTTGGTCTTAAACTCCTCTGCCAAGTACAACACCATGCCTTCCTCAAAATCACAGTAAAGTATATCCAAGTCAAATGAGGCTGATTTTAGAAGGAAGATGTTATTGGCACTTTTGTCACCATTGGAAAGAGTGTAATTGGGTACAACAGTTTTAGCAGATAATTCAGCAATATCTGTTGGATTTTTAATGTCTATTCCCTTTCACTTGAAAATTCACTTTCTGAAGATTTGCCCTGAAGAATTCTCACACAGCACAAAAAGATCAAGAAGATTTATGTACAAACATGATTCATATTTTATTAAAAGCTGAAGGAAAAATCTCAGTTGTCCAACAGTAGAGACTGGCTAGATAATTCTGGTAAAGTTATTCTATTAGTCACTCGATGGAATATTATGTAGCCAGAAAACAGAATGAATTTTATATACTGACATTGAAAGATATCCATAATATACTGTTAAGTGAAAACAATAAGATTCAGAATAGTGCAGTTCTTTATTTTATAATGATATGTAAATATCTGTTAATAACTATGGTTATATAAGAAGTTTACATGAAAATTTTGATTTCTATATTGTACCCTAGTATTATTTACACTTTATAAATGTATTTTACTTAAGTATAACAATCAAATTTACATTATAAAAGCAAAGGTATAAAAATTGTCTTTAGGCTGGGTGCGGTGGCTCATGCCTGTAACCCCAGCACTCTGGGAGGCTGAGATGGGTGGATCACTGGGTCAGGAGTTCGAGGCCAGCCTGGCCAACATGGTGAAACCCCATCTCTACTAAAAATACAAAAAAAAAAATTAGCCAGTTGTGGTGGTGCACGCCTGTAATCCTAGCCACTAAGGAAGCTGAGGCAGGAGAATTGCTTGAACCCAGGAGGTGAAGGCTGCAGTGAGCTGAGATCGCACCACTGCACTCCAGCCTGGGTGACAGAGCACGATACTCTCTTCTCTCTCTCTCTCTCTCTCTATATATATATATATAGATAGATAGATACATATATATATATATATAGATCTTTAAAATATGACAGATCATTTTTATTAACTTGACCAAGAGTCTGTCCTTAGACATAGCCCCAGACTTAAAAGAATACAGCTCTCCATGGTTTCTAGAAAAACTAGGCATTTGGGCCTGTGGTAGCCAGCCTCCAAGATGACCTGCAGTAAACCCTGCCCTGGTATTCACATCCTGTGTGACCAACAGAATAGTGTAGAAATGATGATATGTTACTTCTAAAATTACATTACAAAAGACCGTGGCTTCTGTCTTGGGCCCTCTTTCTTGGATCACTTGCTCTGGGAAAAGCCAGGTCATGAGCAGTCTATGGAGAGGCCCCAGCCAAGAGAAACTGAGGCCTCCTGCCTACAGCCATGTGAATGAGCTTAGAACCAGATCCTCCAGACTCACTTAAACCTCAGATGACAGCCGCCCCGGCTAATACCTTAACTGCATCTTTGTGAGGGTGCCTGAGCCAGAACCACCCTGGATTCCAGACCCACAAAACTATTAGAAGATAGATGTTTGTTGTTTTAAGACATTAAGTTTGGGTTAATGTGTTATGTAGCTGTAGATAACTAATACAGGACCCAGTCAACTCTATAGTTTTTAGTGCCTATTTCCCAATCTGCACATATTAACTTTATACTCTAAGCCTAGTCTCACATTGGTTCTGTCTTTATACCAACCTAAGTCGGTAAAGACCAGCAACTAAAGTTAGTGTAGGGTATTCTGTTCTCTCCTCAGGAGGATACCACTAATGATGAGGAGAGGGGGACTGAATCCAAGGGACATCACCAGGATCATAGGAGCTAGGAATCAATTTGGTTATCAAACCTTCAAATGAAAATCCTTTGGTTTAAAAAAGACTTCTACCTTTTCTATCTGACCCAATCAAATTGTTACATTATTGAGGCAGGCAGTGGTTCAAATTAAATGTCACAGAAGAACACCCTGACAATGAGAAAAGGAGAGAACACTGGGAAAAGCTGTCCATTGTTTCCTTGCTAAATGCAATCTCTGATGAAAGAGGAATGGACTCCTTTCCAATACAGGTTTAGTTTTGCTGAACACCAAATGCAGAGAGGGAAATGGATTCTCACTGCAGAAATTCTTCTGCTACTATTGTTGTTATATTTCTACTGAAGACCCTTAATTTCAATGCTTTTGAATCCAGCCATGAATATCTGTTCAAATAGTTGTAGGATGATTTATTTTCCGTTTAAAATGGTTTGTACATGTATTTTTATATAACTAAAAAATGTCTGAATGAATCAGCACTTCACAAATCAATGACAGGTCAGAGGAGCATGGCCAGCATGTCAGGAAGGAACCAATTTCTCCCATAGCACCATCAATTCATTGCTAGCTTGGTCCAAGGAGACTTGGCAGTGGCTGTCAGCCTGAATAAAATCCAGGAGCTGTCATGCCTGTGCCTCCAGCGTGGCTTATCAATAAAGTCACGAGTCCCTGTAAAAGATTCTCCAGCAGCCGGGCGCAGTGGCACATGCCTGTAATCCCAGCACTTTGGGAGGCCGAGGCAGGTGGATCACGAGGTCAGGAGATCGAGACCATCCTGGCTAACATGGTGAAACCCTGTCTCCACCAAAAATACAAAAAAATAGCTGGGTGCAGTGGCGGGCACTTGTAGTCCCAGCTACTCAGGAGGCCGAGGCAGGAGAATGGTGTGAACTCAGGAGGCGGAGCTTGCAGTGAGCCGAGATTGCACCACTGCACTCTGGCCTGGGCGAAAGAGCGAGACTCCATCTCAAAAAAAAAAAAAAAAAAAAAAAGATTCTCCAGCAGGCTACACACATATGTCCTATTTTCACGATTATAAGGAGATGGCAGTGTGATAGATCAAATGCAAATTCATTTAAAAATACTGTACAATTAATAGCTTTCTCAACCAATGGATACTAAAAGTACATCTCTTATCCTATAATGTATTGAGATTTATAAAATGTTTTTAAAAAGAAATCTTTCCAATTCATAGTGTTGGGAATTATTGTTCTAGAGATGCCACTGCAAGGCTAAAATATTCTTGTTCTTCATTAAGATGTAATGGCATTCTAATTCAGTTTTACCACTCTGTAAAAGTAAAAACTCAGTAAATTGATTAAACCAAATCATGCTTCAGGCATAAATTTACATTTACAGAATACTAATTTTAAACAAAAAAAGAGAATAGGCTCATTATATATCAGTAAGTATGGTACATAAAATGTATCACAATGTCTTCATTCCTAGTAGGTTTTTTAAAAAAAACAAAGCTTAATATGAAATAGTTAAATAAAGAAGGAGGCAGGAGGAAAGGCACAGGGCCCCTGAGGGTCAGGTGGTAGGAAAGGCAGAGAGTAAAAATTCTTGCCTCATGTGGAAAGCCCAGATTCTAGCAACTTCTGTGAAATAAAGTGATAGCAATAGTCTCCTGAGTTTATTAGCTGAGAAGGGTGAAGAAGGAAAATGCTATCTGTTTCAGTTCTCTGTTGTACTGAATGGTACCCTGTGTATTAGTCTGTTCTCATGCTGCTAATAAAGACATACCCAAGACTGAGTAATTTATATAGGAAATGACTCACAGTTCTGCATGGCTGGGGAGGCCTCAGAAAATTTACAGTCACGGCATAAGGGGAAGCAAACACATCCTTCTTCACATGGCAGCAGCAAGGAAAAGTGCCGAGTAAAATTGGGGAAAGCCCCTTATAAAACCATCAGATCTTGTGAGAACTCACTAGCTATCATGACAACAGAATGGGGGAATCTTCCCTGATGATTCAATTATTTCCACCTGGTCCCTCCCACAACACGCAGGGATTATGGGAACTATAATTCAAGATGAGATTTGGGTGGGGACACAGCCAAACCATATCGCCCTGCCAAAGAATATCCCCTCTGTTGCCATGGTTGACTTCTATGGAAAATTCAGCTTCCACTCTTTTGGAACTTGTCTTGTCATTCAGACTGAAAGAGTAAAGGTAACTAAGGTGGATCTAATGTGCCTAAATATATTTTTATTTTTTCACTGTTAATCTAAAGGTATGGTCAGAAAAGCTCAGCCAAACCATGTAGTGAGGTACTTAGGATGAAAATTTTATTGCAATTTTAACACAGATGATCATTTTTATTTTCAAGATACTTATCTACTGTAGTTTTCATTTATATGGTAAACAGAAAATATAAACCCCCTCAAAGATTGAAAACCACAGCTATCTCACAATAAAAACGTAAAACAAATATACTTCCGCAAATAATTCTTTCAAATATTATTGAATCTTAAGTGTCTAGGAAGCAAGAATAGACTTTTCTCAAGATTGGAGCCACAGTGAAAGGTAAATAGTTATTTGGGACGAACTATTTCCAATCCCTGAGTGATGGGGTGATTCAGGAGCATGGATGCAGCGAGCCAACCAAGTCAGAAGTTGCAAAGAATATAAACTCCTCCACCTCCCACAACTTCTCCACTCACATAACAAGAAACTGACACTGAAAAATATTCAATACAATGGCAAAAGAAAAAGTATTTTTAAGTGTAGATATATTTCCATTTACATTTATCTGTCAAGATCTGTCAAAACCTACATATCCAAACCGTAATGTTCTGTGTGTCCCCAGTTGACTAGGCAATCAGGCAGACGTAGCAACTGTTTGAAGATGTCTCATATATCAATGGGTACAAAGTGCTTTCCGAAGAAGAATTTTTTAAAGAAATGAAGCTGATCAACAACTTGCTAAGACACAAATATGACACCGAAAACTCAACTTGAATCTCACAATGGGCGGGGACACAAACACCTTTAGAGTCTTGATGTTGCGCTTATTTTTGGAGCATAAGTGAGTCAAAAAGCTTGAAGTTTGGTATTAAAACATTTTTAATCGTTGCATCCAGTTTCTCTCTTTCTCAACACTAGAGTGAAAGGGGTATATATACAGAGCAGTTACATCAGTGTGTGAAGCCCAGGCCCCTGCACAGATCATGCTGCAGCTGCCTTAGCTGGGAGTGGGTGGGCCAGGGCAGTTCATCCCAACAACATCTCCCTGTGGTGCTCTGAGTAACCCCAAGTGAATCCCTCTCTGTAAAGAATTCTAACACATCCTGTGCAAGATGGTAAGGCACTTTTACTATTCTTTTCCCCTCCTTTCTCTCTCTTCCTAGGTTTTGAGGCAGAGGCTAAAATTCATTTCCCAGGTTCCTTTGCAGCTACGGTACAGGTACACACTCAGGCTCCTGCCAGACCCTGAACTGGAAGCTGGTAATGTGGAGAATCAGTGATGGTACATGTGGGTGTGACGGCAGCTACTTTGGGCTTTGAGAGACAGCTGTGGCAGCAATTCCAGCGGCAGTTTTTGAGCACCCAGGGTCAGGTGTTGGCTGTGTGAGCTGTGGTGTTTGCATCCAATAGAGGCAGGCGGGGTAACTTCTTAGGATCAGCTCTGTGGTATGATTTGAGTGTTATTCTGTCTACCCATCCTGCATGTCTGAAGATTCTCTAGCTCTCCTGAGATTCCCTGAGCATTGCATGCCTTTTGAGAAATTCCTTCTATGGTAAAGTTCACCGAAGCTACTGACTACTGCTTTTAACTAAGAATGCCCATGGTGGATACAGCTTGGGAACAGAAAATTCTCTGAGGTTGGAGTCCTTGTTATTTGCAGCAAAGGTTATTTGATTAAGATTTTGGTCACAGCTACCCTGTCACTATCTGAGTTCTTCCCAAACCATAGAATTGGTGGTGGTTTTCATTTTCTGACCTTGCAGGGACACAAGGGAAAATATTGAGTACATCTGTGAAAGTCCCTGCCATCTTCTAAGGATTTATTGTGCAGGTATATGCTACTCAAATAACGATATTCTTCTTGATCTTAGAGGAAAAAAGAAAGAGAACTGAAAAACTCCAGAAAAGACTGGAAATCGTAGAGGTCTGGAACTGTGTGTGTTCACTGCCATAGGGAAAGTATTTTTTTTTAAAAATACAATAACCCAAAAACAGATTTCTGCCTTGCCCAAGATTTTGAATATCACCAATAATATTTGAGCAGCTGTGAGCACATAAGTCCACGCCCTTGCTCAAACCACACATTAAATATAATCAGTTCTTATTATTCATGGTAGTTATGTTCTATAAATTGCCAAAAACACAGAGCATTGCATCTAGCAAAAATATGGGGTTAGGTTGCTGGCAGCCTCTGTTATACATTTTGGTCAACCAATCAACATATAACCTTGTTTTCTGTGTGCTTCTGTTTAAAGGACATCTTATTTAATATCTATTGTTGATTCATTAACATTAAAGTGGAGGTAAATATAATCACTTGAAATGATTATATATGAAATATATCATTTCAAATATAAAGCATTATATTTCACTGAACTATTGGGTATGTAAATTGCTTGTAGTTTTTGCTATTATAAATAGCTCTACTGTAAACAATTTTAAAGAAAGTTTTCATTTTCTTTACCATCATTTCCTGAGAATAAATACCCCAAACAGGTTGAAGAAAGTAAGTATCCCTGATTTCTTATAATAAACTAAGTAGGTCCTTTCGGAAAGTGATGACAAGCTTTCCTGTTTCCACAATGGTTCTCCTGCATTGAATTTTTCTCCTGCATTGGATTTTATTTTATTTTTTCTTTCTTTTTGAGATGAGGTCTCCCTCTGTTACCCAGGTTGGAGTACAGTGGTGCAATCATGGCTCACTGCAGCCTCGACCTGCCAGACTCAAATGATCCTCCAACCTCAGCCTCCAGAGTAGCTGAGACTACAGGTGTGCACTGCCTGGCTAATTTTTTAAATTTCTTGTACAGACAGTGTCTATGTTGTCCAGGCTGGTCTCGAACTCTTGGATTCAAGCAGTCTCCCACCTTGGCCTCCCAAAGTGCTAGGATTATAGGCATGAGCCACCATGCCTAGCCTATTTCTTTAATTTTAATAAATTAATAGATATGACATTATATCTCATTTTTGTTTTCGTTTGCATTTACTTAATTACTGGTGAGGTTGAAGAGTTGTTCATACATTGACTCAGTTATTCATTCGATTAATTAAAATTTATCAAGCTCCTACTAGGCAGACCAGGAAACCAGGCCTGTGTCAGACACTGTCCCTGCCTTTGGGGAACCTCTCCTCCACCTGTCTTTACTTTTATACAAACTGCCTATTAAAATTCAACTGTCTGCTTATAGGAGGCTTGTGCCATCTTTTTAGCTTGAATAAGCACTTTATGTAATATAGAAAACAAATATGTACCTATTATATTTTCAATATCTTCCCAATTTACTCTTTTCTTAGTTTTGATCGTTTGGTTAAATAACTATAATTTTTATATAGCCAGAAATAACAGTCATACTCAAAATGAAAATATTTAATAATTAGATAAAATATCAATATGTGATATAAAAATCAAAAATATTTAATCAAAATCTATTTAAAATTTCTTTTGTTTGTTGAATTAACTATATCCTAAAATATACATGTTATATTACGGAGAAAATAATTTCCAAAATATTCTAGAAATTTCCAAATCATTGGTTTTTTTTTTTTTTTAACAGATTGTTATTGTGATCTTAGCTGATGTAGCTGTCACCTAGCTAAGTGATGCTCCTGTTCAAACCATGTAATAACCACATCAATAACTTCACTGTTATACTGACAGTCTGCTCCTGGGCACACTGCAGGCTCTGCACTACTGGGTTATTATATACCTCGATGCTAATGCCTCCCAGAGGACCTATGCTGCAACTGACTCTGCCCCTGCACCCCCATTCTCCCCATCCCCCACTTCCAAAACACTGCCACCAATGCCACCTGCTCCACTGCCTGCTTTGTCATCCCTGACAACTCTAGGGCAGAGGGAGGGCACTGTGCACACCTCCACTATCACCTCCCAGACCACTCAGTGGCTACTGGGGCTGTCAATATCTATGCTGGCCGTCCTCCCATGTCCACTACCCGCCATGGTCACTGATGAGTGGCATGATAAGATGCCTTATAATCTCGATAAAGAGATACTTTCTCAGCTGGGCATGGTGGCTCACGTCTGTAATCTCAGCACTTTGGGAGGCCTAGGCAGGCCGACTGCTTGAGCCTAGGAGTTTTGAGATCAGTCTGGGCAACAAAGTGAGACTGCTTCACTACAAAAAATAGCAAAAAAAAATTAGCTGGGCATGGTGGCGCACACCTGTGGTCCCAGCTACTTTAGGAGGCCAAGCTGGGAGGATTGCTTGAGCCTGGGAGGCTGAGGCTCCAGTAAACCATGATCACACTGCACTCCAGCATAGGCAACTTTTTTGTCTCCAAAAACAAGAAAAGAAAAAAAAAAGAGATACTTTCTCTTTACCAACTGGTATGAAAACATTTCAGTATGTTAACACCCAATATAGCTCTAATGGTGCATGCCAACTCTGGATATCCCAAAACAAATGCTTTATATAAAATGATAATTCAGAAACATAATTCTGGCAGATTTAACACTTACTTAGATAGCAAATCCTAAGCATTCTCAAATATTTTAGATGGTCAATATGGCAGGGTGTGGGAACACACTGGTATCATCCTCAGATTCTCCACATTTGAGCTTTGCATGCACAGACTGAATATCTAACCTAAATAAACAAAACCCAAAGTCAGCTGATGAAAGCATATAAAGGATGGATACATTTACACCATTACTTTTATTCAATCATGACTGTTGAGCTACTCTTTCTGGCAATTAGACTACCAATAGATCCAAAATCTCACTAAGGCCAGTTGGAAAGAACTTTAGGAAAGCAAAGTTTCTCTCTGCTCTGCCCCAGGCCCATTTCTACCCTCTTGCAGAGAACATGGAAAGAAGACACAGAATTGGTTTCTGGGAGTAAAAGTATTGAGTCTATTAAGAAAAATGTTCCAAAGCTCAGAAGGCAGGCAGAAAGATTACTGTGTGCCCTTCAATGTCATACTAGATCCTAGGTTCATCTGACACTGTAGAAGGACACTTATTTGAATGAAAAAATAACCCCAAAGCTTACGGTTTTATTGCCCTGTGGGACATTAACCAGTTTTGAATATAACTTGGCAATCTCATTTCAGCATTTCTTCTTTCATTGATTATATATAATTCAGTCTCGTGTATTCTTGAAACCAGGTTTTTTCACTCAGTGTTTCCTTCAGTGAGTTAATCAAATCTTTTACATGTGCTTGTTACGTATTTGTATGAGATTTCATGTTAACTTTTTCAGTAAGTATATAAAAATGCTCAAAGTCACTGATCACTAGGGAAATGCAAATAAAAATGGCAATGAGATATCACCTCATACCTTTCAGAATTAGAATTTAAAAAACAGAAAATAACAAGTACTGGTGAGGATATGGAGAAATTGGAGCCCTTGGGTACTTCTGGGGGGAATGTAAAATGGTTCAGCTGCCATGGAAAACAGTATGATGCTTCCTTTAAAAATTAAAAATAGAACTATCATATGATCCAACAATTTCCTTTCTGAGTATATACCTGAAAGAATTAAAATCAGGGTCTTGAAGACATATTTGTACACTGGTGTTCATAGCAGCATTATTTACAGTAGGTAAAAGGTGGAAGCAACCCAAGTGTCCATTGATAGGTGAATGGGGAAACAAAACATGACAAATATGTCCAATGGAATATTATTCCAATGTGAAAAGAATGGAAATTCTGACACATGCTACCATGTGGATGAACTTTAAAGACGTTATGCTAAGTGAAGTAAGCCAGTCATAAAAATACAAATACTGTGTGATTCCACTTATATGTATGTAGTCAAATTCATAGAGACAGAAAGCAGAATGCTGACTGCCAGGGATTGGGGGGAGGGCAGAATAGCTCCTATTGTTTATTTAAAACAGAGTTTCAGGTTTTAAATTTTTTAAAAATTTTTTATAGAGTAGGGGGTTTCACTATGTTGGATTTTCAGTGTTGCCAGATGAAGAGCTCTGTAGATGGATGGTGATCATGGTTGAACAACAATGTGAATGCATTTAATGCCACTGAACTGTACTCTTAAAAATGGTTATGATGGTAAGTTTTATGCTACGGGTATTTTACCATACTTCGAAAAGTTTATTTTCCTTTCTCTATCCTCAAGTGTGAACATATGTCCTAATTCTGTTTAATGTCAGAACCATTCTTACTTCAGTTCCATCCCAGCTAGGGATGGCCTAACCCTCAAGGGAGTAGGGCTGGCTCAGAGACTGTGGCATCTGTTAGAGAGTGGCTGGAACCTGGTGGAGGCAAAGCCAGTCAACAGCTGATGGAGGTAGGGGCGGAGGCTGAAATAGGCAGGGAGAGGGGAAAGGATCAACTTCCCCAAACAAGCCTTAGAGCAAACTATTTGTCAGAAAGGGGTCAGGACAAGAAATATGCTGTAGAGACAGGGTGGTGTTAAAAGGGAGAGAATCATACACCAGAACATAGGTGCTTGAAGATCAGGTCAGTTCCAGAGTAGAGATGGGGGTCCCAGAAAACTCAACAAGGCACCATCAGGTACAGAGATCTTCTCACAGCTGCTCTTTCTTTCCACTTTCACCATCTTTCCTCACTGCTGCTGAAGGGAAATACACCAGAATCTTATGGTCTTTATTAGTGAATGGTCTGGATCACCTCACCATTTGATTTCCACCAAATCCTCATGGTATTGCAGTAGGAGCACTGAAGGGAGAATTGACAATACCCAAGTGCTGTAGCTAGCTGTCAAAGAAAGGGGACAGTGACTTGGTCCCAGGAGCAGTTGGCCAGGAAGCTCTTCCCTATGGGTGGCAGAGACATTCCTCATCTCAGAGGTTGCAACGTTACCGAGTTCGAGGGCTCTGCAATGAATTGCACATTTGCATTCAGTGCACATTGTACCATTTTTAGTTATTTTTAATTCAGACAAAGAGCTTTCCCTGGTCCTTTGTGGCTGTTTGTTTGTTCCATTGGGCTTTTGCTGGAGCTGTTATTTAAGAGTTTCTTCTTTCTTTAATAAGTGATCTTTTCTAGCTTTGTTTCATGTTACTTGCTTGTATCTTTCACTTTTTATTAAACAGGGATGAGGAAGCAAGGGAAGAGCTCTGAGAACCATCCCATCTTTTCTCCTGGCCAGGTCTGTGGTGTGCCTTCCTACATCCATGCCAATGCTCATCAGACCCATATGTCAGACCCAGCAAAATCTAAATGCAGGGGCTACTTCTACCCTTAAAATTGTTCTTGCAAGTCATTCAAAAGAACCACTAAGAAAGGAAAAAAACATTCTCTGTCCCTTACTGTATAATTTAAATATTTCATAATCATTTTTAAGCAATAATATTAGCCTCAAAGGCAGCTTGGGGACATGGTTGGAATAATGCCACTCCAAAATTTTTAGAAAATGAGATCTGTAAACTAGTATTCATGTTCTCTAACATATGTAACCACAGGACACAGGCAATTCACTTGAGAAGCCCAGGCCAAAGATGGAAAGTAAATAAATGGGAAACAATACCCAGAGAGCATGAACCCTCTAGAGAACAGTTAGGGAGTTTAAATACATAGCCAGAGGGTTTCTCTGCTGATAGAGCCCCTTTCATACTAGCAGGCCTCCCAATCATCTCATTTTAAGGCAGAACTTAAAAAGAATGTTAGTACTATGCAGATATTTCCCACTAACTTGCCATAAAACATTTTTCCTTCAAAACATTGTGGGGCACACAGCTGTTATGCCCCTATGGGACCCTGGCTCCAACATGGCAGAGCCAATGACAGTCTGTCTACTTGGCCATGTTCAGTTCCATCTAGCCTCCCATCACATAAGTTCCTTGCCCTCCCAGAACCAGGTGAGAAGGGACCCTACACTATTTGGTAATCTACCAGGAAATGAAGGCAACATTAAACATGGGCTTATGTCCCTGGAAAGCAAGTTTGATCATGGATTCACCCGTTTAATAACTTTTTCATCAAAACTTATCTCTCCTGTTTTGAAGTTACTGCTAGAATACTAGTTCAACTGAAAGTTGGTTCCATCTGTGGGGCCTACCAAGTGACACTTCTTAATTTTAACATTATCCTTTTTACATCACAGGTTTACTCCCATGATGCCGCCACTCTGGAGTTGTACAAGATGACAACCTGCCTCCTTAGTTATGGGGGCCATCACTTCTACAGCTGCCTGACATTACAAAGTCTCATTCTTCGCCTAGATGATCAAGCTAAGGAAACTCACACATTTCCTAACTGTAAGTGAATGACTTGACTCTACCGTATTCAGCCTAGATTGACCTGGACTGTCCAACTCTAGTTAGTGCTAACAAAGCAGGCAGTATACAACATATATTCCTAAATTTCCAAAGGCCAAAGTTCTTCTTTAGCCCTGAGGGCTCTTGGAATATACCCCATGGTAAGTCAACATTCACTCCTGGATTGTGGCAAAAAGGAGGCCACCCAAAGAGACTGGCATCTACTCTAATATGATTCTACTGCATAGTAGCATTATTTGCTTGTTCCTTTTGTTTCAACACTATTCCTCCTTTACTCACTTTATTATTTGTGATGGCTGTCATCATTATATAATCCATATATTCATCTTTTTTGGCTTTATGTTATGTTCAATAATGACACATTATTCTATTTCCTTATGATTTTAGTTCATGTATTATAATCCTGCCTTGTATTCTAGTGTACGACTTTTTGTTTAAAGTGCATATCTTTTATGTGGCATTTTAAAGTTTATAGCTATAATGATTGTTATATTTTGGCTATCTTTTTTTTTCTTATTTTCGCTATTCCTTATTTTCACTTTATAAATGCCGTAGTTATTAATTAAGCACCTTATACTCCCTTCTTTCAAGTAAAATTATTTCTATGTAAATCAAATCTGCACACAAACACATATACACACAAGTCACTAAAATTATCAAATTCATTTTATGGTGATTTCTAGTTACAGCAATAATAAAACCCAAAGCTCTTAGGCTTCTTTCTATGGGTAAAAAAGAACATTTCGGCTATTGGTTTTAATTCTTCCTCATCTTATCTCATTCTCAATTTTTGGACTGTTATTTGGAAACTTATACTTTTCTTGGGAGTCAGAAAGACACATATTCAAATTCTGACTCTACAACTTAACAAAGCAAGTTACTTAACCTCTTTGAGACTATTTTCTCATCTGAAACAAGAGGACAATACCACCAGGGTTTTTGAAGACTAAATGAAATAATGTGTTTTAAAAAAACTTGATAATTGTAGATGTTCTCTAAATATTAGTTCCCTTCCTTTCTTCCTTTTACGTTTTAGATCACGATTTTATTCTGCAACGGGTCTATGGTCTATGCGTTGATCCTCCTAGTTAATGTTTTTAGTATCCCATCTTGACAGCAGGACTTGAAAAGGTGGCCACAGTGTGAAGAAATTCCTGTTCTGAATCCAAAGTGTAAGGTCAGTGACTATTTAGGGTTAGTGGGTATATTAGTCTGTTTTCACGCTGCTGATCAAGACACACCCGAGACTGGGCAATTTACAAGAGAAAGAGGTTGAATTGGACTTACAGTTCCACATAGCTGGGGAAGCCTCACAATCATGGCAGGAGACAAGGAGGGGTAAGTCACATCTTACGTGGATGGCAGCAGGCAAAGAGAGCATGTGCAGGGCAATTCCCATTTTTAAAACCATCAGATCTCGTGGGACCCATTCACTATCACAAGAACAGCACAGGAAAGACCCGCCCCATAATTCAGTCATCTCCCACTGGGTCCCTCCCACAACGTGTGGGAATTATGGGAGCTACAAGATGAGATTTGGGTGGGGACACATAGCCAAACCATATCAGTGGGATATGTGAAAATCTTTCTCTAGCTTTTCCAAATGAATGACCTCTTGCCTGGATAATTTTTTCCATAAAAAGAGCTGCAGATGTTGCTTCATTTCCTTGGGGAGTTCATGGTCTTAATTTCAGCTACATCTGAAATCAGTACTTGGAATATTATCTGGCCTTTTTTCCAGATGTTTAAGATTTCTTCCTCACTGAAGTTTGAAAATGTTGTAAGTAAACATCTTGGCATCTTTCTCTGGATGTTAATTTCCAGATTAACTTCCTAATATGTAGGCCACGTCTTTAATGAATGCTGGAAATATTGTCTACCTTAAATTGTTGATTTGTTAACATTTATTTATTCTATTAGCTCAAGTACTTTCACCTATTATTTTTAAATTAAAACACTGTGTTCCATTCTAGAAGTGGATCATTTTGGTCTGGCATTATTTATACATGTTTATTTAAGCTATTTAATTTTTTATTTGATTCTGTAGTTAATAAATATGCTTCCCTAATTAACTATTTAGTAGTTCTGCATGTAAACTCTTCTTTTTACTAGTTCTGGAAATATTCTTAATTGTATGTAATACTGTAATTTTCACTAAATGGCTTTTTATTTCCTGGCTTTAGTTATGTCAGGCAATTTTAAAGTTCATTGGTTTTTTTTTTCCTATTCTTTTATAGTTTTGTTATTTGGAATTACAACTTTTAAAAATTGGCTGAATTATTTTAAAAGTTCTTTGTTTTTTGGATACTGAGGCTATGTTATTGAAGATTTTTGTTTGAGACAATGTCATTGGCATTTGAATGGGTTTACTATGAAGAAGGCTATCTACACTGCTACTTGGGCCATTAATTTCCCAGAAGCAACAGTACTTTTACTTGTAAATTCTAGTTTTTAGAAATAAGTACAGAAGTACTGTAGGTTTTGTTAAATTAATGATAAAATTCTTCCAATAAGTGAGACTCCTCTATGTACTTTTATGTACCAATAAGCTTATATCTTGAGGTTTTATCTTCAAATGAGCCTCTGTCCAACAGATAAAATTATACTTAAAAGAAACTGAAATGTAAATAATTAGTTTCCTCTGTTAGGATTTTACTCTTAACATCATGGCTGATCTAGAACTAAAAGAAGAAACATCCTGCCTAACCACACAGAGCTCAAAGTACTGTTTTCCTCCATCATAATAATCCACAATAATACGATCCATTGTAGCAATGTTGGAATTAAGTCAAGTGGTGCAAAGCTCTGCTTTAACATTTCTTAAGTCAAGCTTATGACATCTGTCCCTGGAGATCTGAATTAGGAACTCCTCAGTATGTTAGTCTGAGAACAAGTTTTAGCATTAAGAAAAGAAAAGCTATTTATTTTTATATTTATCATACACCCAGCCATTTTACCAAATTTCCAACTCCAAAAGAAGCAAAATCTTTATATATTGAGAAATGCACTTTAAAATAAAACTATGATATATTTGAATTGAGAGGCATGTTTTCCAGATGGAAACCGCAAAATATAAAAAAGTCCTTTCCAATAATACATGATTTTAATGCAGTTGCAATTGGAATCTTCAATGGTTGTTTTCCCCTTTTTGCAATATAACAAAATCAGTTTAAATTTTATATGGAAAAAATGTCAAACAATAGCAATAGATGTTTACAAAGAAGAATAAAATCGGACCCAGTTACTTTTCTAGATACTAAAACCTGAAACAAACTATTATAATGAAGATGGTATCATTGACATTGGAATAGAAAATAAATCCAGGAAATATAATAAAAAGTACAGAAATTGATCCAAATTGATCCAAGTATATGTGGAAACAATATATGACTAAAGTAGTGCTTCAATTCAGTAGATAAAAGAGGGTTTTTAAAGTAAATGACATCATGGAGTTGGCTGTTTGGAGGAACATATTTATAGCTCACATCATATACAAAATATATTCTAGATGGATTTAATACATAACATGGAGAAATGTTTTTTAAAATATTAGAAGAATATGGAGGATATTTATATTACCTTGGATAGAGGAAATATGCCTAAGCAAGACAAGAAGCCAAAAACCATAAAGGAAAACATAGACATATGTGAATAAATACTTTTCAAAAAAAGAAAAAGAAAAAGTATGGCAAAGGATACTATAAGCAAAACAGACAAATGATGGGCTGGGAAAGAAAGAACTGCAGCATGTAAAGCAGACAAAGTATTACTATCACTAATAAACTAAGGGTTCTGTATAAATTGAGGGAAGAGTCAAATAACCTTACAAAAACATGGGCAAAGGATTCGAAATGACATTCACAGAAGAGAAAATGCAAAAGATCAACGAAAACATATGAAAAGATGCTCAACTTCACCAGAATTCAAGGGAATGCAAATTAAAATAGAATACCATTCCTCACCCATTAGAGTGGTAATTTCCAGTGATGACTAGGAGATAGAAGACAGGCAGGCTCATATTTACTAATGGGCATCCAAATTGCTACAACCTTTTAAGAAAGAAATCTAGCAATATATTTTAAAATTTAAGAGACCTAAGTGCTTTGACTCAACAATCCTCCTGTTTGGGATTCCACCACAGTGAAGCACGAATGTATGACAGGTTAGTTAGAAGAAACACAGCCACAACCAAGGAAAACAAAACTAACATCGCTTCACAGGCAACAGTGGAGTGAAGATGATGTAATCATTAACATGAATCTGTTAGATCCACAACTACAAGCTAGGTGAATTCTGTGACATTTGTCACATAAAAGATAGTTGCACATTAACTCTTTTTTTTTTTTTTTTTTTTTTTTTTGAGACGGAGTCTCGCTCTGTCGCCCAGGCTGGAGTGCAGTGGCGCAATCTCGGCTCACTGCAAGCTCCGCCTCCCGGGTTCACGCCATTCTCCTGCCTCAGCCTCTCCGAGTAGCTGGGACTACAGGCGCCCACCACCACGCCCGGCTAATTTTTTGTATTTTTAGTAGAGACGGGGTTTCACTGTGGTCTCGATCTCCTGACCTCGTGATCCGCCCGCCTCGGCCTCCCAAAGTGCTGGGATTACAAGCGTGAGCCACATTAACTCTTATATTTGAAAAATTTCCAGACAACTACCTAATATGTATGCAATTGCTGATTTCAACTACTTTGCCCTAATAAAATAACAATCTCATAAATTGCAACCCAACATATGTTTATTACACATTTATGAGCATGAAGAAAAATGTGGAATGATACACCCCAAAGCATTAACATTGGTTACATGGGGGAGGAGGGAGGCAAGGGAGAAAGGGGGAAATGAGCTTCTTCCTGTAGCTTTTTACTTGTAAAAACAAGAGTGTGTTACATTTGTAAATTAAAAATACCTGATAAAGAAAATAAAGAAGGCCAGGCCCGGTGGCTCATGCCTGTAATCCCAGCACTTTGGGAGTAGGCTGAGGTTGGAGGATCACTTAAAGTGAGGAGTTCGAGATCAGCCTGGCCAACATGGCAAAACCATCTCTATAAAAATTACAAAAATTAGCCAGTCATGGTGGCACATGCCTGTAGTCCCAGCAGAGGCAGGAGAATCACTTGAACCCAGGAGGCGAAGGTTGTAATGCACCAAGATCGTGCCATAGCACTCTACCCTGAGGGACAGAGTGAGACTCCATCTCAAAAAAAAAAAAAAAAAAAAAAAAAAAAAAACAAAAGGAAAGAAAGAAAAAAGACTCTCAGGCTCGATATTGCTTGAAAACATATATCTACATATGTCTACGGTAATGGCCCACTTTATCAATAAAAACAATTTATGTCCTTGTCTCTTTCACTAAGATGGTTAAAAATGAGTTGTTTAAATAACAACTGTTTGTTGTTTAAAAAAATAGACTTCCAGAATATATTTGCAATGAAACTAGCAAAAATTAAAATTCAGAGAACTGAATGACTGTTCTGTCCAACACTTAACTGTTGACAAGTGGAGCAAGAGGAACTCTTATACTGCTAATGAAGAATAAATTGGTATAACCACTAATGGTCAACCTAATAAGGTGAACATTTGCAATGTTCTATGCCTTAGCAACTGAACTCCAAAGTATATGTCCTAGAAAAACTCCTGGATGTGAACCAGGAGACATGAACAGAATGCACACAGCAGCATCATACATCAGGGCAAAAAGCTGGACACAACCCAAATGCCCCACATGTGTAGAATGAATAAAGTGTGTGATACTTCACACAGTGGAAGAATGATACACTAATTATTGCTAGATAGCAGTAAAAATGGGTAAACTACACCTATGTACATCCACCTGGATGAATCTCAAAACATAATGTTGGTTAAAAATCCAAGCCAAAGAAGAAGCATGATATCATTTATTTAAAGTTCTAAAACAGGTGAAACTAAACCATATATGCAGGGAAGTGATAAATAAAATGTCCAGATTATGGCTTTCTGGAAAGGAAGAAAAAGGAGGATGGAATTGGAGAGAAGCATACAGGAATTTTTAAAGGTGGTACTTAAAAGATGGGGAATGTATGTGGGTTTGTTCTACTAACAGTCTTTAATATATATATGTATGCACATGTATGCATTATTTTGATGTGTGATATTTTACACATACACACATACATGCACATATAGACACAGAAAGAATGCCTTTAGGTCTATGTCTAGCTTTCACAGCTTTATGCCTATGAAGCTACGAAAGACCAGAATATGCAACCCCCAAATGGGAAGGAATTGTTGATCTGAAGGCTACCAAGAAGCAGATGCAAGAAAATTCTTTACCTCCGTCTATTTGCCTTAAAGTAGGACACAGATTTATCAAAGACAAAAGGTATCCCGCCCTGCGCTCCCCTCCTTCTCTACTGGGGAGAACGAAGGCTAATCATCGAGGACAACTTAAGACCCTTATTGGCCTGGAGATGGTATGAGAGGAATCTACATGAACAAGGATTACTAACTTGCCTTTATCTGCCATTTATTTGCCTTCCCCAAAGTTGACCCACTTAGAGACTTAAAGTTATTTTCCCTTGTCTTGTCACTTCTGTAAAGAATGTACTGTTCTTTGCCGAAGATGCTCTATAAGCTGGAATTCAAAGCCATCTCTTTAGGAACTACTCAATCCTTGTGTATCTCCCATGTGTACCATGTGTATATGAAATAAACATGTTAATAAACTTGTTTGTTTTTTGCTTTTTAATCTGTCTTTTGTTACAGGGGGCCATTCCAACTAAGAACCTATAAATATTGAAGAAAAATTTATTTTTATTCCCCTACAAAGCCCATCCTCTTATTGAAGAAGCCACTTAACCATCTTCCAGGTATACTTTGTGTTGTAGATTCTTAATACATAACTGAATAAATATATTTCTAGAGTAATACTCAAAGGAATATTGCTGAGAGCCATATTCTTCCAGTGCCAGAGTAAAATGGAAAGTTATCTTATGGAATTTTTTGTTGTATGCCAGAACTGGAGAGAATATAACAGAAAACCCAAGGTAAACACACACTGTGACATAAATGTTTCCAAGTCACCTTGGGAAAATAATTTGCCAAGTTATAGAAAAAAGCAAAGGTAACATTTCTGAGTAGAGTTACATTGGTTTTACTTTTACCCTGGGTTAAGAATACCTTTCTTTCACTCTACGATTTAAACTAAATGACACCAAAACTTGAACCTTGGCTAGTAAGATTTTTGAGGGCAGGGGAAAAAAATGCCTTTTCTCAACCACAAATCTCGTGTACTCAGGAAACACTGATTTGTTGGGAATAGACCAGGTGGAGCTCTATTTCCAGATATTACAATGTTGGTCCTGATTCACAGCAGTTGAGCGGCTAAAAGCATTCTAAATAAGGCAGTGTTTCACCAGGTGAAGGAAGACAATCAGAAAGGGAGGAAGTCTGTCCTTATTCCCATCCTCCACAGCTGCCTGAAACCAAAGTTGTACCCATAACTGAATCACTACTCATTTTGATCTCCCGGCTTCTTTTCCTTTCCAAGGATTATTTTGAGTACTTGGACTTCTATTTTACTCACTCAGTTATATCTACTGTGGTTAGGAGTTTGATAAATCATCTGATTTAGCTAAGATGCTTTACCTACAGGATATCCTCTATCTAGTTAACTAAGTAAGGCTAGAGGAAAGAGTGATTAGACAATCTGAACGCATGTTATTTTTAAAAAGTAAAGGAAAAGACAAAAAAAAGCCAAAGTAGCTACAGGGCTTTTATTATCTCCAATAAACCAAAACAGTACGGCACTGAACTACCTTGTATCTGTGAACACAGTTTATCTGTAGATGTCACATTTTTATTTTCTAATGCTAGAAAGTTCTACATTGTGCTCAACACCTGGAAATATAGGTGCGGTACAACCAATGAGTTAAAAAGCTTTAAGTTTTCCCTTTAGCAAACAAAAAAAGGGAAATTAAATTAATGGCTGCTCTTGAATATTTATTTTTCCCAAAGTTTTTCAGACTGCTTTTATAAAATAACAGTTTTATTGAGATATAATGAAATACCATAAAATTCACTTTGAAGGTATACAATTCAGTGTTTTTAGTATAGTCACAGATTAGACTGTGAATTCTGTACCCATCACCACTATCAAATATCAGAATATTTTCATCACCCCAAAAAAGCAAATCCAAGGACTGGGCATGGTGGCTCACTTTGTGAGGCCGAGGCAGGTGGATCACTTGAGGTCAGGAGTTTGTGACCATCCTGGCCAACATGGTGAAACCCCGTCTCTACTAAAAATACAAAAATTAGCCGGGCGTGGTGGCACACACCTGTAGTCCCAGCTACTTGGGAGGCTGAGGCAGGAGAATTGCTTGAACTCGGGAGGTGGAGGTTGCAGTGAGCAGAGATCGCTCCAATGTACTCCAGCCTAGGCGACAGAGTGAGACTCCGTCTCAAAAAAAAAAAAAAAAAAAAAAAGCACAAACCCATACCCATTAGCAGTCACTTCTCCTTCCCCTCTTCCCTCTCCCAGCCTGAAACCACTAATCTACGTCCTGTCTCTATGGATTTGTCTATTCTGGACATTTCAGTGCCTGGGATCATATAATATGTAGCCTGTTGTGTCTCGTTTCTTTCACCTAGCATAGTGTTTTCAGGGTTCATCCACGTTGTAGCATGTATCAGTACCTTGTTCCTTTTTACGGCTGAGTAATCCATTGTATAGATACACCACATTTGTGTTGTTTCCTGCAGGTTGCTTGTTTATGATAAGAAACAAAAGCAAGCCTAGGAAGCAGAAAGAACCAGATTCCAGCTGTGTACTCAACCTAAACCAGGGATTAACAAACACAATTACTATTATATCTGCATTTATACCCAATTCTTGCAAACTGCACTACTCCTGGAGGATGTTAATGGAGATGTCAGCTGTGGTAACATGGAATTCTAAAAATTTCTCTTACACTATTAATGAGGAAAGAAGAAAGAAAATGGAATTTTAAAAAATCGAGCCTGAGGTAGGAAGATTACTTGAGCCCAGGTATTCAAGACCAGCCCAGGTAACATAACGAGACCCTATCACTTCAAAAACATTTAAAAATTAGCCAGGCATGGTGGTGTGCACCTGCGGTCCTAGCTATTGGGGAGGCTGAGGTGGGAGGATCACTCAAGCCCAGGAGGTCGAGGCTGCAGTGAGCTATGATCATGCCACTGTACTCCAGCCTGGGTGACAAAGGAAGTCCTTGTCTCAAAACAACAACAACAAAAACAAACAAACAAAACCATAATTGAGTAATTGCTACTAATACATAAGCAGATAAACATATTGTGGTATACCAATACAATAGAATACTGCCCAAGAATAGAAAGAATAAATAGTTGATGCATACAGCATGGATGTATCTCAATGTAATTATACTGAGATGGAAATAGAAGGGAGAGATGATCATGGGGCATGAGGAAACTTTTGAATGAATATGTTCATTATCTTGTTTGTGATGATGGTTTCATGGGCGTATGCAGTCAAAATTCATCAAATCATACACTTTGAATATGTGTTATTTATTGTATATCAACTATACCTAAATAAAGCTGTTAAGAAATAATTTTTTAAAGGAGCATAGGCATACTCATCAAATTACGTACATCAAATATGTGCAGTTTTTTTAAAATCTCAATTATACTTCCATATGGTTGTTTTCAACAAGTGTATATATCCTAAAAAGGTATTTGCATAACTACTGTGTGGAAAACACTGCCTTCATTTTGCATATATAATTTCAATTAATTTTACAGCAAGTCAAGTTATTCTCATTTTTCATACTAGGAGACTTAAGGTTGAGAAAGTTCAGTAATTTGCCAAAGTGGTCACAGTCAGTATTATGCTAACTTCAGTTAGTTTTAACCCCACAGCCCCAGCTCTTTTCTCTACACCACACTGCCTCTCACTGCTCCTATAATAGACCCAACCCTTCCCAGCACTTCCCAAGTCAGGGAAGTTTCCCATCCACAGAGGAGGTTTATGCTTTAGGATAGCATTCCACATTTGTTTTGTCCATCATTTTCTGCTGCCACAAATACCTCCCCAACCAATTTATCTGATCCAGTGGATTTATTCATTTTCAGTGGATCAGAGTGGTTAATCTAGATTAGATCAAGGCAAGTAATCCTGGTCCCTGGGTCAAAGAAATGAAAATAATTCACTTGAGATTCGAAGTAAGCTGGAAAACACCAGAAATTGGCCACTCAACCCACTAGCCAGGCATTACATTTCTTTGGGATAACAGTCATTTCCTTTGACGTTGGGAGGCCCAAGAAGGTGGCTATCTAAAGGTGCTCTGAGGTGTCCAGCTACTTTTTGTAGCAAACTTGAACTGTAAGTTGAGGTTGCCATCCTGTCTCTGAATAGGGAAAGCATAGGGTGGTTTTCTCTCTGTGTGTAGCTCCTCCAGATCAACTTTCGCCATACAAACAACTGAACTCTGTCCAAATGCTACCATTGTATCTGGGTCCATTTGAACATGGGCTATAACCTTGACTAAGTAAAATTAATAAAAATGTGAAAGCTGGTTTAAACAAGTTTTTGTAAGTTATCTACACTTTTTGGAAATGCTGTCATTTCCTTCATGCAAGATTTCCATGATGAAGGTTAACTGTGCTGTATATCTTCCATTTGCCCCTCCAAATCCATCCTCCATCCTACTCCACCTGGCTTATGCCCCAGGAAACTAAACTGCATGAACTCAGTAGCAGACTTCCTTGCTCTTTGCCTCCCAGTTGGGTTTGGCCAATGAGGAGCGTGAACAGGCGATCAGAATAAGTGGAAGAATCAGTTCAGGCTATTTGTTTCCTGGGGTCTCTGCCTGCAGGATCATTATAATCTGGCTATATCCTTTTCCTGGAGGCCACAGCTCCACTAAGGAGGTCTTCTCCCCACTGTCCTCATACCTCAGGCCAAAGGATAATATAGGAGCCCTGGAAAACTGCATTCTCCCTTGCAGTTTTCCTATACTCTGCCCTCATCCTTGGAAATATTCTTTTTACTAAGTGCTCTTGAAATTAACCAGTTTGAGGATGCCAATTGTTTCCAATACAGCTCGCATTTTCTGAGGGCTGAGTATGCCCTATTCAGAATATGAACTTATTCAAAGTTCCCAGTTTATATGAAAACACTGACATTCATGTGATTAATAACAAGCCCAGGCAAAGATTAACAATGGCTAGATGAGGAGTAGAGTGGTCAGACAGCATCCATTCAGCCTCACACCAGTGCTCACTGGCAATTGTGTAAGGTGAAGGCATAGTCACATAACTTACGAGAACAGTGAATGTGGTAGATACATTTCACAGATTTTAAAATGTGAGGAATGCAAAACATTTTTGGGTTGATATGTCATGCTTCTTCATGGTTATAAATTATATTTCCATGGTGACATCAACCTTTTTTGCATATGGTATTCCACTTCGATTGAAGCTTTAAGCCATTTTTTGGTTGTAATTATCAAATATAAAGAAAGAGATGCTTGCTACAATAAAAACTGCCTAAATGGCAAATCTAAGCTTTCAGAGAGGTACCATCTGTTTTTCCTCATTGAGAGGTATTATCATATATAGTGAAAAATGCTATAAAAGTGAAGTGATGCTTTTTCTGTCATGAATAAGTTATAATCCCAAGTAGACTTTGATTACTTAGAGCTTATAGCAAAGACATAAGTCCATTAAGGAAAGATTGATCTTGATCCTATCTGAGCCCAAAACAATAACTTCCTATCTCCAGAATCACCTCAACTATATCATTCCCATGAAGTATATCTAAAATAGCTGCTTTAAGATTTCTTTTCCTTGATGATTTTTCTTTAATGAAGCCAAAATGTTATTAATATTTAACATGAATCTGTAAAGGTCTTTTAAGTAAAAAGGCTAAAATGTTGAAATATTAATAATGACATTTTGTTTATTTTTTGTTTGGTGTGTGTGTGTGTGTGTGTGTGTGTTATAGAATACGGCAGGGGATAGAAAAGAGAAACCCATCGAATAAATCTAGGCCGGCAAGGTAAAAGCTCTATCCTTGTATTCATCATGGGTATTGATTAGAACTTAAAAGAGTATTTGAAAGAAGGTCTCAAAATCTGGAGGACCCTGGCAGCTTTCATTTAATTCTGTATAATATCAGATGGCTCTTAGAAAGCCCTCACTTATTTTCCAACTAAGTGGTAATTTCACTCTTTCAACTTTTCCTAACTCAGTGTGACATAACGGTGAATAATACCACCTTACATTTGTGTCATATTTTACAATTTATACAGTGTATTCCTATTCATTATCTTAATTGATATTTACATAGTTCAGATATAGTCAGGATGAATATTATAACCTCCATTTTACAGATGGGGAAACTAAGGCCTGGAGGTATAAGTCAAAACTCTTTTAGTCACAACTTGAATTAGCTTGGGCAAAACATGGGAATGTATTGGCTCACATGGACTGGATTCATGGACTCCAATTATGACTGGGCTCTCTCCTTCTTTCCCTTCTCTCTCTCTCTAACTCTGTCTGCCTCCCCTCTGTGCATTGGACCTGATTCTGTCCATTGGACCTGATTCTGTCCACAGACTGAAACACAGCTTTCCATGATTCTTACTGCCTTGGGACCAGAAAGGATGAGACCTCTCCTCTCAACTCGAGTTGGAAAATTCCAGAGGAAGAACCTACTGGCCCCTGCTGATGGCAGGCCCACCCTCTGAACCAACTACCGTGGTCTGGGGATGAAATACTGAGGCTTCCTCAGCATGGGTCAAGTCTCCTCTCCTGTGGTATTACCTAAACAACCTAACAAAATCGGAACAGAATAGCCACTGAGGAGACTAGGAGGAGAGAGGCAGCCACCTTAATTTGTTTCTACTGCCTTTAATAACTTGTCCAAGGGGCAGAATCAAAACAACTGCCCAGATCTTCAGTCTGCACCCGTCTCCTTCACTTCACAGCCCTTACTGCAGGAACCACAGAGGTGTAACTGTGCCTCTCTATTCCTCACAGTTACCATGTGGTCTGGCTCAAGACTAGTTGGAAAAGACTTGATTCTGTCTCGATTCTGTCACTTTTCAGCTGTGTGACCCTAAGCACATTACTTAACCTCTGGGAACCACAGCTTCCTCCTTTGTAAAATAAACAGTTCCTGCGTTGCAGGGTCATCTAAAGGATAAAGGCAGATAATACACCCCAGATGACTTTGAAAATCATAAAAGAACTACATTAAGGTTTATTACTTAAGTTCCGCATATAAATGTTAACAGAGGCTAAAACTACACATTAACATCCTTCAGCCTGTAGTTCTCACTACCACCAGCCCTCTCTGTTAGCATCACTTTGGTTCTGACATTTTTTTTCTTTCAGTTTTAAAAGGCACATTTTAAAAAGAAGCATAATAGTGTCTCAAAATGTAAAACTTAGCTCAGAAGAAAAGCTTATGAACAGATGGTTCAATGGCACTTATACTCACCTTTTTAATACAGATTAACCAGGAGATGAAAAATCTCTGGAAGAGACACAAGAAACTCTCCACAGTGGTTACCTCTAGGGACTGAGGATAAAAGTTGGTGGGAAAGAAATGCTTTTATTTTTCATTTATGCCTGTCCCTACTACTTGAATTTTTAAAATATTTCACATATATTGTTTTCCTGCATGAATTTCTTTCATAATTAAAAAAGTAACTAAACTCATAATTGTCACAAAAAAGGATCATATACCAGTTATAATACACAGTATATAGTGTATGCTAGTTATAGTATACAGTATATAGCAGTTACAGTATATAACTGATATAGTGTCTGGTACATAAAAAGCTTTCAATAAGTTTGTGCTTATTGATCAAACTAGATATCCCTAGTTACCACCTAATCAGCTAAAATAAAATCTAGTTTTCATCTCTATGAATGTATATTTTTCCATGAATCATATTGTAAGAAATGCTCATTACCATCTGCCAAGGATATGACTTTAAACTCATAAATTCACACAGCAAACATGAAACCTCCTTTTTAAATTCTCAATTATAAACACAGTACATGTGGCTACCTCTCAATGCTGTTACTGCTCTTCTTATAAGCTGACTTCCTTATTAACATTGGAGGATGCTGGGCTTCTAGGAACCATACCATTTTACAGCTGCGGGTTCGCATGATATTTTCTAAGAAATTAAAGGTTACATGGCAGCATATGCCAAAGCTAACAGAGAGATTTAAATAGTATTTTTTAAAAATGATGTAAATGGCTAGGAAGTTTGAATGCTATGCACTGGTTAAGTGCTATACTGGTTGCCTAGTTACATCTCTGCAGAAAGGTTAAAATGGTTGTCTCTAAATCTAGAAGAAATTTAAAGTCCTAAAGTTTCGTAATTAAGCCAAGGATTACCTGCGAACCCCTATGTAGTCATGCCTTGAAACAAAACCCCATCAGGTAATGGTGCTTGGGGATGTCTTAAGGAGATCGATCGTTAATAAAAAGTATTTATATATATGAAACTTGTTACCTTGCTCTCATTTCATTAAAGTTATTACATCTGGACTGTCCTTTTTTTTTTTTTTTTTTTTTTTTTTGAGATAGAGTCTTGCTCTGTGGCCCAGGCTGGAGTGCAGTGGCACAATCTCGGCTCACTGCAAGCTCTGCCTCCTGGGTTCATGCCATTCTCCTGCCTCAGCCTCCCAAGTAGCTGGGACTACAGGCACGGGCCACCATGTCCAGCTAATTTTTTTGTATTTTTAGTAAAGACTGGGTTTCACCGTGTTAGCCAGGATGGTCCCGATCTCCTGACCTCGTGATCCGCCTGCCTCGGCCTCCCAAATGGACTGTCCGTTTTATCACTACCAATTGCAGTCTGCTACTATAGGCTATTAAAAAACTTTCCAACCTAGCTGATGCAAATTCTGTCCCATGATAGGTGGAAGAAAGTCCAGTATGTTAAATTTTTAAACTTAAATACAAATTTTTACCGTGACCAGCTCTGCAAAGTATAGGCCAGTCTACAACGTAGTAACAAAAACTACACATCTTAAGAATAAACGACTAGTATCTTAACTCTTAGAGATGTTCCTCTTTTACCCTTCAAGGGTTTCCTAATTAATTCTACCTTGCAGACACTATTACATCCAAATATCTGTTCCCAGTAATGGAACAGAATAGAACAATTTTAGAACAATTTTGGTGTAGAAATTTAACATGAGTGTATTAAAACGGATTCACACTTCTTCCAGAATTTGAAGGTAGGAGGAAATAGTCCTTTTCTTTTTTCCTCTTGAAGTTCAATCAGCATTTTGTTTTGAATTGAGGTAAAATTCACATATAAAATTAACCATTAGCCATTGTAAAGTGTACAATTCAACAGTATTTAGTACATTCACAGTGTTGTGTAGCTATCACTGCTAACTAGTTCCAAGATATTCCATCACCCCGGAAGGAAACCCTGTACCCAGATAAGTAGTTATTTTGATCCTTATTTACATGTACTCTCTAATTTCTCTTCGAAAAAGAATAAAAGAACCTAAGTTTAAATTACAGCATAAGAACTTGATGTGTTTTCATTTCTTCTGAAACTTGTTGATTCACAAAAATTGGTAAAGATTTGAAGCTGAAATGAGGCTAGTCTTAGCAAAATGGAAGAAGGATTTAAAGTCCTGGAAGGAAGAAACCCAAAAAGAGATTGAGGAAAAAATCAAAATAATTCACAATTCTGTCCAGGCCCCATCCCTGTCAGAAAGCCAGATGCTACTTCAATGACTGATAGTGTGGAATCTTTTTTGGAAAGAAAAAAAAAAAAGAATTGAAATAGAATGCTTTGGATCTACCAAGTAGGAAATTTTGGAAGACAGGAAACGATTAAATACATTAAAAAAAAAAAAGTCTTCCAGCTCCTAAAAGTCAAATGCCTATTCTAGGGAAGCTAATTTATTGTTCTTTCAAGTACAATTACAGCTCTCTTTGCTTAGTCCTAATGATTTAGAGAATAAAATTATCCAAATAAAAGCCACAGAAATGTAAGGGATGAGGCCCCAGGACCTTCAGCTTCCCTGGTTTCTCAGTGTGGCTTTGCTATGGATGATGTGGGCAGAGTACTGCAGAAGCAGCGGGGAAAGGCCCAGCAAGCGTCTTTACCCAGATGTAGCAACTTTACATGGGGGTAAGTGGCTCATGCTCCACTGCTGGGAGTCAGGAAGCGCCATGTTCTTAGAACCAAATAAGACTCCAAGACATGATCCACTCCAGTCCCCTCCCGCTGGGCATTCAAGATAGTCTTCCTAATATTTACCTCTTCTTGAACAGTCTATGCTATCCCTTAGGGGGGAAAATTTCAATTTTGCTCTATGAAAGGCAAGATTAAAGCTAAGAGAGCTCTGTGCTGCATTGGCAAACTTGGGTTTTATAACTTCCATGCAGGCTGACATGCTGAAAAAGATTCAGCAAGGTCTTGTGGTCACCTCAGTAACAAAGTTATTAAAGTTTCCATCATCAGAGGCAAAGTGCAGGAGCCTGCTGGTAACACAGAAGAACTGAAAGGGCAGCTAGGGCTTGTGACTATAAACATGGCTGCTGCTTCTCAGTTCTGAATCTTAGAGGGTTTTTTGTCTTTTTAAGCTGGTCTGAACAAACATGCATATATGGCTACAGATTTTCCAAAAGAGTTGGATTAACCTCCATTTTCAACCAAATATTATGGGATATGGTCATTATTTGGTTCACTCAAAATTTATATTTTAACAATGCATCAATGTGACAGCTACTTTCTATTAGAGTCATTTTGTTAGACATCTGGAGTGACCAACTGTCCTGATTTGCCCCAGATTCTCCTAGTTTTAGCACCGATAGTCCTGTGTCCCAGGAAAGCCTTGCCTTGGCAAATAAGGGCAGTTTGTTGCCCTGCTGCTAGCTCTAGGTTTGGACTTCAGGCCTGTATTGCTAAAGTGTCTAAAAGTGGATTTTAAGAGGACTTGCTAAAAAAAAAAAAAAAAAAAAAGCTGAAAATTTTTAAACCTTCACCATAAATTTCCAGCCATATTCTACTCAAAAGATGATTTTTAAAAAATAACCCAGTGATCTATTTCATACACCAGGCAAGAAATGGCTTCCTACTTTGTGGGGATAACTTAATGTATGGAAGAAATTATACCATACCTAGAAATTGGCTATAATAAATACCACTCTAGTGAGGTTCTGTATTATTATGTTATTTTTTCCTCCAATTTCCACATTTTAAAGCCTAATTAATAATACATAAAATAACAGCCAGACATAACAGCATAAAATAAAAACCTCACATTTCTTCGGTTCTATTCAAGACCTTGTAACCTGTACACTGTAGGCAAACCCTGCAGAGTTGGAGAAATGACGAAAGCAGCATACTCTCTAGGGGCCACACCTATAGTACCCAAAAGTCTGGCCAAGAAAGGAGCCACTGGACTTCAACCTGTCCCCTTGATCCAATGCCAGACACTTCAAGAAAACCAAAAGGTTTCAGTACCTGGACCTACAAAATGAGAACTGTAGAGTCAAGATGAGAATTGGCTTCATCAATGTTGGAAACCTTAATGTTTTAATCCTATATAATTAGACATTAGTTGGTCTGCTACCTGAAGCATTTCTATCTTTCTGAAGAATTAGTCTCTTTGACTTTGTAGTAGGCAGAATAATAGGACCCAAATATGTTCAGTCCTAATCCCAGGAACCTGTGAATACATAACCTTACAGATAAAGAGACTTCAAAGATGTTATTAAATGGAGGCCCTGGTGATGAGGAGATCAGCCTGGCTTATCCAGGTATGTTCAATCTTATCACACAGATACTTAAAAAATCAGAGAACCTTTCCTGGCTAAAAATTAAGAAGATGCGACTATGGTAGAAAGACGCGTGGAGAGGCAATGCTATTGGCTTTGAAGATGGAGGAAGCTCTAGAAGCTGTAAAAGCCAAGGAAATAAATCCAACCCAGAGAGCCTTCAGAAAGGAACACAGTCTTGCTGATACTTTACTTTTAGCCCAGTGAAATCCCTATAGAATCTAACCTACAGAACGGTAAGATAATACAATTGTGTTGTTCTAAGCCACTAGGTTTGTAATAATTTGTTACAGCAGCCATAGAAAACTAATACACCTTTTATCACAGTTGCTGTTCAATAATGCCTTGGTAGTATTTTGCTTCTAACCTCAATATTTGACCATTACCTCATGTTTAATTTGCTTCCATGTATATACTTTGAAAACTAAATTTAGCACTAGACCAAATATACTCAAAATCCCCCTGATAGTACAGAACAATACTTCCTTTTACCTGTCTACTTTGTTTAGCTTTTTGCGTTTGTTAGCACAGAGACTACTTACATAAGGAACTACTGAGCACAACTGAAACCACTGATTTTGTATGAAGGAAAAATGTTTTTAGGTGAGTGGAAAATGCCAAATAACCTCTTTAAAATCACGTGCGAAGACACGGTAGTTCACAATGTTCACAACGTCTCCCTAGAGTGCTCTGGATGTCACAATGACTGGAAGATGCCACAGCCTTTTGTGAACCAAGGACAGGGATACCAAAGACGATAATGAAGAATTGTCCCATCGGACGTGCCAGCAAACCCCATTGACAAACTCTGCTTGGATTGATTTGAAAAATTTAAGCATACTTATTAGCATGACAGAAATCAACTCAAAGAACATCAGATACTTACAAAAGAGTCATTATTAGTAACATTTGATAGAATATGGGATGTCTCAGCCCTCACCTGAAAGACATTAGGTACTTAAATTCAAAAGAACTTGACTATAGGCAGCAAAAGCTATACATGGTCTTAAAAGCATACGTGCACAAAGGGCTTTCTTCCAATCAGCTCTAGACCAGAGAGTCTCAACCCTGGCTGCATGTTAAAGTCACCTGCGAAGCTTTTAGGAACACCTATAGATGTTCAGGCCCCACCCATGGAGATTCTGATTCAGCTGATCTGGGTAGGGCCTGGAATCAGGGTTTCTAGATGCTCCCCTGGAGGCCCTGACATGCGGCCAGGACTGAGAACCACTGCTCTGTCCGTAGGGAGCAGCCTACTGCACATACTCACATGAATCTGGCCGCTCCACAGATTTGAATCAGTCCTTCCCTTCCTGTTTTGTAGTACAGTTATCACCCCCATTCATTCTTCCAAAAAAGAAATCTGGGAGTTATTCTAGATGTCTTCCTCTCCTTTACTTCTCACCTTTAATCAGCAATTCCCTCAGTTCTCCCAAATCCAGCCCAACATTTCCAGACCCAAGACCTCCACTGGTCTCCCTTCCATTAGTCTCTCCCCACTTTGCTGCCTAAAGAATTGTCCTTTTAAAAAAATTCTGATTGTGTGCCCTTTTCTGCCTCCCCACTCTGCAGAGAAAATTCAAACTCTGGAGCCTGCCCCTTAGGGGTCCCTCCAAGGCTTCACCAGCCTCCTTCTCTAGCCTCATCTCCTCAGTCAGCTACTTTCTGGCCACACCCTGGCCACCCTAAATTTCTAAAGCTTCCTGGAATAAGCCATGCCCTCTGGGGCCTCTGTGTATACTTACACTTGATTTCTTATTCTTGGAATGCCCTTCCCTACTTCTCTGACTGAAGGCACCTCATGGATAGCTCAAAGACCCCTTTCCCATCAAGCTTCTTCCCATACTCCCCAACTTGGTTCTCTCCTCCAGCAGCATCCACCACACCCTGCTCCCACTTCACTAAGCTGGACACAAGCACCTCCTTCTTTACACAGTTTTCTCCTTTGTGAGACTGAACAACTCTGGGCCAAGGCCTGTGTATTTTTCATATTCATATTCCCAGTATCTGACATGCATTCTTTTGTTCATTAATTCAACAGTTTTATTAAATATATAACAAGTGCCAGACACCTTGCTAGATGCTGGAGGCAAATGGTTAGTAAGTTATATACTATTCCGGCTCTCACAGAGCTTATATTCTTGAAAGGGACGCAGATGGCTGGATAAGTGTTTGTGGTAAAACAGGAAGGTCTATCAGAGGATTGGGAGCTTTGTTTTGTTTTATGCTTGCATGTTTCCAGTATATTCGAAAGTGAAGAAATGTCAAAAACAGGTTTCAAAAATTATGGCATATTCTGAATGTTTACATTTGACAAAGTTGTATGATGAATGCCATTGTTTCATTGTCAGTACATCTCTGACAGATCACCTCATTTGGAGATATCCAAAGTCCAAATTTGCAGACCTTATAAACATGAGTTGAGGAAAATTGGTCCTCTTATCCTAAGGAAGGACTGATACCTAGTAAACATGAAATAAATACCTGCTGAATGCATAAATGGATGGATGACTAGCTCCAGTAAAGCAAGTCAGGTTATGAGTAGGTTTTATTTTTTTTAGCATTTGCTGTATCCCCTAAACAGTTATGTAAATAAACAATTAAAAGCCCAACAATTCAGCAAGTGCCGATAATCCAATGGGGAAAGAAAAGAAGTAGGTAGAGGTAGAAATGAAACAATCCCAGCCACGAGTTGACAACTGTTGAAATTGGGTGATGGGGATGTAGGAGTTCATTATATTATTCTCTCTACTTTGGTATATGCTTGGCATTTTTCATAATGAAGTTACATTTTAAAATGAGGGGGGGGGAATCTAAGTCATTGACTATAGGAAACTGTGTATCTTGGAGTGGGCAAACACATTATCACCTGTCTAGGATTATGGTTACCTTTCAAGTCTACAACAAGATTCAAATGCTATAGCTAGTTCCAAAAGCTAAGTAAGCTTCTTCAAGATGAAACCCCAACAGCATTAGATTGACCTGTTGTTGTTGTTGTTGTTGCTGCTGCTGCTGCTGCTGGAAAAGCCCTTACAATGTTTACAAACATCTGTTAAGAACAGGGTTTACCTTTCTCTGACCTAATCTGCCTCATCTGAGGTTTTATCTTGCACAGGGTATGCCCTCAATGTCTACCACCTATTAATCAAGTTTGTGCTGTAAGGATACATTCTGTTAAGACAGCAGCCTCAAAGGCTCTCCAACTCAGGTTTTTAGAAGAAAATGAAAAAAGTTCTGGATGAAAATCAATTTTAATTATCATTAAAGAGAGCCATTTTTTCTTTAAATCCTGAAGTCATGTCAATATTGATAAGGACTCCATGACTGTTTCTTTCAATAAAACATCACATGCTTTCATCTATAGACCACTTAACATTTTTTTTCCTCTTTAAGTTCTGGTTAAATTCAAGATTCTAAAAGAAAATATTTCAGAATTCTTACCTCTTCAGTTCCTAAAGCCTGAGGCTCACTGGCAGATCTGGCTGTTGAGAAAGCAGAGAGAAAAATGAATTTTTTAAAAGGAAAAATAACATGATACACAAGAGCTGGATGAGTAGAATGAATGAAGTTTCTGAAACGGTGGTGGGTGGTAATGGCGATATAGTTATAAGGTTTACATTTCAGAGCGTAGAAATGAACATTTTATTAACTCTTTTTCTTTTAAGAAATAGATTTGTGAAATTGGAGTCCCTTTCTTTGTGAAATCTCCTAGCGTGCAAGAAAACATGAAAACACAAAGGCCACTTAGGAACCTAGAGGAAGCAGAGTGCTTGGTGGGAGAGGCTGTATACCAATGGAATGAATAAGAACAATCTTTCCTCCTGAGCTAACCTAATTTGCTCCGGGCAGGACCAAAGCAGCAGAGACCAACACACTCTTGCTCCAGGTATTAGGGACAGAGTTTGAGTGCATACAGTTTGTGTGTATCTGGCCCTTTAGGAGGGCGGAGAGGACACGTTGGTGGTTATAAGAGTATCTTTGGCACCCACAGCTTCTATAGGCTGTTTAGAAGTAGAAGACACCTATGCCCTTAGCCACTAATGACCTCTGTGGCTATCAGGCAGAGGTGGCCTACTTTTGTCCAGTGCCGAGTGTGGTTCCCACGGGAGAAAGATCCTGCATAGATGAGCTTCTTTATTACTGAAAAGCTTTAGAGCGCTCAGCTCAAAGGGAATTGCTAAAGCCTCAAGGAACACTTTCCCATTCCTATTTTGCTGTGTCTGAGAACAAAGAGGTATCTCACATCTAGAATATTATGAATGAGGGTGGAACTCAAATTCACAAGGGGTTCCAGGACCAAACAAACATCAGTGTCTCCAGAGGCCTCACATTACTTGAGACTGGCATGTGTGCTACAATCTCAACCCAACCAGTTATATTCCCAGACTACCATAGGGGCCATATGTTTTTAAATGGGCTAAAGTTATTAGAAAACCATTATCTCATGATTAATGACAGCAAAAAGAAAAAAAAAGCCAAGGGCTAAAAACAATTTATTTTCAGAGAATGAACCCTAGGGTAACAAAGACTAGGTGGGACGTGCAAAATAAGCCTGTTCAAGGGTGTTCTGGGCCCGGCACTCATTTGTTATTGGTGATAGTGGAAGCTGGCACAACTTCTCTGGAAAGTCATCTGGGCCTGTTTATCAAGAGACCCAAATATGTTCTCAGTCATTGTTTTAGTGATGCCACTCCATGACTTAAACCAAAACAAACCCAAAATGTGGACAAAGAAGAATTATCAAGGTGTTAGAAATAGCCTAAATATCAATAATTCAACCTATTAAGTAAAACAGAAATTCCACATGATAAAATTTTAAAACAATGAATACAAGAAATTTAAATGGGCCAGGTGCAGTGGCTCATGCCTGTAATCCCAGCACTTTGGGAAGCCAAGGAGGGAGGAACACTTGTGTCCAGGAGTTTGAGACCAGCCTGGGCAACATAGCAAGACACAGTCTCTATAAAAAAAAGTCAAAAGTTAGCCAGGCATGGTGATGCACACCTGTGGTCCCAGCTACTTGGAAGGCTGAGGTGGGAGGATAGCTTGAGCCCAGGAGAGTGAGGCTGTAATGAGCCATAATCATGCTACTGTACTCTAGCCTGGGTGACAGAGTGAGACTCTGTCTCAAAAAAAAAAAAAGACAAAAGTGTTTAAATGATGAAAAAAATACATTTTATATTCTTTTTACTTAACTTTAAAATTAATAAATACTGTTACTTTAAAAAGTAACTTAAAATAAGGTTACTTTATTATAAAGTAAAAAGAATAAAAAATGCATTTTTTGTCATTTAAATTTTAAAGTAAAAAATATAAAATATTATATATAGTGTGAACTCAACAATTTTCTAATATACATATTTACATATATTTATATTTTTTCTAATATATATTTTCTATGTCTTAATATATATTTCTAATATATATGCACTAACATATATATTATATACATACATAATATATGTTGTATTATATAACACATTTTCTAGTATAATTATACATAATATCTTTCTGATACATAAAGACTGGAACAAAATACATCAAAATCTAAACAATATATTTCCTCTGTTCAATAGAATAACAAAAGTGGCAGAAATTGCTAGATATACCCGAACATCTGCTCTCATCTTCTTCCACAGTTTTAATAGAATTCTAAGCTAAGCACCTACATATTAATAATAGCTACTTTCCCCAACCTCCCTTGCTGCTAGGTATGCAGTCATGTGACAAAATTCAATGGTACAGCATCAAAAGTGGTATGTGTAACTTCTGGGTCAGGGCCTCCCCTTCCAACTTCTTCCAATCCTGCCGGTTATAGCAGAGCCTTTGTGGCAAGCCACCTTAGACAATGAAAGCAAGAGAAACCTCACAGGAATGATAGAACGACAGGATAGAAGGAGCCTGGCTCCCTGCATGATCTTGTGGAGCACAGCTACCTTACCAGTCCTGGGCCATCCACTTCTGGATTGTTACATTAAAAAGAAGTAACTTCTAACTTATGTTACCCATTGTGAAATCAGGTCTCTGTTACATGCAGTTCAACTAACAATTTAATTAATAGATGGAGCCATTTTTATTTTTTCTTTCAAATTTTCAATAATTTCCACATTTTTCAATAATCAATATGAATTATTTTGATGATCAGAAGAAAACTAAGTTAAGTTTTGTTTACTAATGTTAAGAAAATTAAATATAAAATAAAGTTTGGGCAACATGTACCTTCTTTCCACATATGAGAGGAAAAACGAAATCTATAGTTTAAAAAGTTCTGCTTTAAAATCTGATTGAGGCATACTCTAAGCAGTAAAACTTTAGTCAATGCATTATAATTATTCATTTCAGAGGATACCCGACTTTTATTTTTTTATTTTTTGAGAGAGAGTCTTGCTCTGTCACCCAGGCTGGAATGCAATGGTGTGAACGTGGCTCACTGCAGCCTCAATTTCCTGGGCTCAAGCAATCCTCCTGCATCAGCCTCCCAAGTAGTACCTGGGACCACAGGTGTGCACCACAATGCCCAGCTAATTTTTTTAATTTTCTGTAGAGACAGGGTGTCTCTACGTTGCCCAAGCTGGTCTCAAACTCAGGGGTCAAGCAATCCTTCTGCCTCAACCTCCTAAAGTGCTGAGATTACAGGCGTGAGCCACTGTGCCTGGCCCCAGACTTCTTAAAGTGAATTTAGAAACAGTCTTAAAAACAGATTTGTGTGTACACTCATACCTTTAATTTAAGGGTGCTATTGGTTCTTCACATAGAATCATACTGGATTTCTCCTATAGTAATTCCACTGGCCCAAGAATTTGGTTGACTGTCCATCAACCGAGTGTATGCTTGGATTTTATTTTCCCTTGGAGTAGTAATAGATTTGGCAGAGCTCACATACCCTCCCTGGTCTCCTTTGTGTCCCACAGGCCTGCATTATAAGATGACTGTCCAAGATAAGGGAGTCATACCTAGTCCATAAAACAGAAAAGATATCTTGCCTACTTGGGAATCAGATCTGAAACAATGGCTTCATTAAAACTAGCCTCTAACCATATTAGAATAATATGCTGAGATCATTTAAACCTGCAATAATGTTCATCAGCAGCATTTGGTGCCTTTCAGAGGATCATTAAAACCTTGTGCAGAGGCACACAAGACACTCCACAAGGTTGACCTTAGAGACTTACATGAACTCATGTATCAGAGAAAGAAACTATTTTTCCCCTTTTTCCCAAGAGAATGCCAAATGATCCTTTTCTCCCTTGTGAACCACAATATCCAACACTAATATGGCTAACCTATATTCAATAACAAAGGCAGGATGCCAGGGTTTCTTCACTTCCCCCTCAGAATGACTGTGCCAGTGCATTTTCGAGAAACCCCTTCACTCTCTCCTGCAGTAGGCAAATTGAAGCTAATAGTCAAAGCTCTGAATTCTCAGTTTCTCTCCCCCTCTTGCCTTTGCAGGAACATAAGCAAGCCAACTCAACAGGCCTAATTACCATGGTAACAACATGCACTGTGATTATGAGTGTGTTTGTTTTTTAAAATGACTCACAGATTGTTCCCCCAGAAGCCCCAGACACACAGGTTTCTGGCTGGTTTATAAAATCCATCTGAAGTTTTCTTGCAAATATCTTGTGCCTATTATCATAACTGGTGTGATAAAGAGAGATTCATCAAATCAAATATGCCTTTCTCCTTAAGGATGAAAAAAACCCATTTTGTTCCTTAAACACTCCAAGATTAATCAATTTAAACCTTAGGTTTATAATGAAATTAATTTGAGTTTGTACACTGGAGATAATTAATCTGTTCCTAATTTAAATAATTAAGATATTTCATAATGTGGTTTTAGAGACCCAAATGAAATAATCGGGTGAAATAAATTATAGTGAAAAATATAAAATAAAACAGCCTAAATCTGTGGGCACATGACCACATGTAAAGTGTTGTAAAAGAATAGATGTCAGTCTTAATACCAAGATGTTTTTAAACAAATCTACAAAACAACAGCATCTATTTTTAAAATGCAAACATGAAAGAATCCAGACATTTGGAGAACTGTGCACTACTTCCACTCATCCATTCAATAAATATCATTTTAGACCTTCTATGTACTAAGCACCATTGTTTATAACTGGAACATCACAATAGGGCTTAGGGAAGACTATTTTCTCACGGGAGGCAAAGGCCATGGGCATGGCTCAGCGCGTTATCTTAAGAAGTTCCTTTGCTTCACAAGGCACCATTCTGGGTAAGGCTATCAGTGAGAGGGAACATTTCCTAATGATTATACCAGGCCTGGAGTTCAGAATCCTAACATCGGCATCACAGTGGACTCCCTCAAAAAAAAAAAATAAATAAATAAAACATATATATGCTAGTAATTTTGATATGCTGATTTCTTCTGTGTGAAGTGGAAATAAACCCTATTTTAAAAGAAATGTAAGTGGAATTTATATAAATCTATTTCACTTAAATCCCTCGATGCTAACATATATTACACACACACACACAAAATAGTCATTTAAAATTACTGTATCCAAATAGCTACCGTATTGTAACCAATAATATATTTTTTTCTGTGAGTTTGAAGGGAAAACCAGAGTGTTTCAATCCATATAGGCTAGGTTATATTGTGGCAACAACTCAAAAACTCTCTGGCTTATGTGAGCAAAGCTTATCTCTCACTTTCTCTCCATCCACTGCGGTTTAGCAGAGATGATCTTTGTGTTGTCTTGACGGTATGACCCGGGCTTAAGAGTGCAGAGACCACTTCTATCCTTCAACCACTGCACTCATCTGCTGGTTCTTATGGCTTCTTCCAGGAAGTGACACACCTCACTTCTGTTCACTTCACCGGCCAAGGCGAGGCATGTGGCCACACCTAACCAAAGCGGACTGGGAAGTGGAAGCCTATCCTGAGCTGGAAAGGAAAACTGGAGATATTGATGGCTAAGTACATGGATTCCTGAACAAACAGCACAAACCCACACTAATACTTCATGAAGTCAAAATGACATCTGACAATAATAGGCTTCCTTAGGGGATGCCTTATTCCAAGGTCTGAGCACCCATGATTAATGTTGGGCCATAACAATCACTTCTGCAGAAATTGGTGCAAATCCCTTGGATAGAATAAAAGATACTCTACTGCAGATTTGTGGTAAAAATAAGTTATACTAATAATATATTCATTTTTGAATAATTACACTACAATTCAGGCACCTTGCTAAATAAACATTTCACATTTATTTTGTAATTTTCTCCTGTCAGTTTTGCGAAGTAGATATTATCTTATTTCCCATTTTATAGATGAAGAAACTGAGGCATAGAAAGCTTAAGCAATTCGCCCAAGTAATTCTGACTCTAAACCAATGTCCTTTAACTACTACACTCTCCTACACGTTATTTTTGAATGTTACTTTTCTACAGTTCAGTATTTTATGATTATTTTAAGATGAATAAGAAAAGATTAGTTGGACCTTTTTTTTTTTTTTTTTTGCCTAGGAATTTTCACCTCTACTTAAATTTTTCTTATTTTAATTTTAAAAGTCATGAAACTATTTAATATCAACTTTTTTCCAAAGAAAAAATAAAAATGTCAGTGAAATGCCTTAATGCCCATACACAGCAATGTTCCCTAAACACAACCATCATTCATGAGGTTTAAAAAAATGGCAAAGGATCAATTTAACTCTCCCAAATAAAGCTTCTAAAATGAAAATGAGGGTTTTTTTCGGTTTACATTTTTTCACAATTTTTCTTATATGCTTCTAACATAGATCAGATAAATACTCTCCTTAAACAGAGCTCTGTTTGCAAAGTCTAGAATTAACTTACTTTCCTGTTTAAAAATGCAAATCTAAGAGTAGGAAGCGCTCCATCATTTATTTAAAAAAGTACTCCTACCATTAATGCTTAGTCTGTTATGATGAACATGCACAGAAATACACCTTAGAGACAAGTAGTCAAAACACTGTAATAACAGCAATTCCACTGAAATTTCCCTTTTTCACTATTGCTGCCTCACATACATAGCCTCTGAAATATAATGCCAAAGTAGGAAGTAGCAACCATAAAGAGAATGCAACAATAATGGAACTGTATATGCTGCCTCCGGAGCTGGAAAGTGGAAACTATTTTCTAAATAACTCATACTCAGAAATTCCAGAGATGATCCATTCTTCTTCACAGGTACCTACAACAAAGGACCTACCTCTCTAGAAAAAACAAGGTTTTCATTTAAGTCTAACATACTATACACAGAACGCTAGAGAATGAGCGTCTCTAGCTCATTACTTGGCCCACGGTAGATTTTTATATAGACCAAATTGATTTAAATGACCAGTCAGGAAAAGTCAATTTAATTATATATATATTTTACAATGCAGAAATGCAGGGCTGGTTGTCTAAATTAAATGCCATTCTTATTGCTTTATAGGACCTGATGTATTTCCTTCTGGAATATTTTGTTTAGAAGGTTATTCTTTACTTTGCCTAGCTTCCTCCAGTCTGTGCTTTTTGCCAGGATTCTTCCTCTGGCCTACCTAGATCATTGCTAACAACAAAAACAAGTTTGTTTTTTTTTTAATATTTTCTTTTAGGTTCAGGGGTACATGTGCAGGTTTGTTATATAGCCAAAAACAAGGCTTTTGTTCATGTTTTTCTCAAAGGGAAATGCATGGAAACTCTGTTCAATTCAATGTTGTATGATATTGCTCAGTTATTTAACCTTTTTAGTCTGGATATCTTCACTTATAAAATGGGAATAATAGTGGCCAACTCTATTGACGGCCTACCCACTAACCCCCTCTTCCTTGCTAATAGAGCCAGACCCTTTTGCTGGGGTCTGATGACTTTGTTCTTCAGAGAGGCTGGGCTGCTCCATGGCCTCGGGAGGAAACTCTTAAATTAGCCAATCATAGTGGTTCTGTCTGCCTACTTACTCATACATATAGCATGTGAGTTGTGAGTGGAAATTCCACTGGACACAGATTTTCTGTGACGTTAAAAAGAGCCGTGGCAGGGCAAGGTAGCTCAGGCCTATAATCCCAGCACTTTGGGAGGCCGAGGTGGGTGGATCTATTGTGCTCAGGAGTTCAAGACCAGTCTGGGTAACACGGTGAAACCCCATCTCTACTAAAATACAAAAATTAGCTGGGCATGGTGGCACGCACCTGTGGTCCCAGCTACTCAGGAGGCTGAGGTGAAAGGATCAGCCTCCCACCTGCAGGCTGAGGCTGCAATGAGTCATGATCATGCCACTGCACCCTAGCCTGGGTGACAGAGCGAGACCCTGTCTCAACAAACCAGAAAGAGCCACATAAGAAATCTGCTGCCCCTTGATATGCCTCTACGTATTGAAATGTACCTATAATTCCAAAATTGTAGACGCCATGTCCACACAGTGAGGGGAAATCAACCTGCTGAAGGTGTCACAGTGGGAGGAAGGGAAGAATCCAGGTTGCTAAGGACATTATCCAGCTACCACATAAGTAATTCTGAAGCTACCCTCCTATCAGAGGTCTTGGGATCAATTTCCTATTGTTTATTCCATTTTAGTAGGACATTCCTTTATCAGCAGCCAGAAATATCCTGATAGAAAAATATTGTCCTTATTTCGTAGGGTTATTTTTCAAACTAGCTAAAGTATCCAGCACAAACTGAATGCCTAACCAATGTCATTCTCAACTTAATTCTTGACATATGTTAATCTTCACTTATTCAAACTAGTTAGTGCTTTCTTTACTCTGTGTGGTCTGAATGACTCCTCTAGGAGGTTTTCCCTGGTTCCCCAAAACAGGAATAAGGGCTGAAGTCATTGCTTTCTCCTCTTTATTCAGACAAAGATAATATCAAGTACCTAAGGTTATTTTAAACAATAAGAATGGTATTTAATTCAGACAAGTAGTGTAGTGCTGATTGCAGTGTAGAGAAAAAAAATGTAATCAAACAGAGTCGTCTTCCTGACTGTGTAAATCAATTTGAACTAAATAAAATCCAACCCAGATCAAGTAATCAACACAGCAGCCAAGTGTTCTGCATTTGGAGTCCACAAAGTTTATTGAAAAGCTGCTTTCTGTAGGGAAAAGAAATATTTTGTAGATTACAGAACATGTATGTGATGGACACATTTCCTCTGAAATTTCACTTCATCCTTATTTCAGAAAGGCACCTGCACCTTCTGCTCAAAACCTTCTCCACAAGCCCCCTTCACCCCAATATCTTTACATGGCTGACTCCTCAGCAACATTTTGGTCTCAACTCAAATGTCACCTCTTCACAGAGGCCTTCAGGTATTACTCAACAAAGTAATCTCCCAATTACCCCTGCCAGCATAGGCACAGTCCCCACCATTCATCCTGTTTCTACTTCAATCCATCAAAGCACTCACTACTACTTGATATTTTCTTTTATTGTAAGTCATTTCTGTCAATGGGTTCCAATCCTGGTTGATTGCGAATTAATTACTCTGAGGTGAGGTTGGGACATGATATTTTTTTCAAACTACCCTCTCAGTGATTTCTAATGTGCAGTTAGACCTAAAAACCACTGGTTTATGTGTTTATTGAGTCTCTCTCAATACTCGAATGTAAGTTTCAAGAAAACAACTGGCCAATTTGGTTCATCCTAGTCTCCCTGGCATCTTGACGAGCACGTGGCACATTGCAGATGTTAAGACTTTGAACACAGCAATTAATTGTATTGTAATTATATTTCTGTATTTGTCTGTTTACCCCACGAGTCTGTGAGCTCTTAGAGGACAAGCACTATGTCTAGCCCACTCTGCATCAAAAAATGAGTCACTCAAGAATGTTCATTAAATAAATGAATGATAAAGAAACTGCATTTGTGGTATAAGGAAGACAAAGATGAAACCAGATGTGACCGCTGTCCTCAAAGAGCTTGGAGTGTGGTCAAAAAAAAAAATTATGCAGATTGCTGCTATACACGCTAGAATGAGCTGGATGCTGTGATGAAAGAACAAAAGATTTCAGAGGAGGCATTGTTTTTTACTGGGGAAAAAAGGGAAGAAACCAAGGGAGGCTTCATGAAAGAGGCAGCATTTGAACTGAGCTTTACAGGACAGATGGAATTTGGTTATTCAGAGAACTAAGACTGTGGAGACAAAGTATGGAAGGAACTAACTTATCCCAGGCAGAGAGAAAAGAACTCAAAAAACAAGTCAGCCCAGCTGGAGGTTAGGAGGGCCTGAACTAAGACACCGGCTATAAACATGGAAAAGAGTCCATATCAAGATATTTTCCCAATCACAATTGCAAAAGGCTATGCAACTTCCTGCAACAACTAGGGGTGCTTGGTGAGGAAAATAGTGAAGTTGAATTGTCATAACTGAGGTAATGATAAATGGGGTGTCATTAACAGTTATGAAATCAGGTGAGGAGCTGGTTTTGAGGAATGGGAAAGGTGATGGTGAACACAGTTTTGGACATGTGAGTTTCATTTTCTGTGGGTTGGATGTTCTGGTGAATTTGTAGGCAGCTTCCTGTACTAGCTGAGAGAGGAGGTGAATGATCAGGATGCTTAATCAGATTTGGGACTGACCCACACAGCAACAATGACAAAAATCACAGGACAGAATTTGATTAAGGGAGAGGGAGAAATTAAATGGCCAAAGACTCGTATCTTGAGAACACGCTTATGTGGGGAGCAGGAACTGAAGTTAGTGAAGTTGGAGCCCTCAGAGAGGTAGGAGGAGATTTGTTTCATCTACTTCTTAATTACTTTGTGTGTGTATGGAAAAACTAAGCATGTTTACAGGGAAAGAGGAAAGGACCAAGAAAGAGAAGGAACTAAATATGTAGGAAAGACAGAATTATTGTCACAACATAATCCCTTAGAAAGTAAAAGGGAATGGGATAGAGAGTCCAAGTAGAGGGTTTATTCTTGGCTTGAAGGAAAGATGATGTTAATTTGACTTAGGAAAAAGAGGAGAACGAATTATGTGAATGATGCAGATGTTTCTGTCCCCCTACATACCCATATGCTGGAACCTGATCCCCACTGTAATGGTATTAGGACATGAGGCCACCTTTGGAGGTGATTAGGTCATGAGTATGGAGTCCCATGAATGGGATTAGTGCCCTTATAAGAGAGACCGGAGAGAGCCAGCTGGCCCCTTCTGTCATGTGGGGACACACAGAAAGTGCTGTCCACAGCCTTCGCCAGACATCAAATCTGCCAGTACCTTGATTTTGGACTTTCCAGCCCATAGAAGTGTAAAAAAAAAAAACAGATTTCTGTTGTTTCTGGGTTACCTCATCTTTGGTAATTTGTGACAGCAATTCAAATGATCTAAAATAAAGGAAGATGTGGGGAAATTCTAAGGTGGTAAGAATGAGGTTGAGGAAGTCTGTAATATGTGCCTTCTCAGACAGAAGGTGAGGTCACTTCTAACGAATAAAGGCAGTAGGGGCTTGGTTGAATGGTTTCCATTGAAAATGCACAGGACAGAGTGAAAAGTGAAATAAAAAAGGAAGAAGGAAGGAATTTTGAAAGAACAGCAATGGCCCTGTGGAGATGCAGTGAATCTAGAGTAGAATCAGTCAGCCCAGTTTTCAGCCCCTCTCCTCTACCCCTGAGTGCTGGGTTCCTGGGAAGAGGATCAGGGGAATGCCTGACCCCACACCCAGGCTGGCCAGGGAGCAAGGGAAGGCCAGGGAACACGGAAGAAGTGGTCAAGAGACTGGTTTTTCAAATCCTTTTCATTAACAGCTTGACTGTTTACACATATTTGCCAAGAGATAAAGGGGCTGATCCTGTCTTATCTCGAGCCTCTGTATACAGTGGTACCACTTCTAAGAAACATGTTATCACTAAAGTTTGAGAATTGAGCTCCCTTTTTTCAGTGTTTAATGAAGTCCTCTAGAGATGATCTGAACACTGACTCCCACTAAATACAACTGTTGTCTTTAACATAAGAATTTTCAAGAACCATATATTTACAGATATCTCTAATACTCTTACCTGAAAACTTAAATCTCTATTCCACAGTGGCATCTTTTACACCTGACCAAGTTTGTACACAGAAACTCTATATTTACATAGGGTACTAAATGTAAATAGTCTACACTTTTTTTTTAAACAAAATATTTCAGTCTTACAAACAATTTTAAATGTGACAACATATAAAGACTTTGCCCTAACATGAGGTAAGTGAAATGGAGTTTTAACTGGGAGGTAAGGAATTAATGAACTGTGTAACTCTAAATTCCAGGCCTATTTTATTATCCCTTATGAAGAGGTCGATATAGGCTAGGTCACCCCCAGATCATTTTTAGCTCTACCATTCTAGCATGTCCTAGGCCAGGGACTCAGTCCTTTATAAATTTTTTATTATATTTTTAATTGAAAAATAATAATTGTGTGGGATCTAATTAAACTAAAAAGCTTCTGCCCAGCAAAAGAAACTACCATCAGAGTGAACAGGCAACCTACAAAATGGGAGAAAATTTTCGCAACCTACTCATCTGACAAAGGGCTAATATCCAGAATCTACAATGAACTCAAACAAATTTACAAGAAAAAAACAAACAACCCCATCAACAAGTGGGCGAAGGACATGAACAGACACTTCTCAAAAGAAGACATTTATGCAGCCAAAAAACACATGAAAAAATGCTCATCATCACTGGCCATCAGAGAAATGCAAATCAAAAGCACAATGAGATACCATCTCACACCAGTTAGAATGGCCATCATTAAAAAGTCAGGAAACAACAGGTGCTGGAGAGGATGTGGAGAAACAGGAACACTTTTACACTGTTGGTGGGACTGTAAACTAGTGCAACCATTGTGGAAGTCAGTGTGGTGATTCCTCAGGGATCTAGAACTAGAAATACCATTTGACCCAGCCATCCCATTACTGGGTATATACCCAAAGGACTATAAATCATGCTGCTATAAAGACACATGCACACATGTTTATTGTGGCACTATTCACAATAGCAAAGACTTGGAACCAACCCAAATGTCCAACAACGATAGACTGGATTAAGAAAATGTGGCACATATACACCATGGAATACTATGCAGCCATAAAAAATGATGAGTTCATGTCCTTCGTAGGGACATGAATGAAACTGGAAATCATCATTCTCAGTAAACTATCACAAGGACAAAAAACCAAACACCGCATGTTCTCACTCATAGGTGGGAATTGAACAATGAGAACACATGGACATAGGAAGGGGAACATCACACTCCGGAGACTGTTCTGGGGTGGGGGCAGGGGGGAGGGATAGCATTAGGAGATACACCTAATGCTAAATGACGAGTTAATGGATGCAGCACACCAACATGGCACATGGATACATATGTAACAAACCTGCACATTGTGCACATGTACCCTAAAACTTAAAGTACAATAATAAAAAATAAATAAAGAATTTTGAACACATCAAAAAAAAGAAAAATAATAATTGTGTATATTTATGGGGTACAATGTGATGTTTTGATACATGTATACATTGTGATGATCAAATCAGGCTAATTAACATAGTCATCATCTTGGGGGTGAGGGTGGGAGGGTGGAGACTAAATCTTAACACAGCTCTGCAACTCTCCTCTCCTACCCAGATCTAGTAAAGCCAGGCATCTGGGTTCTCCCAGTAGTTATAAAATGAATAGATGTGCACATTAAATAAAATCAGGGGTCATTATTTGCAAACTTCCCCCCACCCCTGGCCCCCAGCACATGGACAAAGTGCATTACAGAAAGTTAACATTAATTATTCAGGAGCTCTTCAAACCATTTAAGGTCAACGTCTGCCCCCACACCATAAAGCTCAGATACTCTTGCTATTCAATAGGGTCCCTGCTAATTGTTCTGCCCAACTCTCCTCAGCCTCACCATACCCTGCCTCACCAGTTTAAGGATTAGGAATAAAATCTGTCACGGAAAAGGAAACAGAGGATTCATTATTTTTAAAAGTGAAATTTTGGTTAGAATCACACTTCGTTTGTAGAAACTTGATGCCTCAGAAACCCGTTGTATTGTTTAACTACTGTAACCCCTCCCCACAAGTTAATGCTTCCCATTATTAAGGATTTGAGAGCAATTTAGTACTTTAGTTTCTCCCCTCCCTTTCTGACCACGCTACCTGTTGAGCATTTTTCTCCAATGAGAGGGGACCAGAAAAGCACTGAAGAAACAGCTCTCTAGTGCCTCCATAGTGGTAGCCCGGTCTGAGATTTGACCAGCAGAATCACTGGTGTGACTGTCTACAACAAAGGTTTGAATTTCACTATCAGGTTCTGGACATCACCAACTAGCAGAAGCTATGCATATTTTCTTACTCTCTCCTTTTGATTTCAAATGTTGCTTTTGAGAGACGTTATTTTATTTGGGCAGGGATAATACTGTTGTATAAAGGAGGTTAAATACAAAGATTATGATTATGATCTAATGACACATTATGTTAAAAGATCCCGCCATTTGCAAATGTCTCCTTGAAAATCTGATTAAAAATTGGCAAAGATTCTCAACACAGTATTTCTGGGGAAAAACATCAGCAAGGAATATGAATAGACATTTTTCTAAGAAGATACACAAATGGCCAATGAACACAATAAAAGATGCTCAACATCACTAATGATTAGGAAAATGCGAATCAAAACCATAAAGAGATACCACTTCATACCTCTTAAAATGGCTGTTATCACAAACATAAATAAAAAACAACATAAATATTGATGAGAATGTGGGGAAGTTGGAATCCTTCTTCATTGCTGGTGGGAATGTAAAATAGTGCAGCTGCTATGGAAAACAGTATGGCAATTCTTCAAAAATTAAATATTTAATTACTATGTTCCATCATTTTCACTTCTGGGTTCCCAAAAGAAGTAAGAGCAGGGACTCTAACAGATATTTGTACACCTGTGTTCATAGCAGTATTATTTACAGTAGCCAAAACACGGCCCAAGTGTCCATCAAAAGAGAATAAACAAAGTATAGTCTATACATTCAGTGGAATATTATTCAGCTTAAAGAGGAGGAAAATTCTAGCACATGCTACAACATGGATGAATCTTAAAGACAGTATGCTAAGTGTATTAAGCCAGTCACAAAAGGACAAATATTCTATGACTCCACTTATATGGGATACTTGGTCAAATTCATAGAGACAGAAGTAAAATGGGGGTTTCCAGGAGCTGAGAGAAGGAGGGAAAGAGGAGATATTGATTAATGGGTATAGAATTTCAGTTTTGCAAGATAAAGACAGTTCTATGGATGGACGATGGTGATGACAGTACATCAATATACTCGCTACCACAGAACTGCATACTTAAAAAAATAGTTAAAATGGGAAATGTTATGTTATGTATATTTTATCACTGTAAAAAAAGTCTCCCTAAACCTGTGAGGCAGTGGTAAAGGCCAAGAATATGCTAACTTTTCCTTATGCCACCAAGGAAGAAAAAAATAACATTTGAGTACCTTCTATGTAGAAAGCACTCACTTATCCACACACAAAAGCAAAAACAAAGCAAAACAAAAACTTTGATTATGTATTACTAGCTCTTCTTTACAATGAGGAAACTGAGGTTCCTAAGTTAATGTACCAAGTTAAGTAGTAAGAACCAGTGATAGGTTTCAAAGGCAGATCTGCCTGGCTCCAAAGCCTGTGTTCTTTTCACTCCACAGTGTTTTCTCCTACCCACAGAAGTCTTTTATGAACAGGCTTTCTACTTTGACTACACAGCTTTTAGACTTAAAAGTTGGGCCTGCTTTCTGAAGCAGGCTAAACAAAGTCAGTCAACCAAACACATTCACTACATGCCCACCATATGAGGCCCAAGGCTGGCAATGAAATAATGGAGTCATGTTTCCATTCAGCCATTGGCCATATGGCAGGAAAAAAAAAAAAGCACAATTGAAATTTCTGTGTTGGTCTACTCCTCAAAAGCCAGTGAATACCCCAGGAAAAATCATTATGTCTTTCAATATTCCATATGGCCAGAATAAGTGGAAATAGTTTCATTTTACAATGTAGAAGCATATTCATCTTTTTCCTAAACATTCTACCATCATAGTTACTGATCTGCTGTTACTCACTAATGTTCTGCTTCAAGCTGGAATTTAACCATTAAGAAATGTTTTGTGCTGTGCAGAAAATAGGCACCTCTTAGTTGTCTTCAGAAAGATAGCAAGGCCCTCTTGACTCTACTATGCCCGTCGGGCAAGGTTTCATTTTCTTACTCATGTGTAAAACACACACAGAAGAGTAATGCAGATTGTCTGTGCCTCCCCAAACAAAGCAGGGTGTTGGCATTATCTAGTGAATACAGCCTGCAGAGGAGTAAGTACCAAAGGGTAAGCCTGTCCTCATCTATGCAGCTCAGGTTGCCAACTTTTTACTTCATTTCATGATGCACAGCTTGATTCTAGAACTCCACTGGGTCATTCTGGATCGAAGATCTACCCTAGGTCTCTTCTCTAAGAAGATGATCTTTACATATTTCCCTTTAGGATGCAAATAGGAAGCGGAACTGCAAAATCCATGTCACGACTTGTTTTGCCCACAAGTTTGATTAAATTCAGTGAATCCTTCAAGGAGTTCCATGGTTTCAATACTAGCAGTACTTTGTCTCTTAGGCATGGTTCAGGTTTACTTTAATGAGCAAAAAGCCTCCGAGAAATAGACATTTTTTTCTTTAGTAGCTATAAAAGCTTCCCATCTCTCAAAATGTGCTGCTACTCCACAGATTTTGAGAAGCCATATCGATTTCATAAAGATAGCATTAAAAACAGCCCTACAGCTCTTCACAAGTGAGAATGATGATAAAGGAGGAGGCATATACATACATACACTCTCAACTAGCATATTTGGTATTTAAGAACCTATGTTTCAAGAATTTGTGTCAAAATATTGACTTTTTAAAATTTTTACTCCACTATAAGCAGTTTTTTCTCTTTCTTTTGAAAAATTATCTCCTTTCATTATAGAAACTCTAGAAAAAAAAACCCTTTTATCAATGACTACTTACTGTTTAACTGTACTTTCTGCTGAAGATTAAAAAAAGCTTAATTCTTTAAATCATGCTACACGAGGGTATTAAACTCTTCTATATATCCTGTGAGAGGAATCTCACAATCTCAGTTCTCATCCGCTATACCTATTTAGTGTACTTTTACATATCATTCATAAATATGAACAAGTCATAGACCCAGGCTCTCATTAAAAACATCCTTTGCTCAAGAAAATCAAAGAATAAAAATCATGTTCTGGTTTCACCACTTCAGTCTATCTACCATATATTCGCATAAGGAAACAACCCAGCTGCACTTTTTTATTTTGTCCCTCACCAAGGCTAATATGCACCTTGACCTAGAGGTGAATAAAATTCATATAAACATAAAATCCATGCATATGCTAGTATCTGATTCTGGACAAGTTACTGGCCTTAAACCCGCCACGCTCCTTTGAACAAGGATGCAACTTTTAGGATAAGACCTACTGGCAAATGATAGCTATGTCTGAGGTTATCCTGAACGCAGCTGCACAAGCTGAGGGAGGAAGACACTGTTTTTTAATGGTAAATACTGCCCCTCACATACGCAATTCAAGCCTTTGTTGGCAAAATCTAAGTACAAAAGAATTTAACTCCTCAAAAAGCCAAATCACAGCCATTATTTTTGCAAATCAGAAGACAGCCCAGTGCAATGTGTAAGAAAGGGAATGCAATTAATATTTTACACCACTCACTCCCCTAAAACAAGGGGACTGCCAGGCTCCGATGACCAGACCGCAGCTTCACAGCCCCAGATGAATTTCGACTCAGCCCTGGTTTTCCTCCGAGAGAACTATACAAACAGCTTCTTGTATTTAGCATGTTGCCCTGTCTAGTCATCAAATCTAAGCACTGATGATGAGGTTTTTTTAATCAAATGTGTCATGAATGTGGTCATTCTCGAAGACCCTTCCAAAAGAATCTAATCATTTCCCCTAGTCCTGAAGCGATGTCTCTATCATCCCTTAGAAATCGGACCGTAAAACCACAGGCGATGGTCGTTTTTCTCAATTAAAAACGAGCAACATGGAAAACGTTTCCATTACCTTAGCTCCCGAGGCTTGGTCAGAGGAGCGTGGTTTTCCCCTCTCTCCGGAGCTGATCTGTGCAGGCGAGCTCCGGCGCAGCCCAGCCCAGCCCAGCCCAGCAGTAGTAGGAGTTGCCCACGGAGCGCGGCGGCAGCGTTGTGAGTATGTGTAGCGGCGGCTGCAGCCCAGGGACTAGTCCCCACCCAGCTTTGTCTTCAATCAACGTTCTTTCTACAGGAAGCGGCGCATCTCCCACTTCCTCCCCTTCTTGGTAGCTGTTAGCTGCTTGCTTCTTTTCCCTCTCATTTCCATTTCAGGGCTTACTCTGGTGGTTTTGTCTGCTCCTGGGCTGCTGACAGTGATCTGACTTTCATCCCCCTTCTCCCTTTGTTCAAGTCCCTCTGGTGCTGTCTGTTCCTTCCTTCCCCTTTTCTCATCCCCCCACGGTCACCTCCACACACACTGCTCAGTCGGCCCCCTTCCTGGCACATTGCCTGCTTTTTAAGCCTGAACTTGGCTTGTAGCTATTGTTGTTCTTGCTGTTGTTGTTTCTACTGCTGCTGCTGGTTTTTTTTTGGGTCAACATCCCCTGGCCAGGTTCTGGCCCCTGAGATCCCACACCAGCCTCCACTGTTCCTCCTGATTTACTGTGGTCCCCATCAAGCCAGCTAGCTGGGAGCTTGCAGCTTGCAGCTTCTCACTGCAGCATTTTTCTCTGTGGCCAACATTTCAGATGCTTCATTTCTCCAAGGTCCCACTACCACTGAGATCTTACTTAACCCACATGCTCAGAAAAGAATGGCCCTGATAAGTATTCTTATGGGGCACGGGAATTAAACCAAGTTTGGCGATGCTACCTATAGGCCTAATAGTGAGGACTATTCCCAAAAGATTCTCATAGATGGGAAGGAATGAGGTGGTGCTGAACGCTGCACATTCCCAACAGAGAAACTGAATAACCCTCTCTCCATTCCACACACACTAGTAGGGCTGAAAGGTCCCTCATGATCCTCCAGTCCCTTCCCTTCATTTTAGGAGGTAATATCGTAGAACCCACAAGGGTAGAGCCTGCAAGCTGTCTGCCAGAATTTCAATCCAAGTTGCCATTAATGACTGTATGAACTTGGGCAAATTATTTAACATCATGTGCCTCAGTTTCCTCATCTGCAAAATGTAGTTGATGATAGTCATGCTCTACAGTGGAAATATGAGGATTAAATGAGATGGTATACAAAGTGCTAATAATAGTTCTAGGGACATAGGAAGTATTCGGCACATATTAACTCTTATTATTTTTAGAGGATGTTGGGCCTCACATTCAGCAAGTGATTTCAGCAGTCAGCAGCCAAACCCTCACCAGTACTTGGTTTTCTGATTCCACACTATTAGTATGTTCACAATTGAGCCCAGATGCTTTAATAACAATTTATTCAATGTGTGAGTCATTCTCCCCCCAGTACTAACACAAGGTACTTTGGGGAAGCTACAGATTAAATATGAGATGGGGGAAGGGGAATCCTGTTCTAGTGTCCAGGCAACACTATGGAGTTAAAAACAAAAACAACTACAAAAAAAAACACCTTTTCTCAGGAATCAGTGCCTGGAAAGCTAATCTTGCCAGGCAACAGTTAATTCCCCAACTCCTCCTTTTTAATCCAGTTTTGCCTTAATCCTCCAGCAAGTAAACTAACAGGAAATGTTAGAAATCTAGGACTGATGGAGAATAACTCACCAGGTGAGCCTTCCAAACACACTGTGAGGACCACAGCACATTAACCTAGAAGGTACAGAATTTAATTTCTATGAAATGTTCTAAGACAATCCCAAAACACCCTTTGTTTTGATTTGAACGGAGTTTGTTTTTTCAAGGAAATCTTTCATCAAAAAGGACCCTGATGTCAACTCACTCACACCTGAAAATTACAAAATGGATTGATTTAAGATTGAAAATGAGCAACTAGCTTCGATCCACCGGCAAATAGAAATGCAGTAGTGAGAGGATTGGGCATGAATCCACCACCATGTGAGTTATCTCCAAACCAGGAACCCTGGTGCCAAAGGTTACCAGGAGCTTTTAAATGTAAATTTAAATATGCATGATGCCAAGTCTAAGAAAAATGAGAAGCTTGTTATTAATGGTTGGAAACAAGACTATGGTTAATTTTAGACCAGTAGGTTCTGGCATAAACTCTAGATTCAAGTACAGTAATTTTTTGTGTCTTTTTGTTTCTAACTCTCTCTCTCTCTCTCAACCATCGGAGAGTGGTTGGTATTTATATTTAAGCCTATACAGGAAAACCTCTTTCAAACAATAAAATCTCTAGGAATTTTGCCTGCTGCCTTCTAATCAGTTCTTCCATCTCTGGCCCTTATAAAACTCACAGTAGGTTAATCGCCAGTGTTAGGAGGTGCCAACAAAACTCTATACAAGGCTAAAAACTAGATTTTAAGATCTCTCTCTCATTAATACCTCATTGCTTTTCAACTGGTCCTAATAGCCTCTTTTTCAGGAGAGAAAAGTAAAGTCTGGGGGTGTAGCTTGGCCAGGATAGATTAATCCAGTTTAGAGCTCTTAACACAAGTTTGCATACCAAGTTTGCGAAGTCTTGATTTCTTAGGAAAATGACATCTCACCATTCATAGTTTATGCATCAATTGCTAACCATGAGCCTATCCCAGTACATTTTATCACTGGGTAAAACAAAGTCTGTAAAATACTCTAACATTCATGCATGGCCGTATTTGTGGGCATTAATACCTTGTATTTCTTACATCTACTGGTAGCGGAGGTCAGGTAATGAAGAGGACATAATTTTGGCCTGATGTCTCTCCTATGTTACTGAGCTTTCTAGCTGGATGTTCCTTGGAGTCATGTTAATAATCCCCAAATTATGTACTATACCTTCATCCAAAGCCTGTTACTCTTTCTATATTCTCCATTTCATTTAATGAGGAATACAAAACAGTTGCCCACATCAGGAATATAATAATAATCCCAAAACCTTTTATCTTTGTTATCCCAATCTGATTTAAAGTTCCTCATCCTTTCATTCTCACCAACAAACTATCTCCTTGCCCGAACCCCTCCTCTCTCTTCCTCTTGCCACTGTCTTATTTTACAAATGCTTTGGTTTTTTCTGTGCAAGTACAATACTTTCTACTTTGTCCTCCTACCTCCAGTCTCTCTTCGAAGCCATCCCCACCAGAAGTACATTGCTGAGATGGAGAGTTGATCAAGTCACTTTCCTACTATAATTTTTCCGTATCTCCCCTCCGGGTTGCTTCCAGGATATATGCCTTAATTCCCCTGCATGGCATACAAAGCCTTCTGTGATGTCACCTGTCCACATTCTCACCTTAGTGCCTGTCGCAGCCTTATATCCTACAACCTTCACAGCAGGTTCCTAATGGGGCTGTGCCGTTTTCTCTCTGCATCTTGGCACATGCTATTTCTGTTGCCAGAAATGCCCTATCCCTTCCTCTATTTTGCCTGCTAGTAAACCCCTACTTATCCTTTAGGACTCAGCTTTTCTCAGAAGCCTTTCCTGACCATGGAAACTAAGCAGGTGCTTCCTTTTCTGTGAGCACAACTGGTGCCTTGCCTCTACTTCCATTTCAGAACTAAGGATGTTATTTTCAGGTTTTGTTAGATGTGCATCTCACCCATTAGCATTTGGGTCCCTTAAGGTTAGGTCCACATTTGCTTGTCACACAGCAGGTAGTCAACAGATGTTTGTATAATGAAAAGGCAACATTGGCAGAAATTCCATTCCTTTGAGTGATGGGAGGAAAAGGAAGTCTCAAAAATGAGAAGTTGGTCATGGGGTAAGAAACAATAATCCCTCCATCTATATATAAATATATATATATATATATTTTGCAAATTTTCTATGGAAATCCATGGCACATGCACACCAAATTCTGAATATTTGTTATATGGGCAAGCCTAACAAATTCTGGGACAACTCCTAGTTCCATTTCTGCATTGAACTTCTTATAAAGAAGCATAGTCTGGCAACAAAAAAGTAATTAGAAAATAAATATTAAGGCTGGGCTCAGTGGCTTACGCCTGTAATCCCAGCACTTTGCGAGGCTGAGGCAGGCAGATCACTAGGTCAGGAGTTCAAGACCAGCCTGGCCAACACAGTGAAACCCCATGTCTACTAAAAATACAAAAATAAGCCAGGTGCAGTGGTGCACGCCTGTATTCCCAGCTACTCAGGAGGCTAAGGCAGGAGAATCACTTGAACCCAGGAGGCAGAGGTTGCAGTGAGCCAAGATTTTGCCATTGCACTCTATCTGGGCAACAGAGCAAGACTCCGTCTCGAACAACAACAACAAAAAAGAAAAGAAATATTAAAAAGAAAGCTATTCTTTATTTGTATCTCTGTAGGAACTTTAAAGAGACTGATGAATAAGCTAGAAACACTTCTCACATCCCCCTATGCACTCTCAAATCTTTGCCACCTCCCAACTGTCCCAGAGCATCTCATATGCCAAATCCCCAAACTCTCTAATCTCTCTGCAATGCTGTACACCTCCTTCTCTCTCCTCCCCCGCCATGCCCAGCGAGTTCTTTATTTTTTCATTTTTCATTTTTTTGAGACTGTCTTGCTCTGTCACCCGGTGTGTAGTGCAGTGGCACAATCTCAGCTCACTGCAACCTCCACCTCCCAGGTTCAAGCGATTCTCCTGCCTCAGCTTCCCAAGTAGCTGGGATTACAGACGTGCACCAACTGACCATGCCCAGCTAATTTTTGTATTTTTTGTACAGATAGCATTTTGCTATGTTGCCCAGGCTGGTCTTGAACTTCTGACCTCAGGTGATCCACCTGCCTCAGCCTCCTAAAGTTCTGGGATTACAGGCATGAGCCACTGCACCCGGCCTAGTTCTTTATTTTTTGATTGACTTGCCTTCTCTGGCTGAGCCCTCCCTACTTTTTCTTCCCTGTCTCAGCTTTGGTAGGTAGGTCTGTTGGTCAGTCAGTCTCTCTCTCTGCTTCCTATCAGAAAGGAGCCATAAACTGTGCCAGCAAAGCCAGCCCTTGAGTGCATGTGTGGGCTGGAGGGAAGAAGGAAGAGTAAAATGGGAACAAAAAGGTAAATCCATGTAGTCATAAATCTTGTCTACTCTTATACATTGATGGTACATTTAATGGCTTGCTTAATTGTTCAGCTGAATAGTAATGAAGAATAAATAAATTACTGAGCTGTTATTTTATCACAGAAAAGCTAGAATTCCAGGCATTTCTTGGATCAGCTAAAGGGAATAGAAGCCTCTTTAAAGAGTTCTTCAAAAAGATATAATCATGATCTGATCTGTGTGTCACAGGATCATTCTCTCTCCCCAGACATCTGAGCCTAAGCCCAGCTGTTAGGAGCCAAGAAGACTGAATCATATTTGGCTTGAAGAGAGTCAGGGAGTGGGTGGGCAGAACTAATCTTTCTGGAGAGAGAATGGCTGGCCTTCACTAATGAAAAATGCCAGTCTCTGTCTCACGGCCCAGCACGAAAGCTAGTGGGACAAGGGACATGAAGAGTGATAGCCAACTCTTTCATCAGAGAGAAATGTATTGGAACCATGAGTTCTCTCCTTTTGCTCTGGGCACAGCTAGTAGTGCAAAGCCCCCCAGATCCTTCTCTGATATTGCCTGAAATGTCACACATGTATGTATACATGTGTGTGTTGCATATATACACACACTCCTGGGGAGGCTATCGGTGATGAATGAGTTAAAGATTTTCCTAACCCCTCACGAGAAAACAAACACAAATGTTGATGAGGAAAGGAAGGGGATGGGTAAGGAGGCCAAGAGTAGATGGAAATTGAAGAAGAGGGCTGGAGGAGGGCTAACCATGAAGCCTGAGGTCTTACTGAAGAGGACAGTAGCACAGAGGGACACAGGCAGGGAGAAGGCAAAAGACGGGAGGGAGGCAGAACCAGAGCTGGAAGTAGGTAAGAAAGAGCCACAGCCGGCCGGGCGCGGTGGCTCACTCCTGTAATCCCAGCACCTTGGGAGGCCAAGGTAGGAGGATCACTTGAGGTCAGGGGTTTGAGAGCAGCCTGGCCAACATGGCAAAACCCCATCTCTACTAAAAATACACAAATTAGCCAGGTGTGGTGGCGGGTACCTGTAATCCCAGCTACTCGGGGGGCTGAGGCAGGAAAATTGCTTGCAACCCTGGAGGAGGAGGTTGCAGTGAGCCAAGATAGCACCACTGCACTCCAGCCTGGGCAACAAAGCAAGACTCCACCTAAAAAATAAAAATAAAAACAAATAAAAAATTTAAAAAAGAGCCATGGAGGCCTTGCTGTGGATACAAGCAGTTGTGCCCAGAGAGAGTTTGACCAGGCTACTAGGAACAAGGGCTCCACACTCCCCAAACCAGGGCTGCCTTGTATGTTTCTGAAGTTCTGATCTTCCCATAAGCAGAAACTGTTCCAAACCCTTCCTCCACCAGCAGAAGTTGGAGCTGGGCTATTGACTGGGGTCAGGTGAAAGAATTTAAACCAAATGTGTTACTACCATAAAAACAGAAACAGTGATTCTGCGAAGTAAAACTTGTTGCTTCCAAAAAGTCCCTGAAGATCAATATAGACATTCAGGGACAGGCCAGGCATGGTGGCTCACATCTGTAATCCCAGCACTTTGGGAGGCCAAGGCAGGCAGATCACCTGAGGTCAGGAGTTTGAGACCAGCCTGGCCAACACGGTGAAACCACATCTCTACTAAAAATACAAAAATTAGCCTGGTGGTGCACGCCTACTTGGGAGGCTGGGGCAGGGGAATCACTTGAACCTGGGAGGCAGAGGATGCAGTGAGCCAAGATAGTGCCACTGCACTCCAACCTGGGCTACAGAGCGAGACTGTGTCCCAGAAAAAAAAAAAAAGAAAGAAAAAAGAAATTCAGGGACAACAGGAAACAGGCAACAAGAACAAGAAGAGGGAGTCAGCAGCGAAGTGTGACAGAGGTTAGAGAACACTGTGCACCCACAAAGCCTTGGAAAAATAGTCCTTTGAAAGGAATGTCAGAATTACAGGATACAAATCTGCAAGATTAATATCACGCACGTAAATCATTTTGAAGTATCTTGAAAGAAAAGCTATACAATAATGACTCCAATAATTTATAGGCAAGGCAGAAAGGCAAGACTTAGTTTTTCTGTGCCAAAAATGTAGACCAGACAGCGTGATCTATTTTGTCAGTAAATAGGTTGGCAAAAGAGGATAGGAAATTAAAGGAGCTGTTTGAAGGCATTTTTCTTTATGTCTTTGTTGATTTCCCTACTGGAAGGGGTTTTCATAAATTTACCTGTGACCTTCCTTGGCTACTCCAGCTCTATTCTGTACCTAGGTTTTCAGGTTCTCATTTTGAATTTTCTGTGACAGAATTTCATGAACAGAACCATAGCAGTGGAGGGAACTATGGCTTGTGAATGTGTCCCTTCCATCAGAGTCCACTAGAGTGTGATAACTAGACATGCCACTCCCTGAGGGCAACGGCTATGTCTCACATCTCTGCATCTTCAGCACCCACCTCGCACAGCACTTGGTACATTGCGTGCACTCAGTATTTGTTAACTTGAACTGAATATAAACAATTAGGTCCTATGGAAGAAAGTTATGACCACTACTGACCATTTTGAAAATACCAGAAAATTTTATAAAATCAGCTAAAAATCTAAGAGAATGAGTGAACAACTACTAAGCCTGCTTAAAATATTACCAAAAATGTCCCCAGAAATCAAAAAATGAGAAGAGGATATAGCAAGGGGGGAAATGTGATAGTGATTTTGAAAAAGGAAAGACCCCGAAGTTACCGACCAAGTAATAACATTAAACCAGCAGGAAAAAAAAAATCTATTCTTTACTTAGTTGATAATGAAGTCCCACTATATGTAGAAAGCTCTTATGAAGGAAAGCGTTGTCAATTGATTGCTCTTGTGGCAAATCTGTGAACTCTGAAGGTGCATTTGCAGTAATGCAAGACACTTCTCGTGAAATGTTGCTAAAATGATTTCCGTTACTTTAGTAAGAAGCTGTTCAACATTCTTTAAGTATTACTTGTATGATTACACAAGGAAATTTCAACAGAGAAGCATTATGTAGTATAGAGTAAAATTGGAAGTCTCAAATTATTGACCTGGCAAAAATAATCTATAATTAAGATTCCCTAGCAAATTACTATTTTTGTGCAGTTTTATAAAGGAAAATGACTAAGCTAGGGACCCCTCCCCTGCCCCGACAAATTACCACTTCTTTATCCTGGTTATAGCTCTTATTACATTGTATTATCATTGCATGTTTACCTCTATCTTCAACCATATGTGAAATCCTAGAATTCACAGGTAATGTCTTGCTCAGTCTTGTATCTCTAGTGCCCTGCACAGTGCTCAGTGCATAGGACACAGTAGGTGTGCAATAAATCTTATTTGCATATATGAATAAAGGCAAAAGCACAACAAGTGAGGTCCAGAGATTCATTTTAGGAGGAGGAAGATAAGTCAAGTTTCTGTAGGGCTCTTTTTAATTTTTAAAATATTATCAACGTCCTATAGTATCTGTTAGTATGGCAAGTTTGTTCATTATACATGAATGTTTATGATTTTATTTTCCAATGAAAAGAGTGAGTTACATGCTCAAGATCAGTTATGGTCATTGATTCCTTCCTAGTTCAGAATACTGAAATTTACGCAGACCACTGCCAAGTCATTTATTTACTATTAAAATATTTACGTACATCCCTCACTGCTAAATTTTTACATCTAGAAAGTAGATTTGCATAAACTGAAAATTAACAGCATAATATGACTTAAGTAAATCCTGCCAAAATTCTAGCAACACACTTGGTGCAGAGCTGATGTAAAAGTGGAAAAATGACATTACCTGCACCCTTATTTAAGGATTACGTATATCAATGGTTTTATATCTGAAGGACGTGACAGCAATAACCACATATATTATAGGCAAGAGAGAAAAAAGTTGTTCATGCCCCACAGCTGAAAAGCCACCACTAGAGAAAAGATAAGATTTTAAGGAAGAAATTAAAGTGTTCGGAATGGACATATTTGCTTAATCTATTTATTAGTGGGGCAGACTCCCATTTCATTGTGGAATAACAGTCTAAGGAAACTCTTCAAAGACTCACCATCCATGACAATCATCAGATGGGAAAATAAAAACATCTTTCTACCCTTAAGTCTGTAGGAAAAGAACAATCGTGTTCTTGATCAGGCAGCGTCTTGATGGTGCCTGATACACAGTAAGCACTCACTAAATCTTTGTCAAATGAGTAAATGAACTCCACAAGAACAATGGAAACTCACTGTTCCCATTTATGATATAAGTAAATGATGAGGTTAGTATGTACTCTTAGTATAAGAGTCAAAACTGCTGCTCCAGTACCACTGGGTCAAAAGCTGATGGTGATACGAAGGGCATCTTATGATCAAAGCATTTACAATGAAGACTGCTGTGTAGATTTTGTGTAGAATGATGAGTATGCATATGGGGAGCCAAGTTGTATCTTTTGACAACCAGATTATCTCCCCGCTCCAAGGGAACGTGCTTTATAACCTAAGGGGCTGGTTTCTCCCACTTGGTATCTGGAAATGTGTTAATTTATCATCAGTTTCTAGGGCTGATGGAGGACAAAAATCATCCTTCCACCCTCTCTAGATTTGGGTGCAAATGTTCCTGAGGCTGCCTTCTTCTTCTTCTTATAATCAATTGACTGGGATAACGTTGTGTACATAAGCTCCACGGTGGGTTGGCATTGCATATGCAGGTGATATACTTCGGATATTTGTCCCCACCCAGATCTCATGTTGAACTGTAATTCCCAGTGTTGGAGGTGGGGCCTAGTGGGAGGTGTTTGGATCATGGGGGTGGATCCCTCATGAATGGCTTGGGACATTCCCTTGGTGATAAGTGAGCTCTCACTCTGAGTTCACAGGAGATCTGATCACTTAAAAGTGGGTGGCACCCCCCTCCCACTCTCTCTCTCTTGCTCCTGCTTTTGCCATGTGATGTGCCTGAACCCTCTTCGCCTTCTACCATGATTGTAAGCTTCCTCAGGCCTCCCTAGAAGCTGAGCAGATGTCAGCACCATGCTTCCTGTTCAGCCTGCAGAATGGAGAGCCAATTAAACCTCTCTTCTTTATAAATTATCCAGTCTCAGATATTTCTTTATAGCAATGCAAGAACAGCCTAATACAATGGATTCTACATGTTCTCTAGTGCCCAGAAGAAATGTTTTTCTGCTTGTAATCTGTTCTTTTCCTCCGACCATCAGTAACCATAGGTCAGCAATCTTTTTAGCCTCATATGTGCCACAGAAGACAAGAAATTTTCACTGGTACACTTGGTAGATTGCAGGAATAAACATAAGAAAGAGAATAAGGAAGAAGATTAGGAGGGAGGGGTTTATTTTTTTCATGAGAGCTATTTTTTAAATAAGATTGCCGCAAAGAGAACTCAAATGGGAGCCACATAAACAGGCAATTTTAACAGCCACATAAGAGGCAACTTACTTTAAGAGGAAGAAATACGAAAACTTGCTTCTAAAATTAAGGGGGGGGGGGGAGTGCAAAAAACAAAAATAAAATCTCCAAGGAACAGCCAAATGAAAACAACAGAAGCCGAAGAAAGAGAAAGGACCAAGAGGTAACTATGCTGCTTCCAAAACTCCCAAAGTTTTAATTCCGTGATCAGTATTAGTCTTTTTAGGGATGGAGTTGGGTTGGGAGGAACAACTTTTTGGTTTAAAAAGGATGGGGATATTACTGGAATTGGCCATTTAAAAGCATTTACTTTTTATTAGCCAGGCATGGTGGTACCCACCTATAGTCCCAACTACTTGGGAGGCTAAAGTGGGAGGATCACCTGAGCCCAAAAGATAGAGGCTGCAATGAGCTGTAACAATCATGGCACTGCACTCCATCATGGGCAACAGAGTGAAACCCTGTCTCAAAAAAAAAAAAAAAAAAAAAAAAAAAAAAAAAAAAAAAAAAAAAAAAGAAGCATTTGCTTTGTATCTAAAATTGGATATAATTTATACATTTGAATATACAAATATTTATTGGAAGTTTACTAGGTGCCAGAAGGAAACAAAACAGTGTTTCTGATCTCATGGATTTTATATGATAGTGAGGGAATGCAAAAAAAAATCATTAACAAATAAATATGTCAGGTAGCATTAAATTTTGAGAAGAAAAATAAAGCAGTGAAGGGGAACAGAGCAGCAGAAATGCATACAGTATTTTAAATTGAATGATCAAGGAAGGGTGCTGGTTATTCTCTGATCACCATCTCCTCCCTCACGCTTTTCAATTCATTCTCCACTTTGCTTTGCTTTGCTCTCCAAGATGGCCCTCAATTATTTCTTGGCTTCTACAGTTCATACTCTGGTATAGTCTCTTCCCACACTGACTCAGAACTGATCTGTGTGACTAATAGAATGTGGCCGAAGTGACAATGTGTGATTTTTCAAGGCTAGGTCATAACAGGCCCTGTAGCTTCCACCTTGGCCTCCTTGAGCATTCGCTCTGGGGGAAACCAGGTGCCATGTTTTGAGATCACTCAAGTTGCCCTGTGCAGAGGTCGACGTGGGGAGGATCTTAGGTCTCCTGTCAACAACCAGCACCAACTTGCCAGCCATGTAAGCGAGCCACCTTGGAAATGGATCCTCCACCCCAGACAAGCCTTCAAACAACTGACTGTATTCAACTACAGACATTTTGACTGTAACCTCAAGTGAGACTGAGGGCCAGAAATGTTAAGATAAGCTGCTCCCAAATTCCTGACCCACAGAAACTGTAAGAGAAAAAAAAAAGTATATATTGTATGAAACCGCTGTTTTGGGGATCATTTGTTATGCGCCAGTAGATAGCTTGTATAGTACGCAGTACTTCATTACTCCAACTCCCTTGATCTCTGATTTCCATCTGTGTTAGACCAGTGGGTAGAAATCCAGTGTGTCTATTCCTCAGTATTCTTCTCTGGTCCTGGTTTCCTTCCTCAAGAACCACAGCTTCTTCTGGGCAGCCCCACAGGTGTCCAGGACTGCAAATCTCTGCATTCCTCCAACACTAACCCCTTCAAGCCTAGGTGTGGCATCAGATCTTGCTGTTGGTTTCCTGATCCCCACACATACCTCTGTAAATACTCCCTTCATTCACCTAAAAATGGTGTGCCTTCTATTTCCTAATATACCCAGGCTGATACAAACGTCCTCCTGCAGGAGAAGACATTTAGACAGGGACCTGAAGGAAGTGAGAGGAGGCCTAACATTTAGGGAAGAGTATTTCAACAAGTGCACAATACTCTCCCGAGACTGCGGAAGTTGAGTGTGCTCAGAAGCATCAAGGAGGGGTCAGCATGGACAGAGCAGAATGCACACATAGGGTATAAGGATGGGGCAGTAGTCAGGGGCTATACTTCATAGAGTTTTGTTGGTCACGGTTGTATTCTGAGTGTGATGTACAGCCATGGGGTGGGAAATGGTCTGAACAAGGGCATGACATGATCTGACTTGCATTGTGAGACCAGAATGATGGTAGCCAAAATAGAAACTAGAACAATGAGGAGGGCCTTTTGGAATTTAGAAAGATGATGTTGGCTTGGCTTAGGATGATGAATAGTAAAGGTGATGGGGAGAGATTGGATTCAGGCTCTATTTTGAAACTAGGGCTATAAGAATTTGCTGCTGACTTGGACGTGAGGGAAGGAGAGTAAGGGTGAGGAAGACTCCAAAGTGAATGGTGACTGGTGGAACTATTTACTAGGATGGACTCAAGAGAATGGAGGGAGCAGTGTGGAGTGAAGAAGGGAAGAAATCAAGAATTTGTTCATCTCAACTTCAAAAGAGGAAAAGCGTAATCTTCTACTGTTAAAAAGGAAGATGAGCGGTAATTTTTCATTTTACAGAAAAAAAAAAGGACCTGTATTCGTAGAGTAACATCCCTATGTCCTGGCCTATTAGAATATCGCCATTAGAAGACTTTTTAAAATCAAGGAGCACATTCTCAATTTTAGTTGGAAGTGCAATCAAATCCTGGTAATTTGACTCTCCAAAGGTCAGACTAAATAAATCAGGAGCTAAGGCCTTCTGAGGGTCTAGGGCCCCTCTTGTCTGTGATAAAACTCAACCCGCCTATAGGTGGAAGATTCTACACCATTGAGGATTCTAATTATCCTGCCTGTAAAAGATAATCTCACTGGTTAACTTCACATGACTTTCTTTTTTTAAATTTGAAATGTGACTACCTTCAGCTCCAGGATGTGACAGGAAACAAGACTCAACAGATACTTCCGCTTTTCTTGGGACAGCACCCCTCAGGCCACTTCCGCAGTCAGGGCTCCTCTTACCATAAAAGTAGAACTGTGCCCCCACCCAAACCAAGAGGCTCACTTCTTACACAACGTCGGTTACCTGCTTTTCCTTTGCAGATTTGAAGTGTCAGAGAATCTGCCAATTGGGGTTGGCACTCCCCGCTTACAAACTTCCCTCTACAGACGCTGCAGAGACCAAGTGGCATTCATCACCTCTCCTCTGTGCTGAGGGGAGAAGGCGATGCCCTGTGCCTCATGGTGGGGTCGGCTGCATGCTCACTCCCACCCTCCCAGTCTGCAGCCTGCCTGGAGATGCCAGTTCACAGGCCTGTCTTGATGCCAATGAGCGTTTGTTGTTGTTGTTGATTTCATAATGACCTCTGTCTAAAAATTCTGTAGGCTTCCAGGAAGGGACACAGCATACCGTGATAAAATGGATTTCTCCACCCCTCCCCCTTCTGGTTACCATGGAAACTCTGAATGACTGATTTCCTGGTTGCCATGTAGATGCAGTGGGATCCCAGCCGCTGCACCACACAAAGACGTCAGTAAGAATAGCGAGAAAACAAAACAAAAACAAAAGAATCATGTTTGAAAAGACAAAGGATTGCATCTCAAGCTTTCTTCTCTCACACAAAAATGGAGGGAAGGAAGCAATTGTAATTAGGAATGGTGCCCTTCCTGGAGTAGGGGTGCATGCACCTGTCCCACATGGGAGGGAAGACTGGAAAAAGGGGAAATCCCTTTTTTGTAGCCAGGGGTGTTGGCATGGTGACGGGAAGGCAGATGCCATTCTCAGGTGGCTAGAGCCCTTCAGCACTCAGCCTGCGTTCCACCAAGGAAAACGGAAATATTCAACTGGGTGGCAGAATTAAGTTAGGTAGAAAACAAAGCAAAAAACAGGTCTCAGAGACATTTTTTAAGAATGTTCTTCTTTTTATAGTTCTAAATTTTAGGATTAAGATTCCAAATGCTCAAATTTAACATGGGGTTGAAGTTGAATTTTTACTTCTATCCAACAACTTCAGAGAATTAACAACAAATTTAGCTGCTTTCCTGCCTTTTTAAAATTGATTTGTAACAGCCTGATAAAACTACACAACAAAAATTGATTAATCCAGGTTTCTATGGTTTTCATAGCCTGGGTATTATCTGTCTTTAGTAATATGTATGAAGAGCACTTGTGTGTGGAAAAAAATTGTACGTAAAAAATATTCTATATTACTCCAAATATATACAAAAACTAAAATGGTTGATAACTCACCTCCTTGATTTTTCATGATTATATCTGAGTCAAGTAGTTTAAAATTAATCTGTTTTTCCTTTTCCAGTATCTACCTTTCTGCCTTTTGACAAATGGTTTATACATTTTAAAAACTGAATAGAGTAGGATTTACACAGAGTTACTGGTGCTTTACTGTTAATTTTTGGCAGCTGAATCACAAGGTCATTTTGTAATACCTATCTTGTCAAAGGTGGAAGCTGCAATGAACTAGAGTGTCCCATGTTTTATAGATGCTAGAGCAGTGATGTCGAGACAAAGCTCTGCGCCCAGGGGACTACAGAGCACAAAGAGGATGGATCCAGCACTGTAACTACCATTTCTTAATATTATTTCCAGCATGTACCACTGCCTCATCACTCAGGCCAGCACGACCCAAACTGGATCAATAGGTGGCACACAGGGTAAAAAGTGCAGATGGGGAATTCAGAGCTCAAATCATTTTGCAAAATCTTAGGTTCAAGAACATTGACCAGGTTTATTTACCATGGGACTTCTCGGGGCTTTTGATATTCTGATATCTGGGATGACTCTCCAAGAGGGAGTTCTACAGAATAAGAATGTGGCGTTTCCCAAACGTATTTGGCCACTGAGTACTGCCTTCACAGAATCTCTCGTAGTTCTTCAGAGCATACTTCGAGAAATGCTGGGCAAGATTGTCTCTAAGATCTAAATATAGTTTAAAGATCCATGGATATTTATTTATTTATTGAGACAGGTCTCACTGTCACCCAGGTTGGAGTGCAGTGGCACGATCTCAGCTCACTGCAGCCTTGACCTCCTGGGCTCAGTCAATCCTCCCACCTCAGCCTCCTGAGTAGCTGGGACCACACAGATGCGCACCACCAAGCCCGACTAATTTTGGTATTTTTTTGTAGATATAGGGCTTCGCCATGTTGTTCAGGTGGTCTCAAACTCCTGGGCTCAAGCAATCCACCTGCCTCGGTCTCCCAAAGTGCTGGCATGAGCCACTGTACCAGCCTGTATTTATGATTGAAAATTACCTATTTTTAAAAAGCGATTTGGCCCATATGATACACTAATTTAGCCCATAGAGAAACAGATTTTTAAGACAGCCAAGAGAAAAAAAAAATTCACAATAAATTCGGTGTCTTTTATCTACTTTAAATCAAAGCAAGAGTACCAAGTTGTTTCAATAAAAATTGTGGCAGGAAGGCTGGGTGCGGTGGCTCACGCCTGTAATCCCAGCACTTTGGGAGGCCGAGGCGGAAGGATCATGATGTCAAGAGTTTGAGACCAGCCTGCCCAACATGGTGAAACCCCATCCCTACTAAAAATACAAAAAAAATTAGCCGGGCTTGGTGGCGTGTGCCTGTAATCCCAGCTACTCGGGAGGCTGAGGCAGGAGAATCACTTGAACCTGAGAGGTGGAGGTTGCAGTGAGCCAAGATTGTGCCATTGCACTATGGCCTGGGTGACAGTGCGAGACTCTGTCTCAAAAAAAGAAATTGTGGCAGGAGGTAAAGAGGAACAGATACCGAGGGCCATGGTGTGGCGCCTCCAGCTGGGAGTCAGCCAGAAACTATGGTAGGTTCTCCTGGGAAGGAACCACCAAGGCTCAGGAGACCTTCTTGGAACTGAGTCCTCTTCCGTGGAGGTTTTGGGGCTTCCATCGACCATACTAACTCTTTACACAACACTCGTCTCCACCCACACACACACACAGGGCTGTCAACAACAGCAGAGTCACCAGCAACTTCAGCACCACTGAAGCCAATGAAGAAAACAATGACTTAGAGAAACTCCTCCTCCTCTTCCTCTCCACTGTGACATCATGATTAAGAAGGGGATAGTCTCAGACATAAGATCTGCCCCCTACCCAGCCTAGTCCAGCCTACCCTGGGGAGAGAGAGTTTGAACCAAATATGACATGGGAAACCAGACCAGATTGTTTTAATAAACACAAGTGATGACTTATGACATAGAATCAAATGCTAAGGGGACTGGGTCCCTAGAGGGAAAGGAGAGCCAGTGACAGGAACGCACAGCTGGTAGCAGCCATTTGCAAGATAAAACTGCTCCATGTTTCTGCCTCAACAAATTGAATGTCTTCAATCAAACTGGCTATCTGGGACAGCCACGTGAACAAGGTAGGAAGGAGCAGAGCGAACTGAGAAGAGAACACACGGCCAGGAGATGCACAGAAAGGAGATACATTTCCTTTGCCTGAGTCACCAGGAGAGTCTTTAGAGCCACAGTGGAAACCAAGGTGGTGACCAAGGGCTAGGGAGGAGAAAGGAAGCCTTGCAGGCTGAGGCCACTGGCTGCTTGGAAGCATGAGATGGGGCAGAGCATGGCTTATTCTGTGAGCCATGAATAGCTTGGCATAGTGGGACCAAAAGGCCAGGGTGTGTGCGTGGGGTGGACTGAAGAGGTGGGCTGGGGTTAATCGAGTAAGTACCTTCCATGGTAATTCAATCAAAATGGAAACATGAGGAACCATTAAAACTGTTAATCAAGAGGACTGATGTGACCGGGTTTGCATGTTGGAAAGACTGCCCCATGACAGTGTGGGATAGGCATTGAAAGAAAGTAGGGTTGAGGGCAGGAGCAGAGTGGACACGTTCAAAATGTTTGACTTTTTTTTTTTTTAACTTTAAGTTCTGGGATGCATGTGCAGATCGTGCAGGTTACATAGGTATACATATGCCACGTGGTTTGCTGCACCCATCAACCTGTCATCCAGGTTTTAAGCCCCACGTGCATCAGGTATTTGTCCTAATGCTCTCCCTCCCCTCGCCCCTGACTCCCCGAGAGTCCCCAGTGTGTGATGTTCCCATCCCTGTGTCCATGTGTTCTCATTGTTCTATTTGAGCCAGTCAGGTGTCTGGGTATGTCTGTGAGGAGGTAACAGGGAGAGAAGAGCAAGAAAGAGGAGGTCAGCATTAATTCCAAGAGTAAGACAACCAAGTAGATGTTTGTGCCTTCATCCAGCCCTTCAACAAGTGTATATTTGCATTAATATAGAAGCATCATTTCTTCCCTCTCCCCTGAAGACCTTTCCTATGATTTACGGAAAGGAGAACCTTGATTAAAAACACCTGAAATAGTTCAGCTAATTATAACTTAATTGGGTTGTTAGTCTCTTCTGCAGTCTTTAACTGCAACATCTCAGCCTGCTACCTTAGTGGCAACAAGATTAACAGCAGAGTTCTCCAGAGGGAGAAGAAAATTTTCCTTCAATTCTGGCAAATAGGCCAGGCGTGGTGGCTCGAGCCTGTAATCCCAGCACTTCTGGAAACCGAGGCGGGCAGATCACTCGGGGTCAGGAGTTCGAGACCAGCCTAGACAACATGGCAAAACCCTATCTCTACTAAAAATACAAAAATTAGCTGGGTGTGGTGGTGTGTGCCTGTAATCCCAGCTACTGGCGAGGCTGAGGCACAAGAATCGCTTGAATCCAGCAGGCGGAGGTTGCAGTGAGCTGAGATTGTGCCACTGCACTCCAGCATGGGCAACAGAGTGAGACTCTGTCTCAACAACAACAACAAAAAATTCTGACGAATAACTGTACCCTGAAAAAGGGTCACACACAGGCCATTTGTGGTAACATAGGCCAACCAACCATCTTGTTAAATAAATTTTGAGCCCTGAGTAGGTCTGTGACCATTGGGGTGGGACCTCAGGAAAAGCTACTCTGGCACTGGGACAGTGGGTGTCCCAGCTTCCGAGCACTTCCATTTGTGTGTGCGGAGCCCTGTGGCTGCTGCAAAAGAAATTCTGCCTGCCAGTCATAGGTTTCGTTATTGCTAGGCACAACTTGGACAGCTCTACAGGATGTAGAAGGAAGAAACAAATGAACTGTTCTGGTGAAGACCTGGGGAAGATGCTTCCTTGTTCTCTCTACAAAATAATATATATTAAAATTGAATTTTTAGAAAATGTATTTCAAGACATCAACGCCAGACTAAAAGATTCTAATTGTACCTTCTTGCATGAATCCCTATGTCTAGACTAGATATTATCAGGCCAATAGTCTCATATCTGAATAAGCTTTTAGTGTTCTGGCTCTGAATAGGAGGATTTTTGAAGGATCTCAATTTTATTATGGTTTAGGGTCAGGAGAGGGCAAATAAGCATGACATCATGGTAACCATCAAGGAGAGCTAAAAAGGAGGCCCTCTTGACAACAGGAAAATAACATACAGTGACTTAGAAACTTCATTAGACAGAATGTTCAGAGACCAGCCTGTTTTCCTTGATGGGATTTTTCTGGGTAGCTGTGTGTAAACAGTTAACTTATATTAAACATCTTTCTTAAATATATTAATCATATAATTTTCATGCATAGTCTATTGGACACAATTTATTCTTCTTTCTTGATGGAGTCTGCATTGCCTGGAACTGTCATTAAGATCACAGTTGTCATTGTATGGCCCCAAAGCAAAGCATTTCCTTGTATCTATACCTACCTCTATATGCTGGAAGTCATGTCTATTATTTCACAATAATTTCCTATTTCCTACAAAGTGATTTTTCTCATCTGCCTCTCATCCTACTCTTCTCTTTTCATGTGCCTTAATGTTTCGCTTGCTTGTTTTCTTTCCTTTTAATGGTTCTGTTGAAATATTATTGTGGACTTCAAAGCCAGATTACCCGGGTTCAAATCCAAGCTCCAACACTTAATTAGCTGTGTGACTTTTCTATGCTCTGGGATTCTTGTCTGTAAAATGGAGAGAAAAATAGTATCTACCTTAGAGGATTACGGCGAGGATTATATGAATTCATATAGAACAAACAGTGCCAGGCTTTTTTTTTTTTTTTTTGGTGGAGCCTCTAAACATAGGGTTCCCAAACCTGGTCAAATATTCAGAATCACCTGGGGAGAAATTTTAAAGTCTAGATTCCTGGGCCCCCTGCCATAGATTCTGACTCATTCAGTCTGGAGAGGGGCCTGTTGCAGCTGATTCACAGAGTAACATTTGGGAACCATTACTTAAAATGTAAGGGTCTCCTGTGGTGCTATCGTTGTTTTTCCCTCCTATTCTCTTGCATTTTCCTCCATTTGTAAGTTTGGAGTTTTCTTTGCCTGCCAGTTATGGACCTATGTATAAGTAACTACCCATCTTCTTACTTGCTAAACTGACCAATCGTAGTATTTTATTGATCTTGGGTTTCATATTATGCATTTGTGGTCATTCCTTATGGTATGATTGTGACTTCTGCTCTTGGAAAAAAATTACCAGATACATGAAGGCTCCAATTAATCTAGATTTGCTGTGGTGAAAGGTAGTACATTGTTGTAGCATTATACATGAGAGTGAACCTAGCTTTAGGGCTCAGAATATTGTAAGGTAGGAGAAGCTTCAGGGATTTGCTTATCTAATATAACTAACTGATATAAAAGAAAGGAGGGGGTTGTCTTCTGGCATATAAGCATAGCAGATATGCTAAAAGGCAGTCATTTACAGGGCTCTGAAAGGTCTGGCTACTCTCCTGGTTGCGTGACCTATGGGCAGATTGATGGAAGTACATTCTCTCTCTCTTTATCCACTCACTGAGTCCAAAACCACCTTACACTCTACCTCAGGAAATATTCAGAGGCAACAGAATGAGTGAAAATCCAGGCACAAGGCTGAGAAGCAAAATTTAAGATGCAGAGAGTTTGAGATTGGGGCACCAGTGGAAGAGGGAGAACAGAAGTGAGGTATTAACAGAGGAGAGAAGTCTCTCAGTAAACTGGGAACTGGGCAACTGTGGGGACTGCATCCAGAGTAGAGAACCAAGACTGTGCCCAATAAAGAGGGAGGAAGACAAATGGGTTCAAGGAGCTACTTTGGATTCTCTGTTGGAGGTAGATTTTGTGTGGAACATTTTATAGATGTCACGGGGGACATGATTGACAGAAAGATGCAACAGACACCGTACAGGAACATAAAGCTTCTTAATGATAAAATAAGGGAAGAAGAAAGTTCTGGGAGTAAAGGAGAAGACAAAGTGTCATGCTCCCAGACCAAGGTACAGGCTTCCATATCCCCAGCTCCTACGATGACATCTAGCTACTGATGGAGCTACCCAGGTGGAGCAGTGATTTCACCAGACATGAGAAACTCAACCTCTGCCCATTCTTACAAGTACTCTTACACCTTCTGGAGTCCTTCACAGTACCCCGGTTGCCAGATGCAAGTAATTGATGCAAAACTATAACACGTTGCTAATGCTTATTGCAAGACAGTTAATCAAAGATCAATTCCCCAGGAGCGTCCTACAACTCGCTGAAGTTGCAAGACTGTTGGAGATCTACCTCTAGAGTTGTAATAACATGAAGTTAGACATGGTTCTGCATATATTCCAGGACTCCATATTTATATTGAATGACTAAAAATAAAGCTGTTTAACAAATTAAAAATGTTGTGGTACATCTTGCTCTTTTTCCATTAAAAAAATTAAAGCATAATTTGCATATAGCAAAATTTACCCTTTTTAAAGTAGTTATGTGAGTTTGACAAACACACACAATCATGTAACCACCACCATGATCAAGATACAGAACAGCTGCATCACCCCTAAAATTCTCTCATACTCCTTTGCAGTTAACTCCTCCAACCCCTGGCGTCTGACAACCATTGATCTGTTTTTAACCTGTGAAAGGAAAATAAATCTTGGGAACCCAAAATCACTAAGCCAAAGAGAAAAGTCAAGCTGGGAACTGTGTAGGGCAAACCTACCTCACATTCTATTCCCAAAAAAGATAGCTACTAAGATAAAAAAGGTACATCCCTCCCTCACAAGGAATTTCCTTGAGGACAAAGGACAGACAGAACTCAGTCATCCCTCTGCTCATTTTGGAAAGGCTAATCAGAAACTCAAGAGAATGCAACTGTTTGTTTCTTAGCTACCTATGACCTGGAAGCCCCCTCCCTGCTTCGAGTTGCCCCACCTTTCCAGACTGAACCAATGTTCATCTTACATGTGTTGATTGATGTCTCATGTCTCCCTAAAATGTATAAAGCCAAGCTATGCCCCGACCACCGTGGGCACATGTCGTCAGGGCCGCCTCAGGCTGTGTCACAGGTGTGTTCTTAACTTAGGCAAAATAAACTTCCTAAATTGACTGAGACCTGTCTCAGATATTTCGGGTTCACAATCTATATAGTTTTGCTTTTTCCAGAATGTCAAATACATGGAATGATTACAATAGGTAGCCTTATGGGCTTGAGTTATTTGACTTAGCACACTGTAATGGAGATTCATCCATGGCGTGTACATACTACGGGGTCACTTATTGCTGAGTGTCTTGCATTTTTATTTTTTTTGAGACAGGGTCTCACTCTGTTGTCCAGGCTGCAGTGCAGTGGTAGCACGATCATAGCTCACTGCAGCCTTGATCTCCCAGGCTCAACCAATCCTCTCACCTTAGCCTCCTGAGTACCTGGGACTAAAGATGTACAACACTAAGCTGGCTAATTTTTTATATTTTGTGTAGAGATGGAATCTGCGTTAGCTAGAGTTCTCTAGAGAGACATACGATAGATGTATATATAAACGGGAGTATTGCACTTTAACATATGAATGCTGTATCTCAATAAAAAATTCAAAACATTTTTCTTTTTGTCAATATATAATTTGTAGCAAGTGGAACAAGGACTTCCTAAGTAAACAGATCTGGGTAATCATTTGTTATGTCGGATTTGGACACATTTCTTGATCTCCTTGATTTTCAGTTTATCTGTGTAAATGGGATTAATAATCCCGTTTTTGTTTTTTTTTTTTTGAAACAGAGTCTTGCTCTGTTGCCCAGGCTGGAGAGCAGTGGTGCAATCTCAGCTCATTGCAACCTTTGCCTCCTGGGTCAAGCGATTCACCTGCCTCAGCCTCCTGAGTAGCTGTGATTACAGGTGCACGCCGCCACGCCTGGCTAATTTTTGGATTTTTAATAGAGATGGGGTTTCACCATGCTGGCCAGGCTAGTCTCAAACTCCTGACCTCAGGTGATCTGCCCACCTCAGCCTTCCAAAGTGCTGGGATTGCAGGCATTAATAAACACTTTTCAGAATTGTGTAGATCTCATAAAATAATGAATATTAAATTCTGCCATACAATATGCATAAGGTACTGTTAACAATTATCCAAAACTTGGAAATTAGCAAGTCTTTTCAGTGTCAGTGGGGCTTGTGTGTAGACCTGAGGGGGTGATTATCTGATTCTCCAGGTGGGTACTTTTGTTTGACTTCCTATTTACTACTGACGAGGATATTTTACAACTCTAAGTATAAAAGTTAACTCATAGGAGCAATGCAAATAATTCTCATCAAAGAGCAATGCAGAGGGATAAAAATATCTTGGTTGGAAATATCACTACAAGGTTACACTATTATTGCCCTCTGGACATGAACCAATTTTGTATCTAAATTATGAATCTTATTCAAACATTCTTCTTTTTCAGCCTCTATAAATACTTCAGTTTTTCCTGTTTCAACTGCCTGCTGGTTCCCTCATGAACAAGTTAAAAAACCTTTGACTTGTGCTCCCTTTATATTTGAATGAGTCATATTTTTTTTTTTTTTTTTTTTTTGAAACGGAGTCTCACCCTCTCACCCAGGCTGGTGTGCAGTGGTACAATCTCAGCTCACTGCAGCCTCTGCGTCCTGGGTTCAAGAGATTCTGCTGCCTCAGCCTCCCAAGTAGCTGAGACTATAGGCATGAGACACCACACCTGGCTAATATTTTTGTATTTTTAATAGAGACAGGGTTTCACCATGTTGGCAAGACTGGTCTCCAAATCCTGACCTCAGGTGATCCACCTGCCTCAGCCTCCCAAAGTGCTGGGATTACAGGCATGAGCCACCACCCCTGGCCGAGTTACACTTTTAATTTTGTATCTGGCAATAATTAACAGAGTGCTTTGCTCATAATAAGTGTTTGATAAACTTTAGCTTTTATTCTCATCCCAACTTTTTTTCTCCCTATATCTAGGTATGGGAAACAATATTAAATGAGGTATGTTTCTTTCATAACTTTTTATTTCATCAACGTTAAGATGAGCTCAGGCCAGGTGCGGTGGATTATGCCTATAATCCCAGCATTTTGGGAGGCCAAGGCAGGTGGATCACCTGAGGTCAGGAGTTCAAGACCAGCCTGGCCAACATGGTGAAGCCCTGTCTCTGCTAAAAACTACAAAAATCAGCCAGGTGTGGTGGCAGGTACCTGTAATCCCAGCTACTTTGGAGGCTGAGGCAGGAGAATTGCTTGAACCCGGGAGGCAGAGGTTACAATGAGTCGAGATCGTGCCACTGCACTCCAGCCTGGGCAACAGAGGAAAACTCTGTCTCAAAAAAAAAAAAAAAAAATGAAGTCACTTAAAATCATAATATTGAAAGTATTTTATTGTTTATAAAAACAAACTTTTAGTGATAGGTTAGCATTAAGGTTTTTTTTATTGTAAGGAGCAGGAATAAAGAATCCTATAAATTTGCCTTACGATTTTTTTTCCAGGTACATTTGTTGAAGGGTGTGTAGAAGAGAATGGAGTAGGGGAAGCAGAAGTACATTAGACTTAATAGATTTTGGTTAGGTTATGCAAAACCAGTGGTAAATGGCATACTGGTGCTTGCTGGAGTTGTGGCGAGGGGAGAGGACACTAACGAGGCAAGTGGTATATTAAAAATTAACAATAAAACTTCGTGTGACTTTTTATATTTTTAAAAGCATTTTCATATACATTATCTTATTTAACCCTCAAAGCAACGTCATAAAATATATTCTTATGTTGCATATAGAATACTGGCCCAAAGAGTTCAAGGTGACTCAATGAATTAGTGACTTTTGTAGAACAGAGACCACTTTCAAATCTAGTGCTTGCCTTGTGATACTGCATGACCACTACCCTAGCTACCGCTATGCACTGGGTGTTTTCATTCCCCCACTAATTCATATGTTGAAGCCCAGTGTGATGGCATTTGGAGGTGAGGTCTTTGCGAGATAATCAGGTCTTGAGGGTGGACCCTTCCTGAATGGGATTCATGCCTTTATAAGAGATAGGAGAGAGATGGTCATGATCTCTCCTCTGCCAAATGAAGGTACAATGAGAAGACAGCCTTCCGCAAACTAGGAAGAGAACCCGGACCAAACACTAGATCTGCCAGTGCCATGATATTAGACATCTCAGCCTTCAAAACTGTGAGAAATAAATTTCTATTGTTTAAGTCACCCAGTCTATAGTGTTCTGTATAGCATCCTGAACTAAGACCCCTACCAAATCTATTTATAATGTAAGTTTCCCTGTAAAGCCCTTATCCTGAAACTTCTAAGACTGGACATTTAAGACTTCCTTAAAGCATCTCCCAGCAAAAGACCTGAAAATTAGTAATAAGACTAATATTTACAATGGAGGAGAAAAAGAAAAATATAGTTTTTGCTAAAGTTTTCTACTTTGTTAAATGTTTACATTTATTCTCAATTCTAAAAGGAAGACACTTTGGGCTTTGGGAGCCTCAAAAATTTGGGTCTTTTCTTTATTGAGAAGTTGTAGGTCAGGGGAGCAGTGGATGATCCTGTAAGTTTACCTTAAAATGGCTTTCTAGATGCATCTGTTTGAGTGTTTGCAGAGGCACACAGAACATGGGATTCAGGAGTGGGTTAGACTTTGACGTGCTGGGCCAGCATATCTCAAATCAAAGGTAGGGGGTGGTTTGGGTTTTTGCCAAAGTTGAGAGGTGGGGAGAGGCAACTGGGGAGGACAGTTTGCAAACAGCTATCTTATTTACCTGTATAGCCTTGGACCTCTGAAATATTTTAGCTAAAGGCAGCTGGGAGAACTGAGGTCTGAATATAAATAGTAATGTTTCTCCTGCTCAAGATGAAAGAAATGGAGTTAGAATGTAAGTTTAGATGCTAAAAGAGTCAAAAGCCTAGATGCCCAGTCTTTCTCTTCATCTCCTACTTTCTGGCCCTTTATGCCTCTTCTGTGATTCAATTAGTTCACTGCTCCTTCTTGCTTCTTACAGTAATTGTTGACTCTCAGCTTCACTCTTCACCTCAACTGAGCTGGGGGCCATTCATAAACATCAGGTTAACCTAGAAGCTTTCTTTTGTCTCCTCTTTTGCCCTCCTCAGAGAGGGCATGAAAGGAGCTGAGCCACTCTCTGAAGCCTAATTCTACATCCTTCACCTTCTATTAAGTTACATTCTGGTACCTTGGTTAAGACCCTGCCGACCTTCAGAGCCCTCGGCTCTTTTAGCACAGAATTTTTGTCCTTATTCATTTATATAGAAGCGGGATAGACATTTAGGGTATCTTTAAACCAGGTATATAATAAAGTATTCTAACTCAGAGCAGGATATAGCACAAATAAATCGAATGCCCTGAAGGGAATGGAAAAGAAAATCTATTTCCAGAATATTTGCATTCTATTAACAAGTACTTCAGGTCAGGTACTCAACAACTTTGCATGCATTATAGCGCTAGATGTGTTCCCAAATTCACTTAGGTGACATCTCCATTGCTTTCCTACTTACTCATGGAAAGGATTCTCCTGGAAAGTAAAAATGGCTTTAGCAATCTCAGTACTGAGAGGGCACGTGCCTGTCCTTACCCAGGACCCAGTGGCGTTGGTATCCATGGAACACAGGAGCATAAGACAGAGGCAGCTGTCTTCTGACTTGCCACCCTCTGGAGGGAATAACATTAGCACCTCGCCAGCCTTTCATCTGCCACCTGGACCCAGCACTTGACACTTGTCTCCCAGCTGGTCGACAAGCTCTGTTTTCTGTCACCAAGGAAGGCCTCATTTCCATGTGGCTCTGACCTCGGCAGTGGAGTCCGTGGCAGGCAGAAGCCAGGCAAGTGCAGGGTTGGAGGCCATCACAGTGCTGGTATCCAGCCACCACAGCTCGGGGGCCAAGGGCTGAATGCCTTGGGGGCATTCTGGGGGAACTTTAATGTATAGATAAGGAGGCATTTGCATCACACTAGTTAATAGACAGGAATCCTCTGAGACAATTCCAGCTCTTCTTCTCCTGCCAGCCTTTAAAATGCCCTTCTTCCCCCATCTCCAAAAGCTTCAATGTGTTATATATTTCAAAGGCAGTTACTGAATGAAGGCAACATCCCACCAATCATTTTGTCTGCCTTTGTTTTTTTTGGTCTTTTCTAGAAATTGTCCAGAGAGCAGGGGCCATGTTTACTAACTCAGTTGGTATTGCATGATGAGGCTGTCTCAAGGGCAGTCTGATGCTATTGTTGAATGGATCTCAAGACACCTACTGTAAGCTATGGAAACACTGTATGACCCCTACCACTCATATGGCCACCAATATCACTGTAAAGGAGAAAGCAAGTGGCAAAGATAGTTGGTGGTTGTTACGTGAAAGTAATTTCATTCATCATCACAGCAGATGGCACACAGCAATACTGCTGTGATGAATTGGTTATAGTGACAGGTGAGTGATAATCTATAGAATGTGGATTCCCAGGAGCTTTTCTAAAAATCAGTATTACCATTTCTATGCCCCTCAAGTAATAACATCCTTCTATTATATCTGTCTGTTACTCCACAAATTATAATCCCTTTAAGACTTCTTGAGCACTGTTAAAAATTCCTTAGGATGGTCCACATTAAGCTTTATCTGGCATCTCCACCTTTTGAAGAGGCATTTGGACTTCTCCTAAAGAGTAAGTGTAATGGAGCCAATGTTATATTATATATTTGTATTCACAGTCTTACCCTACTCCAGGTTCTAAGGAGGACTGTTTGCCTTCTCCTGAAAAGATAATGGGTTGCCAAGAACTAGATGAACTAGCAGACACCTAGAGAGGGCAAAGTGATTTATATTAGAAGAAATTCATGAACAAAGAGGGACTGGAAAAAAGTTGAAAAAGGAAAGAGCCCATTAAAGATGAAGATTTTCATAGAATGTTTAGAAGACAGATTTGGGGGTGGTGTGAAAATTGCTATGAAGAGGTACAGGAGGTAGATTTTCCATGAAATTCTGATACTGACTCCCTCCAAGTCCCTCAGACCTGAATAATGTGTTTACATATTCATTATATATCTTTCTTCTTTTCAGAGCAACTGCCCCCACTCCACCCTCCGCCACCCCTGCCAAATTGTATAAGCTTCAGGCCCCATAAGTTTTAATCTTGACTTGGTCTATAGAGAAATGAGTTGTAAGGTTGAGAAAATTTTTCCAACCTCTGAAAGGTAAAATAGATGATTGTGTACCTTCGTTGTTATGTGAAGACCCTGTCTAGTAGGCCTAAGAGTCATCTGAATTCAGAAGTGTGTAAAATTGTCTGACTTACTAACAGGTATTTTTTAGACCATTTTTGCCTATTGCTATGCTTTGTGTCTAAAACCCCTTAATTTGTATATTGAAGCCCTCATCTTCAATGTGATGGTAACTGGAGATGGAATCTTTCAGAGGTAATTAAATTCATGTGAGGTCATGAGGGTGAGGCCCTTATAATGGAATTAGTGCCCTTATAAGAAGAGACACTAGAGAGCTTGCTTTCCCTGCCTGCCTTGTGAGGACACAGGGAGAAGGCAGCCATCCAAAATCCAGAAAGAGAACCCTCAATGGAAACTGATCATGCTGGCACCTTGATCTTGGATCTCTCAACCTTCAGAACTGAGAGAACAAATTTCTGTTGTTTGAACAACCCAGTCTATGATATTTTGTTATGGAAGCCCAGCTAAGACACTGAGAGAGAATAATTTTTGCTCTATAGCGATGCAAACTATTTCTAAAGTAGAAAAGATAACCCCAAAGATAGCAGTTTATTGCCCTGTAATAGTTTTGTATCTAATTAACAGTCATATTTCTCCATTTATTTTTGCTTTCACTGACTATATATATACATACATTAAATTCTCTTATCATCATTTGAAATAGCTTCACCATCTTTTTCTTTTTTTTTTTTTTCCCCTGTAACAGGGTCTCGCTGTTGCCCTGGCTGGAGTGTCAGTGGCACAATCATGGTTTACTGCGGCCTTGAACTCCTGGGCTCAAGTGATCCTCCCACTACAGCCCCCCAAGTAGCTGAAACCACATGTGTGTGCTATCATGCCCAACTAATTTTTGTATTTTTTGTACAGACAGGGTCTCGGCATGTTGTCCAAGCTGGTCTTGTACTCCTGGGCTCAAGCGATCCTCCCACCTTGGCCTCTCAAAGTGCTTGGATTACAGGTATAAGCTGCCATGCCCAACCTCCCTATCATTTTAATGAGTTAAAATAAAACTTTGACACATGCTCACTATGTATTTGTATAGGAATTCTCTTTTTAAATTTTGAAAATAATACTTTTGACAGTGAGAAGAGAATCTTTAGGAATTATGCTGCATATTGTATAATGTATTTCACTTTGGTATCACTTTATGAGACTTCAACAAAAATTTTATATTACTTTTTAAATGTTAGACTGTGATTTATTTTTCAAAATAACACTATGCTGGCATTGGTCATGAAGTAATTCAATTATAGTAGGGCTTCTCTAGTGATATCAAACGTGAATTTTGTTTTGAAGTCCACTTCCTTACAGACCATGAGATGAGAAGGAAAAAGTGCCAGATAATTTCTAACTACTACAAAGAAATGAGCTTTTCCCTTCCTTCTCTCAGAATTGGTTGCTCAAACAACATATAGCTCTTTCGTGACCCCTTTTTATTACCATAGTTCTCCCTATTGCTTGTGGTTTCTGATACTGATAGTCTAGATTTTATGGATCAAGGCTGTCCCCCTTGCTGTCCTTTTCATTTATATCATCCTTTCATTTGAAAAATATGTATTGAGCACAGTACATGTGCCAGACATTGTTCTAAGTACTGGGGACTATGCAGTGATCTACACAGGCAATAATTGCTGTCCCATCCTCCTGCAGATTATATTCTACTGGGGGAGACATGTAATAAACAAACAAATACAGTATGTTACATAATAATTAGGTGTTGGCAAAAAATGTTTTTAAAGGGAAGGAGGCTAGAATGTGCTAACACAAAGGAGGAGGAGGTTTATAGTAATATTAAATACAGGGGCCTCTGGGAATGTGACATTAAAACTGTTGGAGTTAAATAATTTTTGGAGTTGGGGAACTAGCAAAGCAGAGATCTGCAGGAGGAGCATTTCAGGCAGAGAACATGGCAAGAATACAAAGGACTTGAGGCTGGAGCATGCCTGGTGCATTTAGGGGCTAGCAAGGAGGCCATCATGCGGCATGAGCAAAGGAGAGAGAGGCGGGACACAAGGTCGGAGACAAATAGGGCGGAGAAACAGCTCGTGCTGTCAGGCCTTGTCAGCCATTTTAACTATTTAGCTTTTGAACTGAAATTTTGAGTGAAATGGACAACTTTTGGAGGACTTTAGAGGAGGAACTACATAATCTCATGTTAGAAAAGGTGCACTTTTGCTGCAGTAATGAGAGCTGACTGGAGTGGGGACAATGATGAAAGCAAGGAGGCTTATTAAGAAGCTATCTCAGTAATTCAGGTCAAAAACATTGGCAGCTTGGACCACAGTCGAAGTAGTGATGAGAAGTGGTTAGCAGCTGAATACATATTGAAAGTTGAGCCAACAAAGTTTGCTACGGATTCAATGTAGAGCCTGCAAGTGAAAAGAAGACATGAATTGACTCTGCTTTTTGGCTTAATTGGAAGGATATATAGCATTGTTATTTGCTGAGCCAGGAGACATGCAGGAGAAACAGATCGAAGGCAAGATCAGGAGTTCCACTTTGGACATGTTAAATATGAACCATCCAGTGGAGATGTCCAATAGGCAATTGGCATTTGAGACTGGAGTCCAGGTGAGGAGTCTTTGCTAGAAATATAATCTTGGGAGTCATGAGGACAAAGATGGTACTAAAAGCCATGAGAGGAGATGAGCTCAATAAGGGGGTATAGATAGAGAAGAGGTCCAAAGACTGAGTTCTGAAGCACTCCAGTATTTTGAAATCAGTAAGATGAAAAAGAACCAGAAAAAACTCTACAAAGAAATGGCTAATCGTAGAGAAGGAAACCCAGGAGAGTTAAGAATCCTGGAAGTCAAAAGAATCAAGCACTTCAAGAAGTAGGGAGTGAGCTGGGCACAGTGGCCCACGCCTGTTATCCCAACACTTTGAGAAGCCGAGGTGGGCAGATCACCTCAGGTGGGCCTGGCCAATAGGGTGAAACCCCGTCTTTACTAAAAATACAAAAATTAGCCAGGAATGGTGGTGCACACCTGTTGTCCCAGCCTCTAGGGAGGCTGAGGTAGAAGAATCGTTTGAACCCAGGAGGCAGAAGTTGCAGTGAGCTGAGATTGTGCCATTGCACTCCAACCTGGGCGACAGAGTGAGACTCTGTCTCAAAAAAAAAAAAAAAAAAAAAAAAAGAAGAAGCAGGGAGTGATCAACTAGGAGCATAGGTCAAATATGACAAACACTGAGAACTGAACATTAGGTTTAGCAGTGGATGTCTCTGGTGGTCTTGATGAGAGCAGAATTGGAGTGGTGGAGGTGAAATCCTGACAGGAGTGAGTTTAATGGAGAATGAGAGGGAAGGAATTGGAGACAGTATAGATCGATACTTCTTTTTAAGGGATTTACTCTGAAAGGGAGCAGGGGAATGGGTCATTGGAGGGCAATATGGGATCAAGATAGGGTTTTTATTTATAAGGATGGTAGGAAATAGCAGTTATGCAAATGCAGGTCTGTAGTAGGTGATGAGTTGGGTTTAGCCAGGATGGGGGTTGACACGTGAGTACCTTGGAGCAAAAGAAAGACAAGTAAGATGAGGACATAATGATGATGAGCTCTGGAATCTGAGCTAGGTAAGAAGGGAATAAGCGTTTGGGGGCCTTGTAAGGGATAGTGTAAAGGTGGTATGATCCATAGCTTGCAGGTGTGTCCAAGAACTGTTGGATTTAAAGAAGTTTTGGAGTTGGGGAGATAAGCTGGAAAGCCAGCAGATGATGACTGAGAAGGGGCTGCTGTGGATGGTAACAGGCCTAGGCTATACACCTGGGAGTGAACAGCTGAGGCACAGGAGGACCAGGTCATTGGAGGACTGAAAGGCTAGGTGGGTAGGAGGATGCAGCTATTTGGCCAGCATGTGCCTTGCTGCCTTACTGAGGTGTTCACAGCTGGTGTCTGTTCTACCGATCAGTGCCTTTGCCCACTTGTTAAATATTGTGAATATCACTCCTGAGCAACAAAGAATCAAAAGTATCATCACTGTGGACCTTGGCATTCCCAAGAACGGGGACAAGAGTGTTCGGGGAGTATGATGGTGGAAGAGAGCTAATATCTTAAGAGACAGAGGGCCTGTCATGTCTGCATATCAAACTGCCAGGAAGCAGGGAGGTAGCGGGGGTAAGCCTCTGCCGTCCCCAGCCCTGAGCCCCTGCGGTGTTCCTGAAAGGTGAGGGCAGGTCTATAGGGGCAGGAGAAACCAAGGAGAAGGGTTTCTGGGGGAGGAGAAGAGGCCTGAAAATAGCAGAGTCAGAAACAAATTTCACCAGCTTCACAGTCCGGCCTTAGACCAACCCAAGCAGCTTGATGGGTCTGTAAACTAAGCTACATCTTCTGGCCATTAGGATGCCTAATTCACACCTGAGTAGAATGCATTCCAGAATCCTCAGTGTGGCCATAAGTCAGACAGATATTATAAGCCAACCACTCAGCCCAGTGAAAACAACATGTTTTCTTCTGCTTTTGTGATTATCTCCTTGTTGTTTTGTGCTTATCTCCTTGATTTATTCCTTCCTCCTTTTTTCCTCCTGCCCCCTTATCAGTCAGAGCTAGGATAAGCAATATCAAAAAGTGTCAAGGTTCTTCTGGTCCTGCTTTGCTTTATGATAACAATTGTGCCCTGGAACCATTTTCAGGCAGGCACAGCTCCCTGCTGGGGGCAACAATCCGGAGCTCAGGGAAGTAGGAAAACCGCCTGTGTGAAAGCGCTCACCACAGACCAGGCTCTGCCACCTCCTGTTCACCTTGAGGCAGCTTCCCCAGTCCCTGCAGCTTCCCTGCCCAGCACAAAGCAGCCTTGCCGGAGACTGTGGCTTTCACCACACAGTGACTCAGCTCCCCTGGGGATGATGGCAGGACTGTCTGCACAATCAGCCACAGTGGCACCAAATAACTCATGTTGAGGAAGCTAGTTCTACCGAGGCCTCTCATCCCGACAATCCATGGCCACTGCCCCCAAGGCATATGGTGCTTGCCTTCCCCCAACCTTCTACAACCCAAACATCTTTCCTGGGTTATTCTCTCACCTTCCGCAGCTTTATGCTCCCTCCTGAGTCCTCCCACTCTCAGACTCTCTCTCCAAGCTCTTTACTCTTTCCACCATTCCCTCAGAGAGTAAACACTTCCACGTTTTCCTCTTTGCAGCATCCTTCCATCACCATTTGTTGAAGCCTACCTTCCCCTGCAGGTACACCATCTCTTGCTTCTCTTTCCACTGGAGGCTGCAATTTCCCCTGCACGCCCCTAGACTGGAGGCACAGGTTGGGATCAGGATTCACCCAGCTCCACGGTGCTGCTTTTCCACTGTGTGTAATTCTGGGATATGTAAACATATACGTGGATGAACATCCAACACACTAATCAAAGCTTTAATTCTTTGACCTCAAGGCTCAAAGCTGAGCTAGTTATAGTCTGGAACTGTATGACATCAAAAAATACCACTCCTAGCTTTCTCACTACATCTGTTCTCAGAGGGATCACCGGGACCAGGATTCCTTCTTTTCCTCCTAATTCAGTGATTGTCCGACTTTAGCAGGTATCAGGATCACCTGAAAGGCTTGTTAAGGCAGATTGCTGAATCCCTGCTCCCAGAATTTCTGGTTTGATAAGCCTGGAGTAGAGCTCAAGAGTTTGCAATTCTAGCAAGTTCCCAGGTGATATTGATACTGCTAGTTTGAGGACTACACTTCGAGAAGCACTGTTCTAGTGTATATGCCCAATATTTTTCAAACTTGTCTTCATGTTAGAATTACTTGGAGGGCTTTAAAGAGTATTGACATCTGTGCCCGTGCCCTTCTCCTAAGGATTGTGATTTAATTCACCTGGGATGTGGCTTGGGCTTTGGAACTTTTAAAAGATCCCCAGATTATTCTACATACAGTTAAGTTTGGGAACTGCTGCTATCACCGTCCAGCCTCCCTTCCTTACCTGCCCACCTTGGAGGGTGTGGTGAATTACCTGAACTACACCTCTCACCTTGTGTCAGCCTCGCTCCTTCCCCCAGGAAACCTCGGATCTGTGTCAACTTATCTTCTCATTGCTCCTAAGTGCTAGACATCAAGCATGGCTGGAGAAAACCTCATAGCCATCTCATTCTGTGCCTAATCCCAGCTGTGCTTATTTACGGGTCTTTTAACTTATAATTGGTTTCTTTTGTCTCTCCTTCACTGATAATTCCAAAACTTCACCATTCTAATTCACTCTTTTGAACTCTTCAGATGACCTCATCTCCTACTTCAGCAAGTAACATTAGTCCCATCAGGTGTGATTTCTTTCTATATTTTACTCCATCCAAATAACTAGTTTATCTGTAGCCACACCCTTTCTTCCCTCTTACCCCTTCATTTCAGAGGATGAGGTGTCCCTGTTTCAGGTCAATGCCTCCATTCTGCCACCCACATCACTGCACTCAGCATGATTAATGGCATGTATACAGTTGTTCTCAATATTCACGAGGTGGGGGATTGGTTCTGGAGACCACCCCTGCCTCCCAACTACCAGTATCAAAATCTGCAGATGCTCAAGTCCCTGATGGAAACTGACTTAAAATTTGCATATGATCTATGCACATCCTCCAACGACTTTAAATAATCTCTAGATTACTTATAATACCTAATGCAAAGTGAATCTTATGTAAATAGTTATTACATTTTCTTTTCAAAATTTGTATTTTTAAAATTGTCATTTATTTATTTAATATATATTTTTGATCCCTGTCTGGGAACCCGCAGATAGGAAGGGCCACAGTACCTTTAGCCATCCGCTCTTGCTGACTCTGCACACTCTTCTGCAACCCTCAGCCTCACTAGACTCTAACTCTCCCCCTTTTCCTATCACTCTCTCATGTACATAACAGCATTATTTCTCAGTTCTTGCTGCCCACTGATGGCTGATTCAGAAGGAGGAGTAAATCCTTCCAGATGCCTCTTTTAAAGGCTTTTTAATTTGGTATTCAGAATTAAGATCTTTCTCTCTCTCTTTCTTGCCATGTAAAAAGGGGACTCTGCTCATGCTGTCAACAGCTCACTTCTATTTATTTCTGGAACCCAGCTTCTTTGCTCAGTATGCTAGGCACTAATGAGAAAGTTGCCCCAGCAGCATAAAGCATTATATTAGTGATGCTTTTGCTTCCAACACGTATTTACCACTCAACAAAGGCAGGCACATAGCTCTTGTCAGAACAATGAAAAAGCAACAAATCCAGCAACCCTTTGGGAAACCAGTTGTCTGGGGATTTGAGGGTCTCCTATCCACATGGTGACAACTCCAGCAAAGGCAGGAAAGAAAATCACACATACACACATAAAGGAAAATGACAAAAACACAAACAGGAAACAGAGTAGAAGAAGGAACAAGGCAGACAGAAGAGTGTCTGCGTAGTTTTGTTTGCTCAACTAATACAGTTTAATAAAATTTTGTATAGGAATTGTGCTCACATTATTAGTACTGTGGCCCACCTGTCAGATTAGATCTCCAGTTCTAGGTGATATGTAGTGGATTTCTTTCACTGTGGCTTTGAAAACATTAACGTTAGTTTAAAGCAGAGTGCTACCATTGCTTCTTTTTAAAAGCATTTCAACTTTGATTTTAGATACAGAGGATACATGTGCAGATTTGCTGGATGGGAATGTTGTGTGATGCTGAGGGTTGGAGTACGAATCTCATCATTGCTGTTGCTTCTATTCAAAATACAAAGTAGGGCTCGGTGCGGTGGCTCACGCCTATAATCCCAGCATTTTGGGAGGCTGAGATGGGCAGATCACTTGAGCCCAGGAGTTAGAGACCAGCCTGACTAACATGATGAAACCCCATCTCTACCAAAAATACAACAACAACAACAACAAAAAATTGCTGTGTGTGGTGGCGCACACCTGTAAGTCCCAGTTCCTCAGGAGGCTGAGGCCAGAGGATGGGTTGAGCCCAGGAGGTGAAGGTTACAGGAGCCGAGATTGCACCATTGCAATCCAGCCTGGGTAACAGAGCCAGACCCTGTCTCAAAAAACAAAAACAAAATACAAAGTAGGTCAGGAGGAATAATTGAGAAAGCTTTGGTATTAATTTTTCTCATAGTATATTTAATAGTAAATATATTCATATAAAATTATATATTATACATATTATAATATTAAATATGCTATGTATATAAAATTTCTTATTTTGACATAATATATAAACAGTATCAAAAGCATGATGCATAAAAGAAATAATAAATTGGACCTTATCAAAGTTAAAATATTTTGTGCTTCAAAGGACACCATTAAGAAAATGAAAAGATGGACTATAGACTGAGAGAAAACATTTTCAAATCATCATCTGATACAGAACTTGTATTCAGAATATATAAAGAACTCTTACAACTCAATTATTTAAAAAAACATTTTTGAAGTGGGCAAGAGATATGAACAGACATTTCATCAAAAAAGATACAGGAATGGAAGTAAGAGCATGAAAATATGTTCAATATCATCAGTGATTAGGATAACGCAAAGAAAAACCACAATGAGATGCCATTCTACACCCAGTAGAATGGCCATAATCAAAAAGACAGACAATACCACATGTTGGTGAGGATATGGAGGAATTGGATGCTTTGTGCATTGCTGGTAGGAATGTAAAATGATACAGCTTCTTTGAAAAACAGTTTGGTGGTTTCTTTTTTTTTTTTTTGAGACAGAGTTTTGCTCTGTCACCCAGGCTGGAGTGCAATGGCATGATCTTGGCTCACTGTAACCTCCACCTCCTGGGTTCAAGTGATTCTTCTGCCTCAGCCTCCTGAGAAGCTGGGACTACAGGTGCACACCACCACTCCTGGCTAATTTTTGTATTTTTAGCAGAGACGGGGTTTTAACATATTGGCCAGGCTGGTCTTGAACTCCTGACCTCATGATCTGCCTGCCTCGGCCTCCCAAAGTGCTGGGATTACAGGTGTGACCCACCGCACCCAGCCCGGTGGTTTCTTAAAAAGTTAAACAAACTTATTGTATGACCCAACAATTCCACTCCCAGGAATTTTTACAAGAGAAAAAAAACACCTGTACAACATAAAGACACAGATGTGAATGTTCATGGGAGGATGATTCATCATAGACCAAACTGGAAACTTTCCAAATATCCATCAGCTGGAGAACTGACCAACAAAATATGGTAAATCCATACAGCAGAATAATATTCAACAATTGAAAAAACTACAGATTCAGACTACAACAGAGGTGAACGTCAAAAACATTGTGCTACGTGAAGGAGGCCAGATATACAAAACAGCATATCGTATGTGTGATTCCACTTACATGAAGTGTTCAGGAAAGGCAATTTGTAGAGACAGAAACAGGTCAGCGTTTGCCCAGGGCTGGGGGTGGGAGCCAGGATTTACTACACACAGGCGTGAGGATACATTTTGAGGTGACAGAAATGCTCTAAAGCTGGATTATTTTATTTATACCTCAATAAAAACTATTTTAAAAAGTTAACAGCTCACAGTTCTTTAAATCACCAGTGAACAAAATTTCCATTTGTAATCACTATTTTAAAAACATGGGTAAAGACAACACTCTGAGAGAAGAGGCTCTGGGGGGCTTTGAGTGGTTCATGCCAGTGGTCAACCTGTGCTTGACCAGACTGCTACAAGAAACTGGCTTTAACACCCAGACTGAGAAGTCTGCATTTCTCTGTTCTCACTTCTTCCCAAGGTGAGAAAAGCCAGGGACCTGGACAAGCCACAAATCAAAACAACATTGTTGAAAAACAAGGCAGCTAACTCATTTTTTGCCTGGTGCCAGTTCATTTTGCCAGCATATGTGTTATTATAATTCAAGCTTGCCTCATTCATCCTTAAGGGCCATCAGACAACCCAGAATGAATGCAGTTGCAGTATTTTCTTGTCAGGGATTGTACTGAAAGGTGCGTGTGCAGCACCAGCACCATCCTCTGCATGGGCATCTCTCATGTGCAAGGCAATGAGCCAGGCTTGTGGGCGTGAGGAGGTGACACAGCCTCTGTGCTCAAGGAATTTGTAACCTGGCTGGAAAAGCAAGCTGAGAAATAGTCATTAGGAAACAACTAGTAAATGATAAGAAAATGTTGTAAAATCAAGTTGAAAACCTCAAAATGTAACACAAAGGAGTTGCACTACAATATGGTTTGAGTTGCTTCCAGCTTGAATATCCTACCATTTTTTTGGAGAAAAATCTTGGTTGTTTGTATAGGCTATGTAGCCTACATAGCCTATATAGCCACATAGGCTGTGGCTGGGTAGCTTAAGCATTTGTTATGTTTCTGTGACAACTACTTATTTAGTGATGCTTTTTGGTCTGTTTCATAAATTGCATGAATTACAAAATTGTTTCATTTCTAAGTCAAGATCTCATCAGTAAAGCTGAGCCAAGGGGTGTGTGTGTCTGTGTGTGTGTGTGTGCAGCTGCAGTATGTTCCATCTCCCTCTCTCTTTTCTTTTTTTCTTGTATGCCCTCAGTTCTGCATGGCAATGCTGATGTTATGAGAAATAAAGTCCTTATATTATAACTAAAAAGGGAACAAGGTAAATTTCCCAAGACCGTGCATACGGTAGCTTACCTTGGCCTACCAAAGCAAAGCAGAGCTCCTTGGCAAGTGGTGCTAGGTCTTATACTTGAGTTTCCAGACAAAAATCCAGATCTGTTAACCAAAGGCAAACAAACGTCACATGTCCTGACACTCTTGGTCTACACCCGTGGTGAAGGAAATGGCATCATTAGTGATTCCTCTCCTATTGAAAAGTCACCCCGACTTCTGAGTAAACTTATGAACTGCACACATTAATAAGGCAGCCTAGGATTTTGCAGACAAATTTGCATTCCGTTTATAAAAAGTTTTTATATTCTTTAAAACATTTAGCAACTTGCAGAGAAATGAGTCATTATTTAACATAGGGTCAGGATTGAGGTCTGGGTATGAAATGATGCAAATTAAAATCACATCTTCCCCATCTGCTCTCTCTTATTCCCATCTCATTGTATTTATAGACCTCCAAAGAAATGTAAGTGGCAACATCATATCTAGGCATTGGTAAATCAGTCTTTCATATGTGTGAATGCTCCTGGGCCTGAGAGGTTCCATAACCACACTCCTGCTTTTTCTATTTGCACCTGCACCAGCCAAAGATATTTCCAGAAATAGAACTCATTCCTGCCACCAAGGCCTAACTCATACTTGGCCCACCCTCTCCTCACCTCCTGGGATGCCATAGCCTTCACTCATGTTCTAAATTACATTATAAGGTTTACTTCATCAGAAACATTATCCTGGCTTCCTTTTAGCAATCTTGTCTTGAAATGCAATTCAATGCAAAATATTATAATGTTATAAAAATGATGCTCACCCAACTGCTCAACCCTCAGGAAAAAAAATCAATTTAGATCTTTTTTTCACATGGCATGCCAAAATAAACTCAAGTGGATAAAAGCTTTAAATGTAAAAGTACAACAAAACATAAAAATAGTAGAAGGAAAGGTAGCTAAATATTTGATTTATGGATAGAGGGGCCTTTTCTAAGGTTAAAATCAATAGAAGGGATTTATGGATAGAGAGGTGCTTTCTAAGGTTAAAATTAATAGAAGAAACCATAAAGGAAAATACTGGGTTGACTACATAAACATTAAAATCTCCTATATGTAAAAATAATCATTAAGAAAATTAAAGAGTAAACACTAAGCTAAAAAACGTATTTGCGAAAAATAATAAACGTTAATGTTCCAATATTGAGAACTTATATAAATCATTATGGAAAATGCTTAACAGTTCTATAAAAAGTAATATCCCAAAGGGCATAAACAATTTATTATATAAAGCCAATTTATAAATGACAATTTAAAAATGCTGAAGTCTTCAATCACATTTTAAGTGAAAAACAAAAATTAAAGCAATGGTCAGATGGGATTTTTTTTTAAAGATTTGTAAGTCAGATAGTAACTTCCTAGTGTTGGGGGAAGAGTTCAGTGAGAAATACCTTCTTCTATTCAGTGGGAGGACAAACTGATAAAAACTTTCTGGAAGGCATCCATCTATTTTGACAATATATATCAAATGCCTTTTAAATATTCACAAACTTTGACAGATTAATTCCACTACCAGAAATTTACATTATGAAACACAGACATGTATACATAAGGATGTTATTTACAACAACTTGTAACAAATTGGAAACAGCCTGAAAGTCCAACATTTGAGGAGTAGTTGAATAAACTATGGAACAACCATAAAATGGACTTCTATGCAATTATTACAAGTTATTTGGGAAATACTTTAAATAGCACAAGAAAAAGTTTCTAATTTTATAATGCCTGAAGGAATCTGCAGCAGTATAAAATGTAGTTCAGTTATGGAAAATGCATTTTAGAGAGTATAATAAACTTGTAAAATATTAATAACTGTACTTCTGAGGAGTGGGATTATAGTTGTTATTTATTCTTTATGCCTTCTATATTTACCAAATTATCTCCCATCCATAGTCATCTGTTTTGTAAGAAGGAACAAAAACATTTTTCATAATAATACAATAAATATTTAACAATATAAAAAAATTAGGCTATTCTTAGTAGAAAAGCAGGATTCAAAATAATCATAGACCAGGCACGGTGGCACCCGCCTGTAACCCCAGCACTTTGGGAAGCTAAGGCAGGAGGATTGCTTGAGGCTAGAAGTTGGTGGCTGCAATGATTGTGTCACTGCATTCCAGCCTGGCCAACAGAGCAAGACCCTGTCTCAAACTAATAATAATAATTAATAATAATAATAATTGCAGTATGACTGACACATGAAATCTATACATAGGAGATTCTGGGATGGCTCACTGGCTTCTGGCTTATTAATGCTGGTTTCCTTTAAAAAGAGAGAAATTCCATTTTGGGGTGAGAGACTGTCTCCCGTTTTGACCATGTTGAGTTCGGTGTACCTGCAGGATATGTGAGTGGAGATGTCTCAAGTTGTGTAGGGTTTGAAAGACAGAGAGAGAGAGAGAGAGAGAGATCTGGGCTGGAGGCAAAAGCAGAGATTTGAGCTGTGAATTTGAATGAAGGACCAGGTAGAACGTAGAAAGTGGAAAATGGAACCTAGAGCTTTGGACAGGGCTCAAAGGAAAACACGCATTTAAAGAAGAGGTGCCTGATAAGAAACCCCCAAAGAAAAAACACACAGGGGAGAGTGGGGTGCGGAAGTCAAGGCAGAGAGAGCTGCAGTTAATGGTGCTAAGTGCTATGGCGAGTGCAGAGAATAGAACTGAAGCGCACTGCGGGGCTCAGAGCATCTATTAAATCTATGTGAGGAGAAAACAAGGCAGGAAGTCAGCTGGAGAGATGGGGAAGAAGACAGGGTTGTGGGGACGTTGGGTGTTGGGATTGTTTAGGTCCAGGCATGTTCCACTAAAGTCAAGAGGAAACCCACCATGTGCCAAGGATTAGGGTAATGGTATAAAGGAAAGATATATATATTTTCTGCCCTGACTGAATTTAAAATGTTATGAGAAACACAGGAACACCCAAATAATGACCTACTTTTCTATCAACTTCTTCCAAAGTTAATTTATGGTCACAAAATGTAAAATGTCAACTGAATGGCGGCCAGCAATAGATGCCTGGCCATCTGAAACCTGAGCTGAGAGCCCACCCAAGCTCACATAATGTCATTGTCAAAGGGGTGCCGTCCTCTGTCACATCCAGTCACATCTCAACTGTTCTGCGCCAGACCCATTTAATGCTCTCTATCCCCAGCCGCTCTGGATCCCTGCCAGGACAGTATTGTCATCCAAGAGCTCTGTCTGACACATTGATCTGCGCTCCCAACAGAAAAGTGGTGTCCACTTAAAGGACAAGTAGACACAGATCTGCTCACTGCAGGTGTGCCTGTCATGATTTCTGGAAGCTTTCTTGGAGCTGAAGTGAGCCCAGTAATGCAGCCAGGCTGTGATGCAGCAGGCAGGTAGACAAGATGTGGGTGTGGGTATAGGCAGCTGCAACTTCCCTTCCATTGTGATGCTTCTGAGTGCCCGTAATAGTCGTTTGCATACTGCTCTTGGTACTGACATCGGGTTGTAGTTGTGGGGTATGTTTTTCCTTCCCATGTAAATAGTTGACCCTTGTAAGGAGGAGAAATTAAATCTACTTTTGCATATGCCCCTCAGATTCCAGCACATTTTACACAGTGTTGTATACAACTCATACCCCTTTTCCCCTTTTTCCTGCTTTGAATCCAGACATGATATATGAAACTTGAAGCCCACCTTGGAACCACAAGGTCACAAGCATGAGGGAAAGGTCAAGAGCCTCACCAGGTTGCTGATCATGCCATCATCAAGCCACTGAATCTGTGCCAGCAGCGAGGTAGGGCAATAATTTATATTATGAGAGAGAAATAATTTTTTGGCTTAAGCCACTTATAAGTCAGGTTTTCTGTTTCCTGCAACTAAATGTAAGCTACCCAGCCAGCATCCACTCCCCTGACTTCCACACTAGAAGAACCCCAATTTGTTCAGCACTCCATGCCTTCTTCACTCAGCTAGGTGCCTCAGGTGACACTGACCCCATCTCTAGGTTGGGGGTGGCATTGATGGCCAAGGGTAATTTAATTTCATTTTCCTTGCCAGTATTGAATTAAGGAACCAATGAAGCATAGAGGGAGGATGAAACCTGATGGGCATCGGGGAAAAGGTTCCCATGATACAGCAGCAATAAGAGTCTCTCTCATCTTCCTATGGGTATTGTTGTGTCCAGCTGGAACTGTTGCATCCTACTTCACTGAGGACGAGGCTGACACAAAAGATGGTGGGGTGAAGAGGCAAAAATAAGCTGGATCCTTGTTGACATTCTTGCTCTGTGGAATCAGCCAGGCTTGATGCCTGTCTAGCCCCTGCATGTCCTGTTTTGCAACAATGTAAATCTATTTTTATTTCTTTTTGAGACAGGGTCTTACTCTGCCTGGAGTGCAGTAGTATGATCACGGCTTACTACAGTGTCAACCTCTTGGGCTCAGCCGAAACTCCCACCTCAGCCTCTCAAGTAGCTGGGATCACAGGTGTGCACCACCACACACAGATAATTTTTCAATTTTTTGCAGGGATGGTGGTCTCCCTATGTTGCCCAGGCTGGTCCCGAACTCCTAGGCTCAAGCAGTCCTCCCACCTCGGCCTCCCAAAGTGCTGGGATTACAAGCATGAGCCACACAGCCCACCAAATTCTTTATTTTTTAATCCAGTTCGAGTTGAAGTTTTTGTTACTCACCCCTGAAAGTATATTTACAGAAAATGAAGATACAGAGAATGGTTTAGCCTAAAATGTGTCCTGAAGCAAATGTTCATTTTACCCTGGCCAATCTGACCCAGCTAGAAAAATGCTCTCATTTATTAAACTTGTGTCCCTAAGTAGGGTACAGAGATCAAGCCAATAATCACAGATTATCTTCCCTCTCATGGGATCTTAGGGTAAATGAGGCAATGAAAAATAATATTCTTGCTTCCGATAAGACTTGAGGAAGAGAGAACAGTGGATTATTTCGTAATAGGAGCTGGGGCTGCTGCAGTTGGTATTTCATAGGCTGATACCCTCCATGCCCTCCAATCCCCTCCCAGTCCCTTCTGCGACCATAAAGGTAAAGACCCCTGTGCGTGGTCTGTGGTTGGCAGGAGCCATTATTTCTGTGTCTCTGAATAACTTTGTCCCAATGAGATGTGGCAGGTTTATTTAGCTGTAAAAAGGACTCAAAACTATGTGTTTAATGGATAAGGGGGTGGCAGGGAGGCGGGAGGGGGGTGGCTTAGCAAGTGGCTTAACCCATTGTCTTAGAAATGGCTAAGCACCATTTCTATCTCTTCTTCTGTCCTCCCTCCCCAGTTATATCCAATAAATTGTCCTCTTTTTCTTATCTAAGGGCTCATTGTTGAATATGGCTGAACTATGCAAGTGGTCCAGGGAGACTTGGAGTAGCCTGTCTGAGGTCACTGAATAATCCCAGAAACACATCCACAAAACCTGAGCCAATGCTATAAGCACAGAACATTTTTAGAAGCTGTGGGATAGAGAGGAAGGCCTTTCCCAAAATATTGCTTGGGGACCCAGAATTTAATCATTCACCATTGGCTCCAGTCATGGAGGCTGTCACATGCTCCTGAAAAGATGACTGCGTGAGTCTTTCATCATTGCTATTGACACGGGAGGGGGCAGGGAGGTGCTGGGTGGAGAAGGATAGGGTCCCTGGCGAGGGCTCCACCCTCAGGCCTGTGCCCACGGACCTAAGTGAGGACAGGCACTCCTGTTTTCATGCCCCAAAGTTGCATTTTCCAAGACTACTCTGGCCCGCCGCCCCTACCCCCCCCGCCATCCTGTGCCCATAGAAACCCAAGAGACCCTAGCGGGCACATGCACAAGCAGCTGGGCATCGAGAGGAACACACTCGCAGAAAAACACTGGCAGGCCATCGACAGTGGAACCACGCAGACGCTGAGGGAAATTTGGCAGAGGGCAGCCAGAGGAAAGCCCAGCCACTGAGCGGCCTGACCCCAGGGGAAGACCCCTTCCCACTCCATCCCTCTTCCGGCTTCCCGTCCAACTACTAAGAGCTACTTCCACCACTCAATAAAACCTTGCACTCATTCTCCAAGCCCATGTATGATCAGATTTTTCCAGTACACTAGGCAAGAACCCCAGGATACAAAAAGCCCTCTGTCCTTGCGGTAAGGCAGAGGGTCTAATTGAGCTGATTAATACAAGCCGCCTGCGGATGGCTAAGCTGAAAAAGCACACTGCAACACACGCTCACCGGGGCTTCGAAAACTGTAAACACTCAACCCTAGACGCTGCGGTGGGGTTGGAGCCCACGCTCTCTACTACCTGCCCGTCTGCATGCTCTCCCTAGGGGTTTAGGCTGCAGGGCGCGGAAGAAGCGAGCCACTGCCCCTGTCACGCCCTGCAAGGGGGATAAGGGAACTTTTCCTGTTTCACTATGACAAATCCTTCAAAAATGAACTTGCAGCATTTCAGAGGTGTAGCCATGTCTCTCACCTGCTCACGGTGAACCTGGAGTGCATGTTCCCAGATAAAACCATCAAATGCCCACCTTGCCTTTAAGGCTCTCTGGAAGACCTGTCTTCTTGAAGGGCTGATATTTACTCTAATTTTCTACTTGCTTAATAAGCAGTATTATAACCAAACATGTATTCTTTCAACCCTGAATGTTCTTTATCCCAGGTGATTTAAACATTTTCACCTTTTGTGAGATGTGCTCATCTTCTGTGAATGCCCAGAGTCCAACATCGTGAAGCATCGCCAAACGCTCAATACATGCTTGAGGAATAAATGGATGAATTGCGTGGATACCTGTGGTGGGAACAGACAGGAGATTCTTTTTTAATATATATGTTCTGCACATTTAAGGCAATGTATCTGACGGAGATTCTAGCTTAGAAGTTTAATAAGAAACAACATAATGATGGGCGGCGGGGGGAGTCTGAATGCTGAAACTAGAAAGATTTTCAGTCTCGACTATATCATCATAAATAAACACTACTGTTTGTTGTTTGTCCTGCATATAGGACTGGCTGGCATGGTGTTAGGTGCTACATATATGACATTGTGTTTGTTCTTACAATGACCTTATACTATATACATATGACCTTATACTATATTCTTACAATGACCTTATACTATATATGTACTATATACATATATATAATAATACATATAATAATGACCTTATACTATATATATAGTATACATGTATATATAGTTGTAATTCTTATTCTAAATAATGAAGGAAGTTAAGTAATTTTTCTGTAGTCACACAGCTAGAAGTGGTGTATATACATGCTTGACACTTTATAACCATCTTAGTGTGCCCAGGGTACCTTTAAGAAATTTATCAGATCTGGTTCAGGCACAGTGGTTTATGCCTGTAATCCCAGCACTTTGGAAGGCTGAGATGGGAGGATCACTTAAGCTCAGGAGTTTGAGACCAGCCTGGGCAACATAGCAAGACCGCATCTCTACAAAAAATAAAAAATTAGCCAGGCATGATGGGTCACACCCATAGTCCCAGGCTACTTGGAAGGCTGAGGCAGGAAGATCACTTGAGTCTAGGAGGTCAAGGCTGCAGTGAGCTATGATCTCACCACTGCACTCCAGCCTGGGAGACACAATGGACCCTGTCTCTAAGAATAAATCAATATATAAAATAAAAACTAAATTTATCAGCTCTGAAAGAAGACACAGAGTAGGGAGAGTTTGAAACCAGGTAGATGCGATCCTCCCACCTCAGCCTCCCGAGTATCCGGGACTACAGGGGCATGCCATCACACCTGGCTAATTTTTATATTTTTAGTAGAAATGGGGTTTTGCCATATCGGCCAGTCTGGTATCGAACTCCTTGCCTCAAGTGTAAGCCACCATGCCTGGCCAAGAGCAATTTTTTTTTTTTTTGAGACATCTTGCTCTGTCACCTAGGCTGGAGTGTGGTGGCGTGATCATGGCTCACTGCAGCCTTGACCTCCTGGGCTCAAGTGATCCTCCCACCTCAGCCTCCCAAAATCCTGGGATTATAGGCATGACACCATACCCAGCCATGACAGCAATTTTATTTAATCTTCATAACTCTGGTTCAACAGGTTTGCTCAATAGACCTTGTGCTAGGATTTTTTCTTTCTCTCAGAATGCCCCTCTATCTCACCACCATAAGCCTCAATCCTCCTCTCCCATTAATGTTAGCTCAAATCCTACTCACCATTCTGACTTGACATGATAATTCTAATAGTATGATTGAGCCCTTACTATGTGATAGACTCTGTAATAAACACTTTATTACTTAATTTAATTGCCAAAACAATGCTATATAGGAGAAACTACTATTAATCTAATCTCATAGTTGAGAAAAGTAAGTTACGAGCAGTTAAATAGCATTCCCATGCTCACCTAGCAAGGAAGAATTAGAAGAGGAGAAATTTCTTTTTTTTTTTTTAATAGAAAAAAGCCTGGAAATAAGTACACTAAATCAAGAGAGGCTAGCTCTAGATGCTAGAGAAATATATGGTTTTTATTTTCTTATTTATATTTTTCTTTATTTTCTCTTTTTCTACAATAAGCCTGTATTACTTTTATAATAAGAAAACCAAAAAAGCATTCTCCACTAAAAGGTATTAAGGCTTTTTGGAGGAAAGGGCTAGGTTCAAGTCTAGAGCAGGTAGAGTGCAGGTGAACCTTGACATCTTGTTGTTCCAGAAATTAAGGAAATAATCAAGAACTAATGGGATCATGTCAGAAGTTTACAGAAAGCAGCCTGAAGGGCTCCCATTAGCCAAATTTGGAACAATTAAAACATCAAAAATAATAATGAGTATAACTCATGCCAACATATTGACGTAACAGAAAAAAAGAAAAGAAAGAAAACATGCTGGATAAGAAATGTGAACTTAGAAAAATAACCATTTGCAACCCCAATGTAATAACTGATTAAGGCAAGAAGGGATCAATGAATGCCATGAATAAAACTACTTACCAGGTAACAGGTGACAGGCTGCAGAGGGACCAAATAATATTATTGTGCAGAATACTTATTTATTGCAAAGAGAAAGACTTTCCTATAACAAGGAAGAGATGTGGCAGATCCTGTCTTTGCCAAATGTCTAAAAGTGATAAATAAAAAAATACACATTTTTTTAATTCTGAGACAGGGTCTCACTCTGTCACCCAGGCTGGAGTGCAGTGGTGTGATCAAGGCTCACTCCAGCCTCGACCTGCCAGGCTCAATCGATCCTCCCACCTCAGCCTACCAAGGAGCTGGGACTACAGGCATGCACCACCACACCCAACTAATTTTTGTATCTTTTGTAGAGGTGAGGTTTCACCATGTGGCCCAGGCTGGTCTCTAACTCCTGGGTTCAAGCGATCGTCCTGCCATGGCCTCCCAAAGTGCTGGAATTATGGGCATAAGCCACCACACCCCAGCCAAAAAATAAAAAGAATATTATTCACTTAAATATTGGAAGAAAAAGCTAAAGAGTGGAAAGCAGTAGTCATTGGGGAACAGGCATCAGGAGAGGTAAGGAGGGGAAAATGAGCTTTGGGTTTTTTTCATTTATAAGTCTCTAAATACAAATCAATTTTAAGTATGTGCATATGGTATTTCTTTTTAAAAAGGTAATAATAAAAGAGCAAGTGAGAAGTATTCTGTAAATCAAGAGAACATAGCTTTTGGAGAATAAGGTAAAGTTATCTGAGGCCTTGCATTGAACACTGGGTTTCTCAAAGGGCAGGTCGTCAGACCTTGGTAAGCGCAAGCTTGGAGGAAATTCAAGAAAGAATGGGATAAGAGAAAATTGATATTGCTTATGTTTTCAGTTTTGATGAGCTTTAGATGCACGGAAGTTTTAATTCCAGGATAGTGAAGTGTATCCATTTCCTCTGTTGTTTGTACTCATTTTGCTTCCTCTTTAAGAAAGCATTCCTGCATTTTCTTCTGGAAGTTATTGTCAGCACTTTGCTATTAGTTTAAGGACAAATAAATTTGTTAAAGTGAAGAAATTTCGTCTAAAATTTAAAAAAATGATGACACAGACTTTCTCTGCCTACAGTTTTCTAACTTCCTTGGACAAAAGATCAAGCCATTTTTCCTCAAAGAGAGGATATCTGTCAAAAACAGCTGGCCCTGTTTCCACCAGTTTCACATTTGTGGAGTCAATCAACTGCAGATCTAAAATATCTGGGAAAAAAATTAACAAAAAATAATAACACAACAATAAAAAATAATACAAACAAAATATAGTGTAACAACTATTTATATAGCACTTACATTGTATTAGGCATTTTAAGTAATCTGGAGATGATTTAAAGTATACAGGACAATGTATATAGGTTATATGCAAATATTACACCATTTTATATCCAGGACTTGAGCATCTGTGGATTTTGGTATCCATGGAGGTCCTGGAACCCATTCCCCTTGGGTACTGAGAGAGGACTATTTCTTTTTTGAGATGTCTCATGGGGTAATTTGAAACAGCCCTCTAGACAGCTTGAAATATGCAAGTATTTATTACATTTTTATGGGATGATAGTTCCCTTGAAGGAAAGAACAAGAAAGTATATTCCTCACTGATTATCAAACATTTTTATTCATGTAACTAACTGCTAAATTGTAACTTAGAGTTACAGAACTCCTTATGGTTGCTTAACCCCTTGCTACTCAAAGTGTGGACCGTGTACTAGTAGCCCAGCCTCCCCTGGGAGCTTCTTAGAAATGCAGAATCTCAGGTGCCACCCTAGGTCTACTGAATCAGAGTCTGTGTTTTAACAAGGACCCCAGAAAATTCCTGTACTCATTGCAGTTTGAGAAGTGCAGTCTCTCTCTCTTTTTTTTTTTTGACAGGGTCTTGCTCTGTCATGAGGTCATGGCTCACTGCAGCCTCTATCTCCCAGGCTCAAGAGATCCTCCTGCCTGAGCCTCCTGAGTAGCTGGGACTATAGGTGTGTGCCACCACACCTGGCTAATTTTTAAAATTATTAGTAGAGATGAGGTCTGACTATGTTGTCCAGGCCAGTCTTGAACTCCCAAACACAAGGAATCCCCTTGTCTTGGTCCCCTAAAGTGTTGGGATTACAGGCATGAGCGACTGTGCCAGGCTGAGAAGTGCAGTCTTAACCCATAAGACAGAGAGGTGTGCAGGAGTAAGTCTCAACAATTTAACCATTTTTTGAGCACGGTGGTTCCTAAACTTGTCTGCACATCAGAATCACCTGGAAAGCTTTAAAAACTACAGATGTTTGAGTCCCACCCCTAGAAACTCTGATATGATTGGTCTGGAGTACAGCCTGGGCATTGAAGTTTGTTTGTTTGTCTGTTTGTTTAGGGCTTGGGTCTTGCTCTGTTGCCCAGGCTGGAGTACAGTGGTGCGATCACGGCTCACTGCAGCCTCAATCTTCTGGCTGATCCTCCTGTATCAGCCTCCCAAGTATCATGTCTGCTAATTAAAAAACATTTTTTTGAAGAGACAGGGGCCTCACTATGTTCCCTAGGCTGGTCTTGAACTCTTGGTCTCATCCAATCCTCCCACCTTAGCCTCCCAAAGTCCTGGGATTACAGCAGAAATACCAACATTACTGGCCCACCATGCGTGGCCTGCCACTAAAATGTTTTGTGGTTTGTTTATTTTGAGGCAAGAACTTGCTCTGTCCCCCAGGCTGGACTGCAGTAGCGTGATCACGGTTCACCGCAGCCTCAACCTCCTGGTCTCAACAATCCTCTCCCCTTGGCTTCCCAAGTAGCTAGGACTACAGGCACACCACCACACCAGGCTAATTTTTTAATTGTTTTGTTGAGATGTGGTTTCACCCTGCTGTCCAGGCTTGAAATGTTTTTAAACCTTTCCAAGTGATTCTAATGTTCAGGCAAGGCTGAGAAGCACTACCCCTGAAAACCTATAAGTTAGAAATGATTTCAGCTGTAAGCGATAGAAAACCCAAGTAATGGTGGCTTAAGCCAGTGGTTCTTACACTTTGCTGCAAATTAGAGTTACTTCAGGAGATTTTTAAAATTGTGATGTCCAGGCTGGATCCCAAGGGGTGATGACTGAACTGGGATGGTGTGTGGTCTGGTGGTAGATATGTGCAATCAGGTTGGTTTAGCAATTCTGTGACACCAATACCCTGCTCTTCTCTCCCCTCTGTCTTCTATTGGATGGAATTCTAGCTGGGATTCCCAAGCCCCGTGGGCAGCCGGTGTGCCATGTGTTCTTGCCAATGGAATGCAGGTAGAAGCATGTGCCATTTCTGAGACCAGCCCATAAAACATGTTAGGCGGGCTCCTTCATGCTCTCTTCTCCTCTTCTTTCTGGAATGGCGATGGCCAAAATAACCTTGGAAGGCATAAACTGAAGACAGCTTTTACCATGAATTCTTTCAAGAAGATGTGAAAAAGATCCACCCCTCAACCTGACACTCCCAACCTGGACTGTTACGTGAAAAAGAAATAATCATGTGAGTATTTGTGTTGCTTGAGCATTTAGCCATTTAGTAAAAGTAAATGCATCAGACATAATCCCTTTTTATCTTTGCATTACTCCCGTGAGACAAATATCATTATATCCATTTTACAAATGAAGAAGCTGGGATACAGCAAGGTTCAGTAACTTGCCCAGAGTTACACAGCTAGAAGGTGAGAGAAGGGGTTTAAAGCTAAGGCTTTCTTATTTCAAATCCCAGGCTCTTAACCACATACCATGTATTCTCCCATGGATTTTTCAAAGTAAAAACATCATAGTTGGAAAAAAAATGAAGAGTTGATACAGAGAAGGCTGACACAGAGAAAGCAGCTTACATCTGTGTCTTGAAGACTGAATGTTTAATTCTGTACTCAGTAGCTTGTTGCTCCATAATTTTCAGCTGCATCTTTTTGCCTCAGCAATCAGCTCTCCATGCCTCCTTCTCTCTCACATCTGCTCTGTATGCCCACGTGTCTCATCTACATGCTGCTGCAATGTGGGTCTTCCTAAAAAACTATCTTCTCATGTCACTTCCTCCTGGGACAGCTTCAGAACCTACCAGTTAAAGTTCAAATTCCTTATCGTGGCACGGAAAGCCCTCCTCACCTTGCCCTGCCCTTACCTTCTGGTCTTTTCCTACACCATCTCTCTGTTTCAGTCAAATGTGCTTAATTCACTGTACTGAGCCATAAACTTTCAGGGTAAGAAGGAACTTTAAAGTCAAGTAATTCAAACCATCTGTATCAGTTAGCTATTGCTATGTAACAAACTACCCCAAAACTTAGTGCCTTGCATTTCTAACAATTCTCAGGGTGACTGGGTCATTCTTTTGTTGATCTCACTTGGGGTCACACGTATGGCTCCATTTGGCTCTAGCTGGGCTGGATGGGAAGTTCATGAAGGCCTCTCTCACACCATGGGATCTTTGTGTTATCAGCTGCTGAGTTCCAGGGTTCTTCCACATGGCCTCTTGCTCCAGGAGGCATCTCGCTCCACGAGGCATCTCACTTCATGAGGCATCTCACTTCCAGGACTTCTGCGTGTGACCTCTTGCTCCACGAGGTGTCTAACCCTCCGGGGCTTCTCCATGTGGCCTCTTGCTCCATAAGGTGTCTCCTCCTCTAGGCCTTCTCCATGTGGCCTCTCACGTCGCAGGGCGTCTACCTCCAGGCCTTCTGCATGTGGCCTCTTGTTCTATGAGGCATTTTACTTCTAGGCCTTCTCCACATGGCCTCTTGCTCTGTGAGCTGTCTCATTTTCCAGGGCTCCTCCACATGGCCTCTCTCTCCAGCAGGATCATCTAAACGTTCTTATCCTTGGTTTCTAAAAGGGAAAAAGCAGAAGCCATTCTACTTCTTAAAGCTTAGGCCTCTAACATATACAATGTCACTTCTGCCACATTCTACTGGTCAGAGCAAGTCACGGAGCCAGCCCATATGGACTCCATCTTTGGAAGCGAGGAGTGGCAACTGGAAGCTGTGGCAATCTTCTCCCTCTCCCTCTACATACCTCTGCCTCTGACTCTTCTGACATCTCTACCTGCTGTTCTGTCTTAGCACAGCCATATTACAGAGTTTAAGGAGTGGGCTCCAGGGCTACCCTTATCTAGGTCTGAATCTTAACTCTTACCTACTCTTTGAGCTTGAGCAAGTTACCAAACTTCTCTGTGCTTCCATTTGTTCAACCATAAATTACAGGGAAATATAAATCCTACCTTAGAGAGTTGTTGTGAGAATTAAATATGCTAATACAAAGATCTGGAACAGTGCCTGGCTTTAGTAAGTGCTTCATAAATGTTAGTTAGTAGTAGTATTTGGTGGATCTAGCTCTCAGTTTGGTGTAAAACACAAAGAAGTCAGGTGAGGCCTAGGGTTTAGGCTCCAGGGCAGGGGAGATTAGGAGAAGTAATATATATAATCCCTAAGGAGTCACCATTGCACCAAAATGCCTTGATTTAATTGATTAATGAGAAATATTTCAGGGGAGGGTATCTAAGTGCTTCTTCAGCTTCTGAAGTGCTCCTCCTATCATAGAACCCCTGTTTCTGTAAGGTGGAAACCCACAACCCATGCCCTGTAAGGTAATCTCACAGTCATCTGAGGTTCCATTTACCTAGTCATGTTGCAACCCTCATCTTGTCAAGCCTTGGACTCCTAATACTGAAATTCCCTTTTTACAAGGGCACTTTTCAGATCCAAAGGAGAAGTCTACAGCAGAAGCTTGTCTGCAGGATTCTGGATACTAGCAATTCCAATCTTGGCATGCAACACTCAGCTCTGAGGAGCAATGATTTACAGCAGCAGAGTCTGGGCAAGAGACCCAGCAGCTCCTGCTACACGTGACGGAGCTCAGATCCCCAAGCGAGGGCAAGTGGGGATGAGCTAAGGGAATGAATTGTGAGCTGAGGGCAGACCTCTGCGGATATTGCTAGTCTCTCTCCCTCTGATCATTAGTCATATACTCTGTGGCTTGTGAGTCTTATTTTTCCAGTTCCATTTGTCGTGTTTCATGAACAGGTTAATCATTGCTTTCACTAACAGAGAGAAAGAAAAGCATGATTTAAATTCACTCAAAGGCTGAGAGTAATCATACTAATGCATTAGATCAGACGATGCTTTGGGGCAAGATTGCTATTAGTCTGCCATAATTCATCTGAAAGTTCTGTAATAAGCCTTCCTGCCATTATTTATTATTTGTTTTGTAGCATGAAATATACAAAATATAGTTACAGAAATGAAAGTGGGATGTAGAACTTATGCCTAAAATTCTGAAATAAATTTGTGTCCTTACTGTCTTCGATTCATGTAATATTTTTGGAGTACCAAGTATGTGTATAGCACTGTGCTAGGCACTGGGAGCAAAAGGGAATACAGGAAAGGGAATCAGGTGTTTATTGAACCCATACTCTGGTCAAGGCAGCCTGACAATATCAGATTCCTAGTGGGTCCTGGAAGTCATAGTCTCTGTCCTCAATAGCTTATGACGGTGCGGAGATGGCAGGCACACAGACACGAATAGATATAAATAAAAATCGAAGACAACATACTACCATCAAATACTTTGAGGCTAAGTGAGAGTATGAATTGTAAGTGTGAGCTCCTGTGGTCATGGAAGTCTTTCTTCAGCCCCAGTGCCCTGGACAGCTACAGTCTGGAGGGCTGTCTTTGTAGTCCAGAGACCTGTTTCTGGAGAAAAGTTCCATGGAGCTCACACTTAGCAATCTCAACATGGGCTTAGAGTCCAGGATAAGGTTCTGGGTCTACCATATACCATTTGTGAGAATCTGGCAAGCTACTTGACTCTTCTATGCTTTGGTTTCTTCATCTATAGCTTGTACATGAGTTAAATCCAACTGAGAGGGTGGCGATGAAAATTAAATGAAGATAAAATACTCAGACTAATCACATCATCAGCACACTCTAAGCTCCAGATCTTAGAGTTTTTATTGTTTTGGTGAATGGAGAGAAAGGGGGAGGAACAACATCAGAGGTTTACAGTAGAGGCTGATCTAAGCCATCTGTTACAGGACAAGACTAATTAGCCTGGGGTCATCGCAGCCTCTCCCACTCTCTATCCAGAGTGTGTGGGAGATAGAGAAAAATGGAGGAGGATGGGATTTGCTGCAGCCAATCTCTTGTATTTCCTTTGACATTCTCCCAGAGGATCCAGTAGGGTTTCAATTGCTTTTCCATCATTCTTGCCCTCTAACTGCTCTTTACGTAAATATGGCATAGGCAGAGACTGGCAAGGGGGGATTCTGGTTATTTCCTCCTAATTGGAAGTGATCTCAGCCACTCTGAACCCTCAGGCCACTTTGTTTGAACTCCCTTTAAAAAAATACAACCTTGATATAGTCTGTACCATAATATGTTTCCTTTTGCAGATGTCATGCCTCCCTGATAAATCTCATTAGGATAAAAGCTGGACCTTAACTTGCTTTGAAATCTTACTTTGCACAGACTAGCTTGTGATGATTATTGTCAAAATAAAGAGAAGGGTATTTTCTAGGGTTAGAGATAAACCCGCTACTTGAAAAAGAAGGCTCCAACCACAAATAGTGGAAATTTTAAGAATTTTATAATCTCAATCTTGAATGGGATTTTAATTCATTCTAGGAACTGGATGGGAATCTTCAATCTGAAGGGAAGATTTAACTACTTGTCTTTATTTCAGATACTGGCATTGGGCAGGGCTGAGAAGCTTCTGCCAGCCTTGGGCCAGGAGTGGCAGCCACACTTTTGTTCCCTGCTGAGGTATAGCACTCTATTAAGATGTGCTGGAGTGGGGGCTGTAATGTAATTGGCTTCCCAGTCAGATAGCTGTGACCATCATTTGAAGGCAGGAAGAGATAGTTTAAAATCAATTTCACTTTCAGCCTAGGATGCCAAGGAGCTTCTTCACTGTACAATATGAAAAAAAGCAACATATCATCCGTATTACAGTTTAGAAAATATCACAGGTAAGGAAGATACACAGATAAATTTTGGATTTATCTTTTCCAGTGGTATCATTGCATAAGAAATTCTTATAAGTAAAAATGGAAGTTTACAAGTAGTTTAATATTTAGAGCATTTAATTCACTCCTTCCCATCGCCCCCAGGCCTGGGGGCATGAATGACACAGGAAGGCCAGTCTTCATGGTGTCCCATTGAAAGAAGGACTTCAGGGAAATAAGAGGGACAAGGTATGTTCTATAAACCAAGCAGAGTGTGACCTATTGTTAAATGCCCTTTTGAGGCTGGAGGCTCCAGAACAAGGCTTTTCAACTCTGGCTGCACATTCCTGTCATTTTTTTTTCCTGTTTGATTTCTACTTTTTATTGAGATATGACATATATCTGATAAAGTGCACTAGTCTTATGTGTAAAGCTTGAAGAATTTTACAAGGATTTTTTACAATTTATAAGTAGTTTGTACTTTTATATTATATATAAATATATAATAAATACTGTGTAATATTTTATTGAATGCATATATAACAATTTATTCATTCTACTATTGACGGACATTTGGATTTTCCCATTTTTTGGTTATTATGAATAAAGCTGCTGTGAACAATCTTGCACATGTCTTATCCACTCAGTTCTAGGAGTGGAACTGCTGGGCCATAAGGAAGGCATATGTTTAGCTTCAGTAAATACTGCCAAACGTTTCTGAAATGTCTATATCAATTTCTATTTCTACCAGCCATGTAGGAGAGTTCCAGTTGCTCTCATGTAACTTCTCCAACAGTTGGTATTATCCAATTTTTAAAATGTTAACCTGCAAAGCTTTGATAAGGTACTACTCTTCGAAGTCTTATGAAATTCTTCTGGGGCAGGATCTATTTTTGGAAGATCTGCGAGTATCTTTGCTTTCCCAGGCAATGCTAACATGCAGCCAGGGATGAGAATCATGCCATAGAGAGATGTCCTAATTTGGCTAGTTATTGGAATCAGCTGGAGAAATTCAAAAACTATGGGTTCTTGGGTTCTCTTCAGACCTGCCAAATCAGATCCTCCAGGAGAGGTTTGCCTACATAGTATTTCTCATAACCCTTTATGTTGCAAGTGATAGAAAATTTATATCCTGGGTTACATTTTAAAAAGAAAACATTAAAATAATTGATTTATATAACTGAATAGTCCAGATTGAGCCCTGACTCCAGGTACAGTTTGATCCAGGAATCAAATGGTAAGTTTTGGTCATAACTCTTAGCGCTTTCTTTCCATCAGGCCCATTCCCTTCATGGCAGCAACATGGCTGCCACAGTTCTCAACCTCAGAACTTCACTCAGCACCACTTAGGTTGCTACCACATTCTGAGCAATCCTCATCTTCTCAACAGTTCTTAGTATTTACTGTGTCTCATTGCACTGGGCAACACACTCATCTCTGAACTAATCACTGTGGCCAGAGAAGATGGAAGGTGCTGATTGACTTAAGGCAATCCCTTAGAGCTGAAGACTAGGTCATTTAACCAAATATGTGACCAAAACGTGTAGATGAATTTCCCAAAGGAAAATCAAATGGATGTTGTCCAGGGACATAAATAATGTCCACATTTACTATGTGACAGTACACACTGTAGTCATCAAAAACCCATTTTGGAAAGCAACTTACAGCCTTCTGGTCAAGGTCAGACTCTAGGGAGTCTGGGCTAAGCCCCACAAGGTTGTCAAGATATTTGTTTTATTGTCTTCTTTCCCCTTATCTCAACAGTAGAGAAATGGAGGATATTCTTGAGGACAGAAGCTAGAAGGTATTTTTGGAGGTGAGGGAGGGTTGGTTTTGAGATGTTGCCAGGGCTAAGTACTGACTCTTGTGTCCAACTCTTAGGCTTCATTCCCCCAGCCTAGAAATAAATTTGCTAAATTGTAGTTAGTTCTTGATTAATAGGTATCCACTCTCTTTTTTATTATTATTATTATTATACTTTAAGTTCTAGGGTACATGTGCACAACATGCAGGTTTGATATACAGGTATACAAGAGCCATGTTGGTTTGCTGTGCCCATCAACTCATCATTTACATTAGGTATTTCTTTTAATGCTATCCCTCCCCCAGCCCCCCACCCCTGACAGGCCCCAGTGTGTGATGTTCCCTGCCCTGTGTCCAAGTGATCTTATTGTTCAATTCCCACCTATGAGTGAGAACGTGCAGTGTTTGGTTTTCTGTCCTTGTGATAGTTTGCTGAGAATGATGGTTTCCAGCTTCATCCATGTCCTGCAAACGACATGAACTCATCTGTTTTTTATGACTGCATAGTATTCCATGGTGTATATGTGCCACATTTTCTTAATCCAGTCTATCACTGATGGACATTTGGGTTGGTTCCAAGTCTTTGCTATTGTGAATAGTGCCGCAATAAACATACATGTGCATGTGTCTTTAGAGTAGCATGATTTATAATCCTTTGGGTTCTACCTAATGGATATATCCCGGTAATGGGATTGCTGGGTCAAATGGTAATTCTAGTTCTAGATCCTTGAGGAATCACCACACTGTCTTCCACAATGGCTGAACCAATTTACACTCCCACCAACAGTGTAAAAGTGTTCCTGTTTCTCCACATCCTCTCCAGCATCTGTTGTTTCCTGACTTTTTAATGATCACCATTCTAACTGGTATGAGATGGTATCTCACTGTGGTTTTGATTTGCATTTCTCTGATGACCAGTGATGATGAGCATTTTTTCATGTGTCTGTTGGCTGCATAAATGTCTTCTTTTGAGAAGTGTCTGTTCATATCCTTTGCCCACTTTTTGATGGGATTGTTTGTTTTTTTCTTATAAATTTGTTTGAGTTCTTTGTAGATTCTGGGTATTAGCCCTTTATCAGATGGGTAGATTGCAAAAATTTTCTCCCATTCTGTAGGTTTAGGCATCCACTTTCTGAAGCTGTGGAATTGGACTTGCTTCCTTAACAGCTGTCCTTTCATACACATACTCTAGAATAACCTGAACAGGGGGTTGCATGCCTGGCATCTAGTGGATAGAGGAATATACAGAACAGTCCCTACCACAAAGAATTATTCATCTCCAAATGGATAAGTGAGGTTGAGAAACATGCCTGTGAGCAACGGAGCACGTTTCATGGAGCATTAGCTCATGTTGATGCTTTCAACCACCTGCTCTGGGTCCTTCTCTCTGTTTTTAAAATATCTTGTTACATAGGTAAGTTTCCAACTCTTTCATACATATATATATATATATATAGAAATAGTGTGTACACACCCCTACCTAATTTGACATTTGCTTTTACATATTATCACACCAAATCCTGTATTCAAATTACAATGCTGCCCAGAACTGCAGACATTAACCCCACCCCATAAAAGAGCATTTGTGGTGCACTGGTGGCTTCATTCTAGGTTACAGGCTGATTCATATGATTTATAAACAATATATCCATTAGGTAGAACTTTCACAGGAGAGTGTGGTGGTCATGATTTTCTTTTTTCTTCTTTCTTCCTTCCTTCTCTACCCTCAGTTCAGGTGTCCTGGAATAAAATCCAAATAGTGCAGAGGTCTATGATATATTGGTTGGTACTATCAGAAAGTAGCAACAGCTGTCAGAAAAGAAAAACAAGGCCAGTGTGGGGGTGCACCCCTGTAGTCCCAGCTACTTGGGAGGTTGAGGCAGGAGGATCACTTGAGCCTAGAAGTTTGAGGCTGCAGTGAGCCGTGATTGTACCACTGCAGTCCAGCCTGGGAGACAGTGAGACCCTGTGAAAGAAAGAAAGAAGAAAGAGAGAGAGAGAGAAGAAAAGAAAAGAAAGAAAAAAAGGAAAAAGAAAGAAAGCCCAACCTCCTTCCAAAAGGTCATGAGAATCTTGAGCACATATGGTTCTTAGCATGACCACTTGACCTGCAGAGCCCCTGTTATAGAACTCATTTTTATATTTTCCTTAATATAACAGTTAATATAATAGTGTCATTTTTGTTAGTAGTGTCTTTTTGTCATTTTACTTTTTAAAACATTTTATTGAAATACACATACAGGAAAGTGCATGTGTCATAAGCGTGCAAATTGATGAATTCTAAAATTTTGATTGCACCTGTTTAACATCTAGATTGAGACACTGAACATAACTATCAATGAGAAATCTCCTTGAACTCCCTTCCTGTTACTACCCCTGCTCCCGACAAAATCACTCTCTTCTAACAGCAAAACTTTGTGTGACTAATTTTTTTTAATTTAAAAGAATGAAATCATACAGCATGTATTCATTTGCACCTGGTTTCTGGCACCCAACATTATATTTGTGAGATTCATTTGTACAGTTGCGTATTAGTTTGCAGATCCCTCACTCTCATTTCTGTATAATATTATATTGCATAAATATACCATACTTTATCCATCCTACTGTTAAACATTTGTGCGGTTTCCACTTGGGAGCGATTTCAAATAGTGCTGCTATCAACATTCTTGTAAATGTCTTTTGGTGAACACATGCAACACATATATGCATTGTTTTTGGTTCCCAGGAGTGGAATTCCTGGGTCATAAACAATGCATGTGTTCAGGTTTAGTATAGTATAATGCCAAACAGGTTTCCAAAGTGTTTGTGCCACTTTATATACCCACCATTATTGAAAAAGAGTTCTATTTGCTCCACATTGTCACCAATACTTGATATTTTCTGGTTTTTGTTTCTTTTTAACCATACTAGTAGGTGTGTAGTGATATTACAATGTGGTTTTAATTTGCATCTTCCTTATGACAAATTAACCTTAATTTGGTTACTGTAAGGCACTTGGAAATGTGATTTAAATTCATATAAAGATATAGTAGTAAAACGCATACAAGGTTACTTTCATATTTGGAAAGTTTATATAGCATGATTTCTATGTAAGCTTTTGTAGTGTAGTCTGAGTCCATAAATATTGATTACAAAAAACACATCTGTAGATGAGTTACAATACCTCACGTATAATTCCCTATTCGTGTTATATTAGCCCAATATTTTCAAATATACTTTTGCATGCAATTTTCACCTTCTTTTTGAGTAGTCTCAGATATTTTATATGGTTCCAACACAGTCAGTTAGGTTGCCATTGTTTGGAAGCACACATCCACGTATCTGCACCATGATGATATGCCATGCCCATACCCCCATTTTGTATTTTGTCAGAAGTGCATAGCTATCACTAACAAACTTCGCCAGTAGAAATTTACTCCCAATTTCAAATGGACTTATCTTGAATAATCTCTCCACTGAAGCATAACAGTTTTTGAATTCGGTTAGAATAGTTGTTTTTACTATCTTTTAATTTCATAAAAATTTCAAAGTTACTTAATACTTTTATTTAAAAAATGAAACAAAGCTTTTCCTCTCCCTTACCCACATTATGGCCCAGTGGAGGGGGAAAGCATTGGCCCCAGGCCAAAATCATAAAAGTTTTCAATTAACTAATAATAATTGCTGACGTGTTGCCATTTAAATATCCTTGTCTCGTTATCTCTGGTTGCTTTATCAAACCCATAGGTCACTAAAGCCCACTTTTGAGACAAAGACTATTTCTCCCCCAAAAGTCAAGGGAAATATAAAAAATGAAATTAGTGATTAAGGATAGAAGTTAATTAATACAATCATTTTGGCTTAATTATTTAAAGTCCAGTTTTTTTCCTCTAGCAAACCTGAAAATACACTATCCTCCAGCTATCAGAATTATATTGAGATTTATAATTTTTCATTGATGAATTTATAGCCCTCACATATATAAAGGGAAGAAATAGAAAGAAAATCTTGAAGGTAATCCACACAAAAATGGTTATGTGCTGACACATATACATCAATTTTCACATACACACACCCCTGTACTTTTTTAAAAAGGCAGCTTCTTTCATGTTAATGTAATTTTTGTTTCCAGCTAAGCAATCTTAATAATTCTTTCAGAGACATCATTGCCTAATGAGCGATCTTTCTTAATTGTATAATCTTTGATCACCATTTCAAAAACCATTTTATCCATTTTAAGTGTACAATTCAGTGACATTAAATTCACAATATTGTACAGCCACCACCACCATCCATTTCCAGAACTTTTTCATCTTCTTAAGCTGAAACACTGTACCTAGTAACAATAACTTTTCATTACCCACCCTCCCCCTACCCGTGGCAACTAGCATTCTATTTCCTGGCTCTATGAAAATGAATTTGTCTAACCTGTGTACCACATGTCTGTGAAATCATACAGTATTTGTGCTTTGGTGTCTGGCTTAATTCACTTAGCATAATGTCTTCAAGGTTCATCTATGTTGCAGTATGTGTCAGAATTTCCTTTCCTTTTAAGGCTGAATAATTTTTCATTGTATAAATATACTGTGTTTTGTTTATCCATTCATCTGTTACTAGATATTTGGGTTGCTTCCATGTTTGAGCTATTGTGAATAATGCTGCTGTGAACATGGGTATACAAGTATCTGTTCAAGGCTCTGCTTTCACTTCTTTGGCTACATACCCAGAAATGGAATAGCTGGATTGTGTGGTAATACCATGGCTAATTTTTTGAGGAACTGCCCTACTATTTTTCTCAACAATGGCACTGTTTTACATTCCTACCAGCAATGCACAAGGCGAACATTAAATTTTAAACCCATCAACTCTGAATAGCTTTTATACAAATTGTATAACCTTCAGGACCTGCATTTATCTATTTTTCTATATCTATCTATCTATCTATCTATCTATCTATCTATCTATCTATCTATCTATCTATCTATCATCTATCATCTATCTATATCTGTCTATCTACCTACCTACCTATCCATTTCCAGAGATACTTAGAATGAAAACTATAATTTGCAATTGGTGAAAATGCCCTGAATCAGGAGGCAGTTGTGATTGGCACGTACCTAATTGGCCCCTCTTTTGCTATGAGTCTCTTATTCTTCTAAGCAGCCATGTATTCCAGAGAAAGTCCCCAAACAGAACTGCCCAAAATGGCCCTCTATTTGTAAGTTACTCATTTTTGATAATCTAGTTGGATTCTCTTGTTTTTCGTCCTTCTCCTGTCCCCTGATCAATTTTGTCTTTAGTCTTTGAGTACTTTTGCCAACACCCCCTCTAAGAATTTATCCTCTGGCTTTCCTTGTACTCAAGCCTTTTCACACCCTGGGAGGTAAGTTGCTTTCTAAGGACCTTCCAGAAAATGATGAGCATTTGATTAGGATTTGTTCATGATAATGGTTGTGGCCAGTTGAAAGACAAGAGGTTTTTTTAATGCCTCAAATATCTGGGCTGACAGACTTGATCATGTCTGGTTTGGAGAACTGACCATTTTGTCACTTGGAGTGAGGAAGAGGAGGTGGAAGAGGTGGGGGTAGTGCAGGGGTTCATTCTCATCGGAGGACGGGGCTCTCTAGAGTTGAGCCCTCATGTTTATATGAATTGATGCTATAGGAGGAGTCTCCTGCGGGTCCTTCCCTAGCTTCCCCCATGCCTTCTCACAGATTCCTCTTCCTAAGAAGGCTGTGGCAAGAACTGGGAGTTGGAGTCAGAACTGATGTGATTTCCTTCTGTCCTCACTGCCAGCTCCTCCTGAGCCTCTTGCACTGGATCCCCTTCCCCACAGCTTCTCAAGGTTGGAGGGCCCTGGAATTCTGTCCCAAGACCTCTTCTCTGGTCTAGCTGACCTCATTTCCCAGGCAATTTCTACCAGTCCCATGCATTAAATAAACCTGTATGCTAATAACTCCCAAATGCATATCTCCTGTCGTTTTTTTCTGATTCTAAATTTGTTGATCCAACTGCCTACACACTATCTCAAATCAGATGCCTGAGAAGAATGTTAGAGTCAATATGTCTAAAATCAAACTTTTGATTTTTTTCTACCTAAGTAAATGTTCACTTTTTCCTCTCTTCCTAGCTCAGTAAATGGCTCCACCATTTATCTAGCAGCTCAGGCCAAAATTCTTATTGTCATCTTGGATTCCTTTTTTTCCACTGTTATGTCTAATTCAATCTGCAAGTCCTGTCACTTTTACCTTCAAAATACAGCCTAAAGCCTCGACCACTTCTCACCTCCTTGACTGCTAACAACCTTCCCATGTCACTATCAGATCTTTCCTGGATCCTGCACTGGTCCCATAAATGGTTGCAGGGCTTCCTCACTGGGCCCTTTGTAGTCTCATCTCCACAGGCTTTCCAGGATTTGAGAATATTAATCCAGTCAAATCACCCCTGTCCTCATCTCTCTAAGGGCTTCTCATTTTATTCCCAGAAAAAAACCTGAAGTCTTTGTCGTGACCTGCAGGTCACGTAAGGCCCTGTGGACTTGTTCCCGGCAGCCACTCCTGTCTCACCTCCTACTGTTCTTTGTCCCAGTCCCTCTACTATATCCATGCTGGACCTCCGCATGTTCCTCACATACACCCAGCATTCCCACCCCACATTCCTGAAACTTGCTTTCCCCTAATCCTGACTCACGCTTCCCACAGTTTGCATGTGCCTCATTCCCTCACTTTATTTGGGTCTCTGCTCATATGCCACTCTCTCTGAGAGGTCATCTCTCACTCCTTGTGTCAAATCTCACCCTTCTGACAATATAGTAGGTTGTATTTAAGGCCAGGCACAGTGGCTCATGCCTGTAATCCCAGCACTTTGGGAGCCCGAGGCAGGTGGATCACCTGAGGTCAGGAGTTCGAGACCAGCCTGACCAATATGGTAAAACCCCGTCTCTACTAAAAATACAAAAATTAGCTGGGCGTGGTGGTGGGTGCCTATAATCCCAGCTACTTGGGAGGCTGAGGCAGGAGTATCATTTGAACCAGGAGGCGGAGGTTGCAGTGAGCTGAGATTGCACCATTGCCCTCCAGCCTGGATGACAAGAGTGAAACTCCATCTCAAAAAAAAAAAAAAAAAAAAAAAGAAAGAAGAAAAAAGAAATTACCATTTAAAAAAAAATAGAGATGAGGTCTCTCTATGTTGCCCAGGCTGGTCTTGAACTCCTGAGCTCAAGCAATCCTCCCACCTCAGCCTCCTGGACTGCTGAGATTACAGGCGTGAACTACGGCACCTGGCCTGAAATTGCCATTTTTGTAGGTAAAAAAAGGGTAAATATTGTCAATTTCAATTGGTTCAACACACACATATAATGTTACTGTGCTTACCACTGCCTGTCATACTTCCTATATGTATTGGTTTGTTGCTTATTTATTGGTTTATTGTCTGTCTCCTCCACTACAGTATAAGCAGCTTGGGTTGTTCACTTCTAGAGAGCTCCTGGAACAAAGAGACGTTCACAGATTATCTGCTGTAAACTTCTTCCATTTATTGCCCAGTCCTTTGACAAATTAAGCTCATTAAATTGCTGTCTGCTAGTCACACTGGTATTTTTGAAGCCAAACTCTTTTACTTCTTATCAAGATTCATACTCTTTTGTTATCGGGATTTCATTTTGGAGATCCTCCCATCCCTCTTATTCTGTCTTCTCTTTCAGATTATTTGATTATGGGATCAAACTGCAATTTCCTCTGACCTTCTGAGAACTGTGTACCCATTTAGAACCCACATCAGAGCCTTTCCAGAATGGTTTTCATTGGGCATTTTAATCCCCGCTGTGAAAGACATTCTCTGACTTACTGGCTCCAGAGACTGCAGTACTTCTGCTTCAACAACCAGTTCTTCCTGGTAGGTCAGAATTAAATCTAAGAGAGAAGTTCCTTTTGTTTCTTCCTCTTCCTTCTGCAAAATAAAATTATTAGTAAGACAAGGTCAAAAATGCATGTTCTGCTTTTAGAGAAATTAGATTTCCAGCAGAAATGCAGAGAGCTAAGTTCCCATTACATCTTTGACTTGCAAATATGTCAATTTTGTGATTTTTAAAAATGTGTGCCCCATGTTTATTGCAGTGCTGTTCCCAATAGGCAAGACATGGAATCAACCCAAGTATTCATCAACAGACAAATGGGTAAAAGAAAATGTGGTATATATACAAAATGGAATACCATTCGGCCATTAAAAAGAATGAAATCCTGTCATTCACAGCAATACGGATGGAACTGGAGGACATTATGTTAAGTGAAATAAGCCAGGCATGGAAAGTTAAACACCTCATGTTCTTACTCCTATGTAGAAATTTTAAAAAGTTTACTCAGATATAAAAAGCAGGAACAGAGGTTACTAGAGGCTGGGAGGGGTAGGGGAAAGGCAGGATAGGGAGAAATTTGTTAAAGGACACAAAATTACAGCTAGATAGGAGGAACAAATTCTAGTGTTTTATAGCACCGCAGGATGACTAGAGTTAACAATGTATTATATACCTTATTTTTTTTATTTTTATTTTTGAGACAGAGTCTTGCTCTTTCACCCAGGCTGGAGTGCCATGATGCACTCTCAGCTCACTGCAACCTCTGCCACCTGGGTTCAAGCGATTCTCCTGCCTCACCTTCTCAAGTAGCTGGGTTTACAGGTGCGTGCCACCACACCTGGCTAATTTTTGTATTTTTAGTAGAGACAGGGTTTCAGCATCTTGGCCAGGCTTGTCTTGAACTCCTGACCTCGTGATCCACCCACCTTGGCCCCCCAAAGTGCTGGGATTACAGGCATGAACCACCGCATCTGGCTATATACTTTCAAATAGCTAGTAGAGATGGTACTGAATGTTCCCAAGAGAAAGAAGCAATAAATGTTTGAGATGATGGATATGTCCTCATCTGATCACTGCACATTGTATGTATCGAAACATCAGTATGTACCCCCTAAATATGTATAATTATTATGTGTCAATTGAAAATAATTTTTAAAGAATCAGTATAATACCATCATAGAGTTTTAAAAACAGGAAAAAAATTGTCCATAATTTCCCTTTCACCCTAGCACAATTTCTATCATTTCTGTATATTTCTACATAAATGTATAATTTTGCAGTTGAAAATAGTAGAGTATACAATTTTGTACCTTGTTTTATTCACTTATCATCATAAGGTTTTCTTCAGGTAACCACATGGGTTCCTAACTACACAATGGCTGCAGAATATTCTGTCAAGTGGTTGGACCCTAATTTGATAAACTAGTCCCCTAAAGTTATTGTTTCTCGTTTTTGATCACTATAGTGTTCCTTTTTGCATTCGGCTTTTTTCCTGCCTTTGGGTTATTTTATTATGATACAGTCCCAGACCTGAGATTATTGAGTTCAAGGATAGAAACGTAGAGTGGACAAGGCTCCTAACACTGGGTGGCAGGCTGCTTCCCACAAACTGAACCCTATGCCTACTGCACCACTATTCACAATAGCCAAGATATACAGTCAACCACAGTGTCCATCAATAGACGAATGGATAAGAAAATGTGGTACATAGATGCAATGGGGTACTCTTTATCAATAACAAAGAATGAAGTTCTGTTATTCATGGCAGCACAGATGGAGCTGGAGGACACTGTGTTAAGTGGAATAACACCACGACGGTGACCAGAAGTGAGCCCAGGCTCATCCTCTTCACTGCTCCTTCCCCGACACACCTCAGCTGCCTCACTTCCGTTCTCAGCTCCTCACAGGGCAGCCCAGGTGAGCAGTTTTTGACTCTGTCCTATCCTGAAGTGGCAACAGGGACAGTGCCTGGCATCCACCATGGACCATCGAGAGGCAATGAAGAAGTGGTCAGGGCAGAGGTAGAACCACTTATCCATGAGGGCCATGGCCAGCAGCAGCCTGGCCGCCAGGGGCACCTCTTGGCAGGTGAGGCCTCTCCTGCTGTCCTGGGGCTTCTGTTCCAAGTTGATTTCCTCTGTAATTTCCTTCCAGGTGCCCCTTCTCCCAGCTGAGGTCTCCACCCAGGTACCTGGTCAGTCTGTGCTCTGGTTGGCCCCCAGGGACTGGTTTGGAAGCATCCTGGGATTCTGCAACAGTTTTCCATGCAGACTCCCATTTCCTCCTCTTTTCCAATCTACTCTCCACACAGCAAACATGATTGTTTTTCTGCTGCCTCACAGCCCGTAGCCACACTGGCCCTGCATCCACTGCTGCTCCAGGCCTGCATGCACCCTCTGTAATCTTTTTAGGAATATGTTAATCAGAGTTCCATCTTACTTGGCTGATGCTACTTCTGTCATGTCAGGTCTTTCCAAGCCATTTGACAGTGGATAGAATGTTTAGTCACCAATATGACAATGCTTAAGGATTTCCCCAAGGAATGCACACAAAGAACATAACTTGAGTTCCTAATTATACTTGATTTAAAGTGTTGTTTGAGTGCCAGGCTGCAAATGGGGGAAGAGTAGGAATTAAGGGCCTGGATTTGGAGTCAGACATACTCATTTTTTAATCCTACTGCTCCTGTGTGTTATTAGTCAGAAAAACAGAAATCAAGCCAGTAATTTCACAGAAAAGAGCTTCATAGAGGGAACTGGTTAAATTGGTATTGGAGACAAAAAGGGGACAGTGGGCCACCAAAGAAATCATAACTTCAGGAAGCAGCTACTAGCCCCTAGGGTGTTGGGATAACTAAGTTCTTCAAAGACTCAACTTCCTGGTCATAATTTGCAAGGTTGTAAATCCCTACTCTCTTCTTCTCTCGCCCCCTTTTTTTTCCTCCTTTTCCTGCAAATTGTGCATTTACCCTGTTTGGAAAAGTTTAAGTCTTAGCCAATCATGATCAGCTTAGATTGTGCAGTCCAACCCCAGCAAATAGGGGGAAGGACACAGAAACAGGAACTGCTTTAGGGATACAAATCCCTTCTCTCCTTTGTTCGGTGTGCTCTTGCAATTGTGATGGACGTAAGAAGCACTCTTCGGCAGAAGTAAAGTTGCCTTGCTGAGAAACTCTCTGTCTGAGTGCTGGTTCTTCTTTGTGGTGCCGAGCACTTGTTTCCAACAAGGGCAAGTGGAAAGAAGAGAAGAGGATGAAGTTATCAGAACCTAGAGGCTTGGAGTAGAAACCCTTCATAATTGGGACCTGGATTTCTGGGGAGTAGGTGCCAGTGGACTGGTGCTGGTATTTCTGAGGAGTTCATTCTGGGAGGGTAGAAAATGACTGCTGATTGGATAAAGAAAATGTAGTACATATACACAATGGAATACTATGCAGCCTTAAAAAATAATGAGATCACATCTTTTGCAGGAACACGGATGGATTAATTTCCTTAGGAAACTAATGCAGTAATAGAAAACCAAATACCACATGTTCTCCCCTATAAGTGGGAGCTAAATGATGAGTACTCATGGACACAAAGAAGGGAACAACAGATACTGGGGCTTCCTTGAGGGTGGAAGGTGGGAGGATGGAGAAGAGCAGATAAAGGAACTATTGTGTACTAGGTTTAGTACCTGGATAATGAAATAATCTGTACAACAAGCCCTCTAACATGAGTTTATCTATATAACAAACCTGCACATGTATCCTCAAACATAAAAGTTTAAAAAGAAAGACAATGGCTGCTGCTGAGATGAAAAACCATTATTGAGATGATGTAGACAGAAACAGGAGGCAAATAGGAGGGAGCAAGTCTCCTCTCCCTCATCCAGCCTCACTGTCCTTCCGGCATGCCAACAAAACACCAGCCAGCTGACCATACAGAAATGTTTGCAGAATCCCCACCTCGGCATCACAAAGCAGAGTACAAAAGGGCAGGTTGGAAACAGAAAGAAAATGGCTTAATAACCAGTACAATGACCTTAGGTAAATTACATAGCCTCTCTAAGCTTCAATTCCTACACCTGTATAAGCGGGAGAAATACCTCCTCTCAAGGTTATTGTAAGGATTAAGTGAGATAATGGATACAGATTGCTCAATAAGAACATTGAAAGTGGCTGTAGATCTATGTCCCTGATACCCCATCTTTAGCCTCAGCGTGGCAGCCAGAGGGGGACAAGGATAGGGAGAAAGATGGAAAGAGGAGAGAAGAGAAAGTAGGAGAAGGATGAGGGAAGAATGGAAAGAGTGCAAGAGGTACTTGGGACCACCATCAGAGAGAAGGGCAAAAGCCCTGTGGACCAGTCCCGTCTCTTTGGGAAGGCTTTCCCCATTTTGAACAAATTATATGCTCCAGGTGCTTTTAATGACTTCTGGGATTGTTGTGATTTCTGCAAAATCAAGAGAACTAATAAGAGTAGCTGGAGGTATGTGATCATTTTCTAAAAAATTGAAGGCTCAGTAGTTTGGCAAAAGATGACAGCAGGAGGTCTTAATGAGTTAGACCACAGATTAATCTTGCCTTGTTTCTCCTTTAACTGTTTTTTCCCCCTGTGTCTTTGGCTGATTCTAGCAGCTGTTCAACTGTGTAATTAAGTCACTTCTAAGAGAGCCAAGAAGCTGGGTCAGTACTATATGTTCTAGTGATCACTGGCTATCAAGATAAAGCTTGAATTGATATTTTGAGCAGTTATAAAACTCATGCTGCCCCATTTTCACGGAAACTGGCAACTGAAAAAGCTACTGGTATTCAGAACCCTACTGCCATCAACAACTCCAGGGAGGGATAAAATCCAGAACTAGCCTGATGCCTCCAACAATATTTCTCAAATTCTTAAGTTGGTGCAAAAGTAATTGAGGTTTTGGATCGTGCAATTTATATCATTACAAGTAGGCTCAAACACATCTCTATTAATCAAAATAGAAACCATTACAATCAACACATTTTTGCTAATGAGAAATAAGTTTATGTCTGTAGCATAAAAATGTGTGCTTTGGGATTAGACAAACTCTAGGAGAGCATTTTCTGCATCCTGCTGGTTGTGGAAGCGTTTTCCCTGCAAAAAGTTGTCGAGATGCTTGAAGAAGTGGTGATTGGTTGGTGAGAAGTCAGGTGAATACAGCGCATGAGACAAAAGTTCACAGCCCAATTCGTTCAACTTTTGAAGCGTTGGTTGTATGACGTGCAGTCGGGCGTCGTCACGGAGAAGAATTGGGCCCTTTCTGTTGACCAATGCCGGCTGCAGGCGTGGCAGGTTTTGGTGCATCTCATTGATTTCCATTTTTTTTTCTTTCCAGAAGCTGTAGTGGATCAGACTGCAGCAGACCACCAAACAGTGACCACATTTTTTTGATGCACCTTTGGCTTTGGGAAGTGCTTTGGAGCTTCTCTTCTGGGTCCAACCACTGAGCTGGTTGTCACCGGTTGATGAACAAAATCCATTTTCATTGCATGTAAAAATCCAATGGACAAATGGTTCATTGTTGTTGCATAGACTAAGAGAAGATGACATTAAAAACGATGATTTTAAAAAAAATTTTGCTCAGCTCATGGGGCACCCGCTTATCGAACTTTTTCACCTTTCTAATTTGCTTCAAATGCCGAGCAACATAGAATGGTTGGCCTTGAGTTCTTTCGCAACTTCTCATGTAGTTGTAAGAGGATTAGCTTTGATGGTTGTTTTCAATTGGTCGTTGTTAACTCCCAATGGCCAGCCAGTATGCTCCTCATCTTCAAGGCTCTCCTCTCCTTTGCAGAATTTCTTGACTCACCACTGCACTGTACATTCATTAGCAGTTCCTGGGCCAAACATGTTGTTGATGTTGCGAGTTGTCTCCACTGCCTTATGACCCATTTTGAACTTGAATAAGAAAATTGCTCAAATTTACTTTTTGTCTAACATCATTTCCATAGTCTAAAATAAATAGCAAGTAATAAGTCATTAGGAAAAAAACATAAAGCAAGAAATGCACATTAAAATCATGTATAACATAACCACATTTAAGAATGTACTCCAATATCAAATGGCAAATTTCAACAATGCAAAAACCACAACTACATTTGCACCAGCCTAATAGCTAGGAATGAGAAAAACACACAGGATAAAATATAGTCTAAGAAATGGAAAATGTTACTGTTCACTCTATTCCACCTGACAGGAAGAATCTTCACATCCCACTTGGAGGTGTGCCCCTTTGCCTTTATCCTTATTTCCTTCCTGGAGATTGTATATAAATTCCTTATAAATGAAAAAGAGTCACTTTCTGAAAGTGTAAATTGAAATGTGCTGGCTGTATAAACTTATCAAATTAGTTTTGCTGTTGGAGGAAATCTTAATTAAAAGGCTGCTTTGAAATAAGGAAGTGTAATAAAACTTTTTCATTTTGTTTGCTTTCACGCCAGCCACATTCACTTTTATGATCTAATTTTTATTTTTCTTATTTAATGGATGACATTAGATTTGTCTTCTCAGCAGGTTCATTTTCAAAAAGTTAATGAAGTCAAGCTAAGCATATATGGTAGATCATTAGGGTTTCTGCTTACAACCACCAATATCCCAGAGTCTTTGATTCCACTTTCTGTTTGGGGACACGATGGGATTTATCAGAAAAATGAATTCCTCTGTCTAAATACAGAGGACATAGCCATGTCCTCTGAGTCATGTATTATGAAATCACTTGGGAACTATCAGAATTACAGAGGAAATAGCACCCCGTCCATCTTCCTCCAAATGAGTAAATTTGCCATGAGATCGGGTTTTTTGTGGCTTTACACAATAAAGAATTGAACAAAAGTAAGATTTGATCTATGAGAATAAAAACTTGAGAATTTTTAAATTGGTGTGTAGTAACCCAGTCTTATTAGGGGTTAGGGATCAGCGTTTTAAGCATTTGTTGAAGGCTGGTAACACTTAACTTTTTATAAAATCTTTTTCTTTGTTTAAAGGTGAGATTTGGTCCTCCTTTTCTCATGTGAAGCTTCTTATGGAAAGAGCATGGGATCTGGGGTCTAAAGGCCTTGGTTAGTCTGCTATTTCCAGCCAAGATGGAATAACAGGAATGAGATTTAAAATTCCTACCTGAAACAACCACAAAACTAGGGGTAAAAAAATGAAAGAATGTTTTTCAAAACATAGAAAATAGGAAACAGAGTTCTGTGACACTTGAGAGATGGTAAAAAAAATGAGGTGAGCCTTACAATCTATAGAGTCAGTGCAATTCTAAGTAAAAATCTCAGAAATTTTTAAATAGAAATCGACAAGATTTGTACAGAAATGCAAAGGACCAAAAATATCAAAACAACTTTGAAAAAGAACAGCAAAGTTGGAGGGCTTATCTACCTGATTTCAAAACTACTTATTATAATGCTATAGTAATCAGTATGGTATTGGCATAAAAATAAACAAATAGATCAATGGAACAGAATAGAGATTATAATAATGGAGTTATACATATCTGGTCAATTGACAGTTGACAACAGTGCAAAGGAAATTCAGGGGAGAAAGGATAGTCTTTTCAATAAGCGGTGCTGAAAAAAGTAGATATCCATTTGCAAAAAAAGTAAATAAATTTTAAAAACTCCAATACACATCTCACATCATATAAAAAATTAATCAGAATAAATCATAGACCTAAAAGCAAAACCAAAACTACAAAACCTTTAGAAGAGCATATAGGAGAAAATCCCTGTGACCTTGGGTTACAAAGACTTGTCAGATACAGAACTAAAAACGTGATCCAAAAAAATTTTTTGGTAAATTAGACATCATTAAAATTTGAAACATCCACTCCTCAAAAGACATTATTAAGAGAATGAAAAGGAAATCTACAGAATGAGAAGAAATATTTGAAAAAATCACATATCCGATAAAATATTTATATATGAATATATAAGGAATTCACAAAACTCATTAATAGGCCAACGAACAACCCAATTTTTGTAAATGGGCAAAAGATCTGAACAGACACTTCACTAAAGAAGATATTTGAATGACTAATAGGCACATGAAAATATGTTCAACATCATTAGTCACTATGGAAATGCAAATTAAAATCACAATGAGATGTTACTACCTATTATATTGTCTAAAATGGAAAAGACTAACCATACCAAGTATTGGCAAGGATGTGGAGTATACATGTATGAAATTCTCATACATGCTGGTACGACCACTTTGGGAAGACAGTTTAGCTGTTCGTGAAAAATCTAAACATATACTGATCAAATAATGCAGACATTCCATTTTTAGATTTTTACCCCAAAGAAATGAAAACTTAGGTCTGCTGCAAATATTTTCACATCAGTGTTTATAGAAGCTTTATTCATTATAGCCCCAAAGTAGAAATAATCTAAATGTCCATCATCAGGAGAATGAATAGTGGCATACCCATATAAAGACATATTCCCTAACGATAAAACGGAATAATACACAAAACAACATGAAAGAATCTCATGATAATTATGCCAAATAAAGCTAGATAAAAAAGCATATACACTGTATGTTTCCATTTATGTAAAATTTGTATAAAATGAAAACTATACTGACAGCAGATCAACCGTTGCCTGGGGATGGCAGTGTGGGGGTAGAGATTGGGGGATTCCAAAGGGGCATGAGGAAATGGATGGGATAAAGGATATGTTCATTATCTTGATGTGTTCATTTTCTTGACTGTGGTGCTGGTATCACGGGTTTATACTGTCAAACTGATCAAAGATCAAATTTTGTATTTTAAATATGTGCATGCAGTCTATTGTATGTCAATTATACTTCAATAAAGTCGTTTAAGAAAAAGGCCTGTCTTCAAGTCACAGTTGTGTAATCTCAAACAAGTGTTTTCACCTCTCTGCACCTGAATTCCCTCAAGGGTCAAATGAGGAGAATAACGCACACCTCACAAGGTTGCTGTGCCAGGCTAGATTTTGTAGCAACAGCCCTGAAAAAAAGCACTAAATCAACACCATGGAGAGCGTCTTGTCTTCCCTGTAAGGAACTTAATTTTCCCATTGATCCCTCAGCAGAATGGCAGTGTTCCCTCTCTAGGTCGTCCCTTTTATCTTCAGAAATCAAAGAACACGACTTTTGAAGCTAGAGTCGTTAGATCTCTTAAATGCCTTTAGAAACAACGTTAGATGGGGAAAAATGAGAACACACAGGAAATTAAAAAGCAACAGCATAAGCATCTGTAGCTTTGTTGAGCACTTGTGAAAACTGGGCTTGCCCTACCATCAAAGGACACAATAAATTTAAGCCATCTGACCTATGTGTAACCCCTGCACACACACACATGAATATATGTATCATATTCATATGATACACAATTATGAAAGGAAAATAAATTTAAAAAATAAACCACAGCCGGGCACGGTGGCTAATGCCTGTAATCCCAGCACTTTGGGAGGCCGAGGCAGATGGATTACGAGGTCAGGAGTTCAAGACCAGCGTGGCCAACATAGTGAAACCGCATCTCCACTAAAAATACAAAAATTAGCCGGGCGTGCATGCCTGTAGTGCCAGCTACTCCGGAGGCTGTAGACCCAGGCATGGTGGTGCATGCCTGTAGTCCCAGCTACTCCGAACGCTGAGGAAGGAGAATCGCTTGAACCTGGGGAGGTGGAGATTGCAGTGAGCCAAGAGTGCCCCTCTACACTCCAGTTTGGGCAACAGAGTGAGACTTCGTCTCAAATAAATAAATAAATAAATAAATAAATAAATAAATAAATCGCATATGCTTTAGAGTCAGACCTTGAATCAGATCCTGACTCACTGGCTCCGTGACACCTTGGACAGCTCCCTCAATCGTGCTAAGCCTCAGTTTTCTCACTTGTAGAACACTATCCTGGAGTAAGAAACTGGAAAAACAAACAAACAAACAAAACCATGTAAAATACCTAGGACAGTATCTGGCACAGGATGGTGCTCAGTGAAACAGCTTCCCTAAGGTAACACACCAGATTGTGATCACACTTGAATTCAAACCTCCTGGTCCCAGCTCAATAATTTTTCTATTATCCTCTGTTGCTAGTTTACCTGGGCAGTCTGCGGCAGAGGGGCAATTAGATACCGGGTGTCTTAACTCTCAGTCTGGTGTTGTTGCCATTGCACAAGGTCATTTTTTAAAAATCACCACTAATGAGAATCTATTAATTAGGGGGAAAATGGCACCTAGAGATGGAATCATACTGGTTGAGGGACCAGGGAAAATCCCTTTGGACCTTATTCCAATGCTACTAATTACTACCAGGTCAGTCCCCAGTGTGACACCTGTCTCTCCACTGGTCATTCACTGTTTGCCATTGTCCCTGCAGCGGAACCCTTTCCAGAGCTTTCTACCTGGAAACCGCGTCACCCCCGCCACCTACGCCCTCCGCCTCCGCCACCCCAGCACTGGACTGGGCGGGATGCTGGGAGTACATAATTGTTGTTGTGGCGGCTCTCAACCACAAGATGGCAGCACATGACTCTCTTTCAGAAAAGAAACCCGCAGCAGGGGAATTTTGCAACCTGGCACGTTTCAATTAAGATGAAAATATATTTTTAGAAGTTGCCTCCGTCACCCTTCAAATGGTAAGCATAAACCAAAGAACACAAAAGAAGACTGCTAAGGCATGAGGATTAGGGATGAAGGGAAGACTAGAGTAGACAGTCCCTGTAGAGGTGCTTGGAAGCTGTAGTATTTGCCTTCTTGGTGTTTGCACTAGGTCTTGTTGCTGCTCTCTTCTTTGTTCACATTCTTGCCAGAGCTCATAACTCCAAAATGAACTATCCTAGGGGTCTCTGCCCTTGATCGAGTCTATCTGAGCCTTGACCAGGCTTTAAAATTCTGAATTCCTCTATTTCCATAAAGATGTGAGTGTATTCCTTATTTCTTTTCCCATAATATCAAGGGCACGGGTTTTTTGTTGTTGTTGATGTTGTTGTTTTTTACATTTCTCTGCATGTTCTCTGCTGCTGCACGTCCACCTCTGACATCATTTATTGTTGTGATTATGCCGGTATCAGGAGATGGAGTGGATTTTATTCTCCATCCCACCTCAGACACACCAACGTCTGAGCTAAAGTAGTCCTAGCTACCTCAGCACGTCGGCCCCAGGTAGCCCTCTGCTGATGGGTTCTCATCTTCTTTCCAAGTTCTTCCTTCTCACCTGGAATGCAAACACCTGTGAAGGGCAGAGTGTGGCACCTAAAGCATTTTAAACTCCTCCTTGGGAGCTCATAAATCCTTTTTTTTTTTTTTTTTTGAGATGGAGTCTCACTCTGTCACCCAGGCTGGAGTGCAGTGGTGTGATCTCAGCTCACTGCAACCTCTGCCTCCTGGGTTCAAGCAATTCTCCTGCCTCAGCCTCCCGAGTAGCTAGGATTGCAGGCATGAACCACCACGTCTGGCTAATTTATTATTATTATTTTTTAGTAGAGATGGGGTTTCGCCATGTTGACCAGGCTGGTTTCAAACTCCTGACCTAAGGGGATCTGCCCGCCTTGGCCTCCCAAAGTGCTGGGATTACAGACGTGCACCACCACACTTGGCTAATTTTTGTATTTTTAGTAAAGACGGGGTTTTACCATGTTGGCCAGGCTGGTCTCAAACTTCTAACCTCAAGTGATCCAACAGCTTGGCCTCCCAAATGCTGGGATTTCATAAACCTCATGTTTCAAGCAAGAGAATATTTTGATTACCTAAAGTAATTAGAAGCCCGGAGCTTAAATTGGGAATCATCATCTTTCCTATTAGGTCTTGAGGAAATGTGATACAGACGCATAGACAAATAATCAGAATATAAACTCCTGAGGGAGTGGAGAGAGTTGGTTAGTGATGATTCCTAATGAAGAAGTGAGTAGGGGCTAGCTAGGCTTAGGTGGAGGCGGGGCGCTGGGGTCAGGAAAGACATTCTCCTTAGCAGTACCTGAGGGGTGGAAATGAGAAACAGCGAAATGCAAGCAAGCAACCATGGGCAGCTCTGTCCTGTGAGAGAGTAAAGGACAGAGTCAGTAATGGATAGGCTCTTGCCATAGGCAGTATAAATCATAGGGTGCCTTGTACGCCATACAAAAGGGCTGGGCCTCCTGCTCTAGGTGGTGGATGGTCGCCCAAGGGTTTGGTGAAGACAGTTCATATTTCAAATAGATTGCTGAACCCTTAAGGTGGAGGAGATATTTAGGAAGGCTATTCCTGTAAGTAGGGAACCAATGAGGGGCACGGTTGCAGTAATGCAGGAAAGAGACAAAAGGGGTCAGAGTCAGGATACGGGACAAGATACAGAGGGGCATTTAGGAGCCCACTCAGGAAGACCCCATCAACTGGTTGGATGTAAAGCTGAGGAAGTAGAGACGGGGACAGTGATTACATTCTGCATGGCGCTGGATGGGAAGAGGAGAGAGGTGAGTGATGGGGTGGGGCTGGTGAAGTGGAGCTAGTGGAGTGGCGACTGGGCAGGGCTGAGCTGGGTATGGGGAAAAGGAAGCTCTTGTTTTGTTGTGTTTTGGGGATTGTTTAGAACAGGAGGGCCCTTGACACATTTAGGGACTGAGCAGGGGAGAAACAAGTAGAGTGTGATAAATTGAAGGTGCAGGAGAAAGATGAAGAGGCATGGTCCTAAGAGGGCTGGAGGAGACTCAGGGGAGGAGCATGGGCTTTGCAGGAGAGTGTGTGCCTTGTTTCCCTGAGACTGGAGGGAAGACCATCAGGCTGGGTGGATGGGCAGACATGACTTTGTTAAGTGAGAGGGCAGGAAGTGGACTCTCGGCAAAAGAGCAGCAGAAAAAAGATTAGAGGTGGGAGAACTTGGAGAACTGTGTAGCCTGGTGGCCACCGGCACAGACTCTGGAGTCAGGCTGACTTAGATTGCAGTGCCAGCTCCACCACTTACTGGCCATTTGGCCTTCGGCAAACTATCTGATCTTTCTAAGGACTCAGTTTCCTTATAAAATGGGGATGATAAGACCTCCCTCATAGGATTATTGCGAGAACTAAATGAGATTCCATGCACTCTCTGAAGGAGATTGACAATGATGAAGACCGTACAACAAATCGAGAAGCTAAATATGCCAGACAGATGCATGGTCTAAACAGTTTACATGTCTTTCGATTGCCTCCCACAAGACTGAAAATAACTTGAGGGTAGCGGTCATGTGTCTTGCTTTTCTTGGTCTTCCTGGCATTCAGTGCAATGCCTGCTTCATCAAGGGCTCTCAGTCAAGTTTGTTAAATGACTGAATAAATCAATTGCACAGTCAACCCAACCATAGCTCCAGCTCCCAACTGCCAGACTGTGCACTTCCCATTCTACCGCACTACCTTTCTTGGTCCAGCCTTAACGTCTCTGTTTACCAACATTGTTACACTATTTGTGATTACTAAAGAGTAACAGTTCCTTGAATTGGGCACTATATTTTGGTTCTGGAAATGCAAAAGCACATTATTGTTTATCATGGAAGTCAGGTGATCTAGTTCTGCTAGTTAATTGACTAATTAACTACTAATTAGCTAATAATTAATTAAGTTAATTAATTCCTAAGAATTAAAAAGGAAAGGAGAGGGTGATGTATTGCCAGAGAGGCTTCTCTAAGTGTTTTTATGGCCATTTTCATCCTGTGTGTGACTGAGCTTTAGCACGTTGACCAGGTTAAAGATCTGGATGCCAGAAAAGCCACACCTGGGCCTGGTGGGGCAGAGAAAGGGCTGCTGCAGCCGTGGAGCCAGCGCTCTCAGGCCTCAGCGGTTTCAGGTGCCCCAGCCAAGCGAGAGGCAGAGTGGGTGCTTGGCTGCTGAGAGAAGGTCAAGACACGAATAATGGAGGCCACAGGCACACCTTCCAGAGCTGTGTCTGCTTGCTAGGCTTTTCAACCTTGGCCACCCCACCTTTAACAACAACAACAACAAAAACCTTTAAAAACATGAAAAGACCCAACATCTCCTTCCTTGCCCATCTCTCTCTCTCTCCTCTGCCCCCTCCGATGAAATGCAGCAATGCAGCTAAAATGCTCCCACAAACGTTCAGGTACAGGGGAGCTGTCAAGATCAGTGTGCCACGGAGGCAAAACAAGGAACTTGGAAGAGCCGTAAACTGCACACCATTCCCTTCTCAAATAACCCCAGGCTTAGCAAAGGAGCCTCTGCGAGTAGAGATGGAGTTTGTAAGGATTAAATTTCCTCCTCCCCCAAGCCCCCAATCGCAAAAAGCCAAACTTTCTGGGTTCTTCCTACCAAACGACTCCCTTCTGACCACCAGAGGTCAGGCTGCAGTTAGGAACAGGCAGTAGGTCCCCAAAGGAGAGCTCTGGCCTAGTTCCTCCCAGGCTCTCTGGGGCACGCCTGGAGCTCCCCTAGACGCACCCAAGCTCGCCCAGCAGGGGCCTGTGGATTCCTTTCTCCTCTGTAATGGACACGGGCAGGCACACCAGAAGCTGCCTGGAGTGTGATAAACTGAAGGTGCAGAAGGAAGATGAAGAGACAACATCTAAGAGGGCTGGAGGAGGCGCAGCGGAGGAGAATGAGCTTCCTGAATGAGTCATCCCCCACTTCCACTTACTAGGTTTGAGAACCACTCACCTAAGAATCCCGCGAAGCAGGGAGCTGATTAAAAAGCAGATTTGGCCGGGCACGGTGGCTCACGCCTGTAATCCCAGCACTTTGGGAGGCCGAGGCGGGTGGATCACGCAGTTAGGAGAGCGAGACCATCCTGGCTAACACGGTGAAACCCCGTCTCTACTAAAAATACAAAAAATTACCCGGACGTGGTGGCGGGCGTCTGTAGTCCCAGCTACTCGGGAGGCTGAGGCAGGAGAATGGCGTGAACCCGGAAGGCGGAGCTTGCAGTGAGCGGAAATCGCGCCACTGCACTCCAGCCTGGGCGACAGAGCGAGACTCGGTCTCAAAAAAAAAAAAAACACAAACAAACAAAAAAGCAGATTCCTGGGCTCTGTTTGTGAAGGCCAGTTCTGCAGGTTGGGAATTGGGCCCAATGTCCTGCGTTTTATGCAAGCTCTTTGAGAGGTCCTGACGTTGGTGGTGCACGGCTATACTTTGAGCAGATAATGCTTTAAGCAGTTGCTCAAACCTGGGGGCAGTCGCTAAGCACAGACTTTAGTTTCGTGCAATACCTGAGACTCGAGCAGGCAGATGGGATTAGGCCTACGTACCCTGCTACCTCAGGCCTGTAGGCCATTTAATGCATGCTTGCTGGAACACCTGAAGTGAGGCAGCTATTCCTGGCCCCATCCACTCCCAAGCTGGGAGGAAGGAAAATTCGTACTGCTCTGTGCAGGATGAAGACCATTGCAGGCTGGCCCTGCCATCTCCGGATGCCTTCCTACTCCACGTTCCTTCTCATCATTTCTGAGCACTGGTTTCCTTATTCTGTCCCCTTTGATGTGCCTCCATCCTCCTCATTGCTCAGAAAAAGCATCCTGGATTTAGAGGTAGTTAAGCTCCCTTCCCAGGATAATCGTTGCTTGTTGTCCTTCCTTGGTGCTAAGATACAATCTGCCACATGAGCACCTCGATGTACTAGGAGCTTTTCAGAGAGGAGTGGGAATGAAATATGACATTAAATATCCATATCCAATGGAAGATGCAGCCCCCTTCCAGAATCGATAGAAAGTGCATTTTAGCATTGAGGAAGTTTTCTCTCCTCTTCTAATGATCCAGTGTTACTGTATTCATTCAACCCCAGTTCATTGAGTGCCTGCTGAGCCAAGAACCTGCCCTAAGTGCTAGCGTATGTTAAGCTAGATTAAGCTAGATGGACAAGGGTCTCACCTTCACAGGTCCACATTATGGTATAGGACGCAGGCAAAGAATAATCAGTAAGTGAATTAGTGAATCAGAGTTGTGATTGCTGGTATTAACAAATAAACAGTTCTGTGATAGAGACACAATGGAGAACCAATTGTGGAATGGGTGGTCATGGAAGAACTTTCTGGGGAGGAGATGTGGAGCTGAGGTCAGAATGAAGAGTACAGGTAAGGCACCCACCGCGATGTGGGGAGTAAGAGCCACCCCCTCGCCCCCCCCTGGCTCTTAGGATCCACATGGCAGGGGGGTGAGGCCCCCCCGCGATGTGGGGAGGAAGAGCCACGCCCTCTCCCCCCCTGGTTTTTACGATCCACGGTGGACTCACAGCCTGTTTACGATATTGTAATATCATCTCCCCCTCTGGAAATTATGAACTATTTCACAGACGGGTGTACACCCTCACTGTACAGAGGGTGTACACCCGTCTGTATTGGGAGTAATGTCAGCCTCTTCCTCCCTGAGTATGAAGAACAGTATCACAGGGGTGTTTCTTCTCCCTACGATATTGGGTGTCATACCCTCCTCTCCCACGTTGCAATTAGAAACAATATCAGTGGGGGCATGTCCACCTTCTGTGATATTTAAAGTAATATCATCCTCTTCCCTCCAGGATCATGGGAACAATATCCCTGGGGGGTGTACACTTTCTGCGATATATGAAGTAATATCACCCCCTCCGCCTTGGAATATTATTAAGGACCATCTCACACAGGGTTGTATACTTCCTGCTATATTGGGAGTAATATCAACTTCTCGGCCTCTGAATATTAGTAACAATATCACACGGTGGGTATATACCTCCTGCTCTATTATAGGGAGTAATATCTATCTATTATGAGGAGTAATATCCTCTCCCTTTCAGGATATTAATAACAATATCACAGGGTGGGTGAACACAGCCTGTGATGCTGGAATTATTATCATCCTCTCCCCCTCGGATACTAGGAACAATATCACAGAAGAGGTGTTCACTCCCTGCGATATTGGGAGTAATATCATATGCTTCTTCCATGAATATTAGGAGCAATATCACCGGGTGGCTGTACATTCATTGCTATGTTGGGAGTCATGTCATACTCTACCCCCGGATATTAGGATCAGTGTCACAGGGTGAGTGTACACCTACTGCGATATTAAAACTAATATCATGCTCTCCATCCCTGGATATTAGGAACAATATCACAGGTAGGTGTACACCCCCTGTGGTATTAGGAGTAATAATATCATTATTAGACATCAGTCTTAATAATAATTATCAATGGTAATATTAATAGTATAACGTTATTAATCATTAATGATTATTTTACATATATGATTCTGCATGATTAAAATTATTACTATTAATGCCATTTTTCAATATTAGTTATTAATCTTAATTATTGTTTTATTACCAACATCACTTATGATTGATTTAAGTAGCATTAATTACTGCTATCATTATTTTATTATTAATAGTGATATTGCTATTATTAATAGTAATCATTAATATTTTTAATCCATATTAACTTTTACTATCTCTATTGCAATTATTAATATTGATGATTACTATTGTTATTATATTTATTAATATTAATAATTAAACTGTTCCTGATTGAGAGTAATAATATTACTCTCAATATCGCAGGGAATGTAACTCCCCCACCCCCCATAAATTGTTCCTAATATGCAGCGGGGTAGAGGCTGATATTACTCCCAATATCACAGAAGGTGCACACACACCTGTGATATAGTTCCTAACATCCAGCGGGAATGAGGCTGATATTACTCTGGATCTCTCAGTGGGTGTACACCTGGCATCCCAGCACAGGTGCAGAAATTTCACTCACTGCTTGAGTCAATATTTATTGGGCACCCTTTCTATGTGGCGTTGTGCTAGTTCCTCAGGATGAAGCTGAGAATGAGGGAGATATGGCTTCTGCCCTCATGAAGTTTATAACCTGGTGCATTTTTTATTTCATGAAAGCTAAAACTCTGCCGACCCTCAATTTCTAAAGGCCTGGATCTTCTTCATCATAGAAAATCTATTCTGGGCCAGGTGCTGTGGCTGACGCTTGTAATCTCAGCACTTCAGGAGGCTGATGCTGGCGGATTGCTTGAGCTTAGGAATTCAAGGCCAGCCTGGGCAACATGGTGAAACCCTATCTCTACAAAAAGTGCAAAAATTAGCTGAGTATGGTGACACATGCCTGTGGTCCCAGCTACTCAGGAAGCTGAGGTGGGATGATTGCCTAAGCCGGGGAGGTTGAGTCTTCAGTTAGCCCAGATAGCGCCACTGCTCTCCAGCCTGGTCCACAGAGTGAGACCCTGTCTCAACAAAAAAAAAAAAAAAAAGAAAAGAAAAGAAAAGAAAAAATCTATTCTGGATTTTGAATTAGGGTGGCTTTGGTGGGGAGGGCTTTGTGACTACAAATACCAAAACCCAAAAGGAAAATCAGCGATGCAGGTCCCAGGCAGCTGCATACAGCATCTAGTGGCTCCAATTTTAAAAATCCATCTACCATCTTCCCCCTGTTTTGGAGGGGAAAGCTTTCCCTTAGCTCTCTAACATTCTCCTCATGCTATCCCAGTATTCTGTGTTCTGGAAAAGAAATTCACTTCTAAAAGCAAAGCTCTATTTTCAGCCCATTCAGGTATCTTCATTTTTGGTAGCATGTCTTGGTGTTGAGCAAAAGCACAGCAGCTTGGCCCTTTGATGTTCCCCACAACACACCTTCTACATCTTGGAGGCTGTGGGAGGAGCAAGAAATATTTGTCTTTGAACCTCTGAGTTGCCCTTCAGAGGTTCTCACTGAAGATGAATGATGAGAATAAAAATGGCAATAATCTATGTGAAGCTTTGCTACAGCCCCTCCTGGGAAGCACCTACTTCTCTGCTAGCATGAATTTATTACTGACAGATGCCGTCAACACCCTAGCAAAAAGCATATTTTTAACAATATTCTCTCAGACACTGGGTTTCAGAAAGTTCTCTTTGCATCTGAAATTCTAATGAAGGGGGATGAAGAGAAAGAGCTCAAATAGGCAGAGGGTTGCCTTGGGAAATGGGCAGGATGGTCTGGAACTGGCACAGCTGGCTCCCAAGGGTGGTCAAAGAATGAACGGGTGCATCAGAAACCTCGGCCTTACCCTCAGAGGTTCTGATCAGTAGATGTAGGCTGAGGCCCGGAAATAAATCTATTTATTTATTTAGCTTTAGCAAAGCTCCTCTGGAGCTTCCGAGAATCGTTGAAGTTTATAAACCCTAGAACTCGGGGCTAGACTGATCAACAATCTCCTGATTAGCCTCTCCTGCCTTCCTGACTACAAAACTCCCTGCCCTGTGTGTCTCCACCCCCTCCCTCTGAACACCAGCCTCAGGTTTGGTCTTTCACTCCACTTTTTGTCATTAGCCCCTAGAGGCCTGTGGCTGAAACTGGAGTCAGCCCCAGCCCCAGTGCCAGATGGAACAATTGACTTGGGCCATTTCAACAAAGGCTTTGGGTTACCAGGCACCCATCTGCTGGCTGTTCTCGCCAAAGAAACGGGAGTCAGATCACTCTCACTGGGTGTCAACCCCACGCGTCCCCGTGTGCAGGGAGGAAGAGGATCCGCCTCACCTTCTGGCGCCTTCACTACAAACAGCTCCCAGACGGCTCCCCAAAGCCTTCCCGTGAATAGCCTAACACCTCCCAGAAGAGCCTGAGTGTGTTGTCGGCAAGAGCCCACTCCAAAGGAACATCAGCCTCCCTCTTCCATTCCATCTCCTGGCTGGGCGCCCACATCCTCTGTTCATTCAAGACAAATTTAGCAGCCCACTCCTTAAAATAGAGACCGAACACCCACTCATCCCCACTTTCTTCCATTTGTTGGTGCTTTTCTTTTTATGGCTTCCAGGAACCCAGGGTTATTAACAGGAGTCTATGCTAGTGACCAAAATAGTTTTTATCTTCTTGTTATAAAAAGGAACTTTTTATTTTTATCCAACACATCTACACAACTTAAAAGTTAAATATAATACAAAGCCTCAAACAAACAACAACAAGAAAACAGTTTTCTCTTCCTTCTTTCCCTAAACACTAACACTTTCAACTCTTGAAGTGTTTTTTAGCAGAAATGCATTAACCTCCATATTTCTAGGTAATAGTCATATTTGTGTACTGTTTCTTTATGCTCTTTCAATTTGGGACATTATCAACTTCCTACCGTGGAAAATGACAATATAGCACTTTTACACACATTTACTCTTCTCAAACTATCCACATAGAATTTCCCTTCTTTCCCCATATTTATGTTATATTTGTAAGTTTTAATTTGTTTAATTTGTAACTTTTAAAGTTATAATGTAACTTTTAATATATTGACATTATAATAGTGTTTACATTATTTTTTTTAATATATTTTTTATTATTATACTTTAGGTTTTAGGGTACATGTGCACAATGTACAGGTTTGTTACATATGTATCCATGTGCCATGTTGGTTTGCTGCACCCATTAACTCGTCATTTAGCATTAGGTATATCTCCTAATGCTGTCCCTCCCCCCTCCCCCAACCCCACAACAGTCCCCGGAGTGTGATGTTCCCCTTCCTGTGTCCATGAGTTCTCATTGTTCAATTCCCACCTATGAGTGAGAATATGCAGTGTTTGGTTTTTTGTCCTTGAGATAGTTTACTGAGAATGATGTTTTCCAGTTTCATCCATGTCCCTACAAAGGACATGAACTCATCATTTTTTATGGCTGCGTAGTATTCCATGGTGTGTATGTGCCACATTTTCTTAATCCAGTCTATCGTTGTTGGACATTTGGGTAATAGTGTTTACATTATGACTGTACAAGTCTTGTTCATTGTTAACCCATGTATTATACTATGATTTTATGTTTTTCTTCAACATTTTGTTCTCAGAGTTAATAACCTCCTCTTTTTGCTTGCTCAGTTATTCTATGTAGGCATCAGCAACTTTTCCCACTTTCTTCAAAGAACTGTAAAACCTCTCTTTTTCTAAAAAGTCTATGGAAGGTTTTATGGTCTTTTCTATATCTTTAGTATTTAACATTGTATGATGTTGTGTCCTGGATTGGTCTTTATTCCTCATTTCCTAGGCGTTGCTTGCATTGTTTTTGTTTGTTTGTTTTTCCAGTTTGCAAATGCATGGCTTTCAGTTCTGAGGAATTTCCTTGTAAGATTTTTTTCCTCTATTTTTTTCTGCGTACATAAGCTGCCTCCCTGTCTCTATGTATGCATGTATGTAATATTTGCACCCTAGATGTTGGGAATCTCTCATTTCGTATCCTTTCCGTTGTCCATCTCGTTGTCTTTTTGTTCTGCTTTCTGAGAGATTTCCTTTATCTTCCAGTTCTATCACTGGAACATTTATTCTGGCTATTATATTTTGAAGAGCTCATAATTCTCTCTATCTATATAGCAATCCTCTCCAATTTTCTGAGTGCAATATTTTCTATCTCTCTGACAATATTATTATGAGGTTCTTTTCTCCAAAAGTTTTTTTACTTTCTGCATAATTTCTGCTTTTTTTTTTTCCTGAGAAGATGGAGTTCTGTTTTTTTTTTTTAAAGGCAAGTTCCCTTTCCTCTCTTTTCTTTAATACTCCCTTCTTCAGAGTTACCAATGGTTTAGTTTGTCGGATGTCTTTCAAGGTCATTTTTCAGGCACTTACATTTAAACATACACATATAATTATGTATCTTCTGTTTTTTCATACTACACTAGTGAACTGCATCTTGTCTTTCTTTTTGTACATAACAAATGCTGAAGATATTTTAACGTCTGTACATCTGAACCATTCATTATTTTTAACTCCTTTATTATTTTTAACTCCATAATAAGATTGTGCCAATATTTATTTGACACTTAGATTGTATAACATGTTTCTCTTTTCAAATCGATACTGTTCAATTTTTATGTTTATTTCTATAGGATAAATATTTAGAAATCAAACTGCTGAGTTGCAAGGTAATTTTATTCAAAATTTTGGTAGAAACTACCAAATCGTCCTACAAAAATGCAGTATTAATTTACACTATGATAAAAAATTATGAAGCTATTTCTTCACACTCTTACAAACACTAGATATTATCAATCATTTTAACTTGTCAGTTTGATAGACAAAAAAAATCAGTATATTAATGTTTGGTTACCTTGTTACTGGTAAGGTTGAACAGCTTTTCCCACATTTATAAGCTGTTTTAAAATTTTTCCTCTGTGAATTGCCCATTTATAGATCCCTCTAATATTTCTACCGTGTTGTTCGGGAGTTTGCAGAATCTCTTAATATGCTATAGACCCAATTATTTGTATTTGTAAAAGTTGTAGATATTTTCCCCATGTCACCTATCTTTAGGTAATGGTATAAACAGTTTTTCAGCCTTTTTTGCATTCAAATTTATCAAATTTTTCTGTGTGACTTGGGAGTAATGTGTGGACTTCAGGAAAGTTTCCTCGCCCTAAACTTTCTCTATTGCCCTCTAATACTTTGATAGTTTTAATTTTTAAGTATTTAGCTATTTTTGTGTAAGGTAAAAGATTGAGATTTAATTTTATTTTTCAAAAGAAAGCTAATTTTCTCAGCATTAACTATTGCATAATGCATCTTTCCCTCTATGATTTGAAATGCTGTGTGTTTTATATACTCAGTTCCCATTTGCAGATTAGTCTGTTCCCGGATTCTTTGTCTGTTACATTGCTCTAAATCAGAGATTGGCAAACCACAGCCTGTGAGCTAAATCCAGCCTGCTGCTTGTTTTTGTAAATAAGTTTTATTGGAACACAGCCATGCTCATTTGTTTACATATTGGCGATGGCTGCTTTCAGGCTGCAGTGGCAGTGTTAAAGTAGTTGCAACAGAGACGGTATGATGGCAAAGTCCAAAATATTTACTCTTTGGTCCTTTGTGAGAAAACTTTGTCAGTCCTTGCCCTAAATGGCTATTGTTGTGTTAGTATCATTAATAACAGGAACCCTATAGTGTGTTTGCGTCTGGAAAGGTAAATATCTCCTCATTGGGTCTATATTTCAAAATATTCTTGGCTAGTCTTTGTAATATCTTTGGGGTAAATTTTACATTTAATTTGATTATTGATATGGCTGGGTTTAAATGTGCCAGTTTTCTATTTTTTTACTTGTCCTATTTGTTTTTGACCCTTTTTCCCTTTTTGTGTGCCTTCTTTTTAGTTTTTTTTTTATTCTATTTTATCACTTATGCCTCTTTGTTTCATTTATTTATTTATTTATTTTATTATTATTATTATTTTTTGAGATGGAGTCTCACTCTGTCGCCCAGGCTGGAGTGCAGTGGCACAATCTTGGCTCACTGCAAGCTCCACTTCCCGGGTTCACGCCATTCTCCTGCCTCAGCCTCCTGAGTAGCTGGGACTACAGGTGCCCGCCACCACACCCAGCTAATTTTTTGTGTGTGTATTTTTAGTAGAGACAGGGTTTCACCATGCTAGCCAGGATGGTCTTGATCTCCAGACCTCATGATCCTCCCGCCTCAGCCTCCCAAAGTGCTGGGATTACAGGTGTGAGCCACCACGCCCGGCTGCCTCTTTTATTTCTAGTGGTTGTTCTAGAGTTTATAGTATACATCTTTAAACTATCATACCCCATCTTTAAGTAATATTATACCATTTCAAATACAGCATTAGAAACCTACAACAGTATACTTCATCTTTTTCTTTCTGCTATTGTGATGAGACATTTTACTTTTTACATATGTCACAAACCCTACAATGCATTGTTTTTATTTTTGCTTTAAATAGTTGATTATTTTGTAAAGAGATTTAAAATATTTTTTAAAACTTTTGTATTTGCCCACAAGTTACCATTTCTGGGGCTCTTCATTCTTTGTGTAGATGTAGTTTTTTTCATCCAGATTTTTTTTTCTTGGCCTAAAAGACTTCCATTAACATTCCTTGTGCAGCTCTGGTGTTGAATTCTTTCAGCTTTTGTATGCGTGAGAAAGGTTTTATTTCATCTTTGTTTTTGAAAGAGATTTTTGCTAGGTATAAAATTCTAAGTGGATAGCATTTTTCTTTCAATATTTAAAAAAGCTGGTTGCTTTTTAAGCTTTGTTAGGCAGGACCTGAGCAACACCCTTGAGTCCTTTATGAGGTGTCCCATGTATTACAAGGCTTTTTCATTCTACTTAGTGGGGACTGAAACTGTTCTTGGCCTTACATGAGCTCCAGGGATGGTTTTGTTCTTTTCTCCCAGCTCACTCCCTGCCTCGGTGCTTTCCTCACAGGTACTTACAGATCAGCACTGAGCTGAAGGCTGGAGGGGAACCTTCTGCAGATCTTCAGGGCCTTCCCCTTCACTCTGTACACCTCTTTCTCTGGTAGTCTGCCCTGTGAACTCTGGCCACCTTGGCCTACCTAAATTCTCAACTCTGCCTTCTCAATTCAGGGAGACTTCTGGGACCCATTTAATTTCCTCCTGTCTGTGCTGCGGCCTGGGAACTCTCAGGCTGTAAGATGAAGCATTGATCACACTCACCTTGTTTAGTTTCCTTCTCTGGGGGCTACTCTACTGCTCTATCTATTATCAAATGTCTAAAAAACATTTTTTTATTCATATTTTTTCTATTTTTAATTATTTAAGGTGGGAGGGTAAAAGTAATCCCCATCCTTCCAACATGGCTGAAATGTTTCATTTGGGATTTTGATTGGAAATGATGGGAAAACTTGACACTTAATCTTTCCTTTTAGGAATAGGGTATATCAATTTATTTCAGTCTTCTTTAAAATCCTCCCGTGGACTTTATGGTCTTACACATTCCTATTGATGTTGCATTTAAAGGCCCTGATATAGACTCGTTACCTTCTCTCTTAAAGCATGTTATTCTTACTCTAGCAATTCAGCAGTAGAGTCTAAAGAAGACCCTGGGGCGTCTGCTCCTTAAAGTAGCTCCTAGATCTAGCCTCTTCCACCTCTGCAGGTCAGGAGAAAAAGGCTTGTTCTAGCCTACTTTTTCATGATGGCAGAGCAGCTTGAGCAGCTCTGGACTAGAGGGTGTGGATGAGAAAACAATGGATGCATCCCTCATGGAACGCCAAGGGAAAACTGGCTAAGAGCCGCTTCATCTTGGCATGGCTTGCCTGAAGCTTTCTTCTACTGCTATCCATAGTAGGCCATGAATGTACTATGAGAAGTAAAACCGGAAGATTGAACTACTGGTCTACAGGCGGTACTATCATCTCTATCTGGTTGTGGGGTCACTCCACCTACCTTATTTATGTTGTGGGCCTGCCTCTTTGACAGATGATTACTAATATACAGGAAAAAAAAACATCTCTAATAATATCTCTGGGTTGAACAGGCATTTATGGGCTAGTTAGGGAGGCTGGGGACGTGTGTTCTAAATGTCAAACAACCAATTCAGAAGCAAATTTGGAACTGAGTCTTCCTTCCTAAGTTGGGAACTATCTGTTCTTCTGAAATCCATCTTGCAGTAATGACAGTAATAAATTGAGAAGCCCTCAGCTGCCTACAGTTGACACCAGATGGGTAAACACCCGTCCCAAGTAATGAGTTGGTTAATTATAGCTGTGCCATGTTCATAGATCTTCAATTAATCTCTTGAGAATATATAACTTTATCCCCTACAATGGCTCATAGCATCTGAGCAGGACTTCTCAGAGGTCAGGCTTCTCCGTTAATTCAAAATACATGTCTTAAGAATCTAAGGGCTGGGTGGAATTTAGCTTACTTATTTTCATTATTCCTCTGTGTGGGGATCAGCTTGTATAAAGCACTAGAGAAATGACAAGGCAAATACAAGAATGATAGGGAGGAGATATTTAAATATTTTACTGTACTCACATTATCCCCACCCTCATACTTAGCCAAACAGTCATATGTAACACCCTGATCTCTAGAATGTGGGTGTATTCAGACTTTCTGAAATGGTGAGTTGACTACCCCAAACACTGGTCCACTCTCTGACAGCTTCACTGGCAAAAGAAAATATCATTCTAACAAAATGCAATATACCTGGACACTCTGGACACCCAATCCATCCTAACTGTAGATCATACCAGTTCAGGAGCAGATAGCCTGGCTGGTCTATATGGCTCGGGCTCATGTTATAGACCCATGGGTTGCAACCCTGATGCACATTAACATCACTTGTGGAACCACCCTGAGACCAAATATATCAGAAGCTTTGGGCTGGGACCCAGGCTATACTGTTTTAAACTCTCTAGGTCATTCTAACGTGCAGTCAGGGTTGAAAACCGCTGCTATAGACTAGAGCAGTTGTAGCCATTGTGCCAATTTTTAACATTCAATAAATGTATCGAGTGGATTTTAATTCATATTATAAAGTAGTACTTAACTCTAGTCTTCCCAAGACTTTGCCAAGTAAGGGAAGATTGCCTATTTCTCTGGCAGTATTTAGTTTAAGAGATGACAACCTTCTGTTTGTGTGTAACAGTCCCTTGGTTCTGCTTTTGAATCTTTTCCTTTTCTCTCTGCTACCACACCCTTAGTTCAGACCCTCATCACCTTCCAACTGTCTCCCCACCTTTTGTTAGCATGGCTCCCATTATTTCTCTCAAGCCCCAAACACACGTCTCTTCCTTTTATAGCTCCCTTCTGTCCAGAAAAAAACTCAGTGTCCTCATCTGGGTGTCCAAGGCTTTCATGGCTAGATTGGAGCATGATTACTCAAGCCAAAAGGCCCCTTGAGGTTCTTGCAGGTCCCTTGACTGACCACTGTCATCGCCACCTTCTAAGCTTTTGCCTGGATAGTTTGCCCCTTACTCCATCCTGCCAGAAGTCCCCATGCAAGTAAAATTGTCTTTCCAGTAAAATCTTCTCTGATCTTCCTGCCTCCCATTCCCCACCTCCCAGGTCTTCACTGCTTCTTGGCCAAAGCAATGCCTATATAAGCCCTCTATATAGTCTGGCACACAGTAGATGCTCAAAAAAATTACCAAGTTAGCAAATAAATTTCATTTATCCACTATCAAAATTGGAGTCTGTCTTCCCTATTAGGCTCCGATCTTTCTTTAAGGGCAGTGGGTAACAACTGTATACTGTATACAGCATAAAAAAAAAAGCAAGGCTTTTGGAGAAAAGTTTGGGTTTAAAACTCTGCTTTACCACTCACTAGCTGTAGAATCGTGGGCAAGTTTAACTGTTTCCTCAGCTGTGAAATGAGAGTGACAACTCCTTGAAGGGTTGTGAGGATTAGACATGGTGTTTGTAATATTAGACGCATAGTAGGTACCAAGTATTTTCTTTCCTGGACTCCAACTCACAATTTATCAGACACTGCAAAATTCCTAACACTTGACTAGAAAACTTGTTTTGGACTGTGTGAATCCAAATGGCTCCATTTCACAAAAATTAAATGTTAGATTTGACAGCCCTCCTTTTTCCCACCTAGTCATCAGGGGCATACTAAACCATTACCTTATCTAATTCTCCAAACAGTCCTTTGAATTATTATCTCCATTTTTTGGCCAAGAGAAGTGCAGCAAAGAGAAGGTAATGGATTTCCCTTCAGAAAATGAGCTGGGGCTTTTCAGAATGCTGTTGACTCTCAACTCTGGGCTCTTTCCTTAATGTCATGCTGCCCTCACGTTCAGGTTTGTGAATGCATGCTTTTAAATGCAACCATTTGTTTATTTTATAATGAAACCAACAGTCCAGTGATGACAGTTTTCAGGGTTTAAGTTAGTTTAGTTAAAATACTTCTTTTTAAAGGAGAGTTTTTTTCAGCTCCATAATTTGAACTCAACAATGACTACCACAACCTCTTGGAAGCTTGATTCCTTCACATCTGCAACTAAGAATAATAACAGTACCTGCCTTATGGGGATATGAGGATTAAATGACTGAACACATGAAATCTGAATACACGTGAAACTGGGTCTGGCACATGGTAGTACTCAGCATCAGCTATTACCATCGTCACCACCAGGACTGTTTTACTTGGAATTCTATCACATGGAACCTTGTTGTCCTTTACTGTGCTCCATTACAGCAAAGAACACGAAGAAAACACTGTCACTCCTTAATGCTTCTCGCTTGAGAGCTCTAATAATCAAAAAGGCAATTTAAAGGCAAAAAAGTAACTTTATTGACTGCTAATCTTACCATGAAATAGCTATAAGAAATAATTACAAAATAATGCAGGTTTCTTTTTACATACTTTTGGTATCATCTTGATATGATGATCCTTTCACAGAAAGGATTATTTACAGTTTATGTAGATATAAAGCTCACTGTTGCATATACAAATGTAGATGTGCAGAGGCAATATATACCAAAACGGGTATACTGACAAGCAATAGATATGTAAGAAATGCAGAATAAATAACAGCTTTATATATTTCTTTTCCTTTTTATTTTTAAAAACAATTTCCAAATACAAAATATGGATTATTCAAAGTGGATTTTTCATATACATATATATAATTCTGCTGCAAACAGTGGATCAAAAAGCAAAAGTGTTCTTAGCATGATTCATCTTTGAAAACCCATAGGACTATTCATAAATCCAATTAGAGTGTGTGCAAAACCACCAACAATGTCAGCAAAACCTTAAAGATCTGATTTTGGTTGAAGTAGAGAGAAAATAAAGTATAAAGCAGTACCTGTTTACAGTAATTAAATGTTTTTTCTTTATCTTTCTTTCTTAAATATGCCTTTTTTTAAATGTTTGCAAGAAACTCTAAGGGCTAAGGCAATGCACTGCATTATGATCTGGGCTCCTCAGAGTACAAACCTCACCAGGCTTAAGCATCATCCATAAGAAATGGTGGATTACTTAATGACTTATAAGTAAAACAGTCATTAAATGATCCTTTCATACTTCAATCCTTTTATGCAGAGACTGAGATACTTCCATACATTCCAATATCTGCAACTTTGGTTCTATTAAAGTATTTGATAAAAGCAAAACAATTTTGAGACCACAGAACTCTATGGAACTTTTTTTCCTTTTAAAGTGTCAGGTGAACCTAACGTGATGAGGCAATGTTGCCCACACATCCGTGACCCAGCACAGGAGGGACAGCACAGGTAGGGCATGTTCCAGCTCACCATTTGTTGTATAATACTGACTCCCAACCACGGGTAACACTGCTTATGTTCTGCTGTACCCTAAATCTATTTCGTTACCTGAAAACATAATTTTGTATAAAAATATGATTGTTTCTTTAGAAAATAATATATAGTTTTTTAATAAAACTAGGCAGATAGAAAAAAATGGTATATCAAAATATGGTAAACAAATGTTGTAAAATACTAAACCATTAAAAATATCTTATAGAAAGACATTGTGCTATGAAGTTCTCTCCTGAAGTGTGAGCAACGTTTTTACTGTACATCAGAAGATTGATAAATTCACTCCCCTGACTTGGTTTCATTATATATTGTAACAGCAGCACAGCAGGTAACTGTCTTAAAAATGGCCCTTTCTCATACACTACGTCTTCTGTACACTTTTACTTCAAAATTAACAAAAGACACCCCCGGGATCAGTGGTTTTCAACTCTGTTGCATATTAGCTCCATCTGGAGAACTTTAAAAGAAAAGGCAATTCTACCTGGGTCCCGCCACAAGAGAATGATGTAATCGGTCTGGTGGGAGACTCAGTCATTATTTTTTAAAAGCTCCCCCCAAAATTCTGTTGTACAATCAGTGTTGAGAATCATGGCCAAAGGCACATGAGGAAACAGTCATTCTGAACTCTACATATATCAACTGATTGTCTGCAGGTATCATTCACTCAGAGACATATTCTCAATCTTAAGGAATTCCATGTATAAAAGATAGTCATGGAAGCCAAAATGAAGACATAGTAAGCTTTAAACACATATAAACAAACACAATCCCATGTATTTATATATGTATAATATATACATAGAGTATTTTGGTTAAGCAGAAACTAGCATTGCCATAATTTGCTCTCGATAATTAAACAAATGAAGCATCACCAAGCACCAATGTTTTCTAAGACATTTTCCATAGTTTAAACAGACACTGGTTTTGTAAACTCCACAAAATGCATTACAACATGAATATAATTCATCTGTTACTTGGATGTGGAACTCAAATGAATCCTGGAGCTTTCTGGAAGATCACAGAAGAGGACATGGCACTGCGCGGGATGAAGGAGTCACAGGCATCACAGCATGCACTTCTGGTTTTCTGCTTATTGCTTATGTGCTTCCATCACGTACGTATCTTTGGCTTGCTACAACCTCATGATTTTGACCACTGCATCAGTGTTCACTTTGGGACAGCCTCAGGGAGGAAGCAATGGGTATATAGAGCAACTGTCTCTCTGTTAAGAGAGAATCTTCCCTCTTTCTTCTCCCAAACTATGAGCATTTTATGAGGGAGTGGCAAAAAAGTTTATAAGCAAACAAATCTAACAGCTTTCACGTGATAAAAAAATGTGATGTTACATGTAACTGAACTAAAAAGCATCAGATGAGCAAACACACTACACTCCAATATTCCAAAGGCTTTGCAATCAGTAAAGCGCATTTCCTTCTGAAGGATTCGTGAACTTCCGGGCACTTGTCTTGCTGTACATTTTCTGTAGTTCTCTGACTTCTGTGTAATACTTAAAGTGCAATTGTTCCAAGGCTTTTGTTTCCATCATCACAAATATTATAAAGAAAGAGCTATGTTTAGGGTGAAGAAGATATGGCACAAGTAATATGTAAAGAACCCATGACTTTCGCATCCTCTAGCAAACAGTAAGCTGCCTATACAGCCGCACACAGACGGACTTTATACAACAAACTCTGGAACTTCATCATGAGTGAGATCCAGAGAAAAGTATTTGCTGGTTCTTTTGACTGGAAAAGCATCTTGGATGTTGATGCACTGCTGGGCCAAGCAACTATTGCAATAGAGGCCTTCCTCATCCAGTTCATGGCCACATCCAAAGGTGTAACTCTGAGCAGTGTCCTGACACAGACCTGCAATGCGCAAGAAGTCTTTCTGGTAAAGTCTGATGTCATCGAGGCTCAAGCTGTGTCGATCAGTGGAGGTCTTTGGTTTCCGACATATAGTCTGCAAGATAAGGGAAGGCTGAAACAACTTTACAGACTAAAGTGAAAGGTTAGAATATTTGCCTTGTAAAGAGAGATGCTACAGAACCACAAAAGGTTAAGTAATCCTTACATGTTAGAAAGTGGTTTCTGGGCTGTATGGGGAAATATATCATCAATACCACCTCCACCAGTAATAATAGCAGCTAACATTTACCGAGCAATTACTATGTGCCAGGCCCTGACCTAAATACTTGGCATGTATTAACTCATTTAATCTTCCTAACAGTCCTAGGAAGCAGGCACTATCATTCTCCTCATTTTACACAAAAATAATCCAAAGCACAGAGGAATAATAATTCCACAGAGGAAAATAATCCAATACAATAGGAATCCAACTATCTCTAGCATTTCAGTAATCAAGTAATTATCTTGAAATAAGGTCATATAGGTAAAGACATGGCTTCCATTTTTTTTTTCACTAGGATATGGCAATTCAGACCTTTTAGGCCAAGGTCTGTTATTATTTTATTAATAAATGGGAAAATAAACCAATTATTATCAGGAAACAAAAAAGAGCCCACATCGCCAAGTCAATCCTAAGCCAAAAGAACAAAGCTGGAGGCATCACGCTACCTGACTTCAAACTATACTACAAGGCTACAGTAACCAAAACAGCATGGTACTGGTACCAAAACAGAGATATAGATCAATGGATCAGAACTAATGCCGCATATCTACAACTATCTGATCTTTGACAAACCTGACAAAAACAAGCAATGGGAAAAGGATTCCCTATTTAATAAATGGTGCTGGGAAAACTGGCTAGCCATATGTAGAAAGCTGCAACTGGATCCCTTCCTTACACCTTATACAAAAATTAATTCAAGATGGATTAAAGACTTACATGTTAGACCTAAAACCATGAAAACCCTAGAAGAAAATCTAGGCAATACCATTCAGGACATAGGCATGGGCAAAGACTTCTTGTCTAAAACACCAAAAGCAATGGCAACAAAAGCCAAAATTGACAAATGGGATCTCATTAAACTAAAGAGCTTCTGCACAGCAGAAGAAAACTATCATCAGAGTGAACAGGCAACCTACAAAATGGGAGAAAATTTTTGCAACCTACTCATCTGACAAAGGGCTAATATCCAGAATCTACAATGAACTCAAATAAATTTACAAGAACAAAACAAACAACCCCATCAAAAAGTGGGCAAAGGACATGAACAGACACTTCTCAAAAGAAGACATTTATGCAGCCAAAACACACATGAAAAAATGCTCATGGTCACTGGCCATCAGAGAAATGCAAATCAAAACCACAATGAGATACCATCTCACACCAGTTAGAATGGCCATCATTTAAAAGTCAGGCAACAACAGGTGCTGGAGAGGATGTGGAGAAGTAGGAACACTTTTACACTGTTGGTGGGACTGTAAACTAGTTCAACCATTGTGGAAGTCAGTGTGGCGATTCCTCAGGGATCTAGAACTAGAAATACCAGTTGACCCAGCCATCCCATTACTGGGTATATACCCAAAGGACTATAAATCATGCTGCTATAAAGACACATGCACACGTATGTTTATTGCAGCACTATTCACAATAGCAAAGACTTGGAACCAACCCAAATGTCCAACAACGATAGACTGGATTAAGAAAATGTGGCACATATACACCATGGAATACTATGCAGCCATAAAAATGATGAGTTCATGTCCTTTGTAGGGACATGGATGAAACTGGAAATCATCATTCTCAGTAAACTATCGCAAGGACCAAAAACCAAACACCGCATGTTCTCACTCATAGGTGGGAATTGAACAATGAGAACACATGGACACAGGAAGGGGAACATCACACTCCGGGGACTGTTGTGGGGTGGGGGGAAGGAGGACGGATAGCATTAGGAGATATACCTAATGCTAAATGACCAGTTAATGGGTGCAGCACACCAACATGGCACATGGATACATATGTAACAAACCTGCACATTGTGCACATGTACCCTAAAACTTAAAGTATAATAATAATAATAATAATAATAATAATAAAAAGAAACACAGTTTTTCTCTTTAAAAGGCCAGAATTCTTGCGTTGAATATAAAGTGTTCTTGGTGCTGGGTCGGATATAGGGTGTTCTTGGTGTTGAAGAGGCTCAGAGGCAGGCACCAGGACTAAGTTCCCGAACACGAGTCGGGGGTTGGGGGATTCTGCCAAATGCTGTACACAGCAGGGGGCAGACTTTTTTATTATCCCAAGAGGTGGTATTAGAAATAGGTTAAAAATGATTCTGATAATTATATGAATGGAAGATATATAATGGGTTATTTAAGGAAACCAGATATTGTATCTTTAAATTTTGCTGCTTCCCACCACAAAGGACAACCCTGTTAGAATAAGATACAATTTTTGCTAGAGGCAAAAGTTCCAGAAGCACGTTTTAGTAGGAAGTGTCACATCTGAGTGATCCCTTGTGCTGATGCAGTCTTCCCAGGCTCCAACGGGATTTCACACATAGAATCATATTGTCGTCCCCACAAACTCTCAAGGAAGGCACACAAAGTTCTCCCCACAGTGTAGGTGTGGAATCTGACTGTCAGCTGTGCCCCAGAAACATCTCTTAAGAGTAGATTACTCGTTGCAGTTTTCAGAAAAATATTTCATGAACATCATTTTCACATTATGGTTACTTCAACGCAAGTAAGAGAAAGAAAAGACAAATGAGAAAAAAGGAGGAAAGAGGAGGAGAAAAGTAGGGGACAAGGAGAGCCAGAATGCAAATGAAAAAAGAGAAACACACACAGAAGGGAAAAAAACAAGACACAAAGAGAGCCCAAGAAAGAAAGGCAGGAGGAGGGAGGACGTGCTCAGGAATTAGGGCCATCAGTCACACATTACATCCAAATGCTGAAACCATGAGTTTCAGAGTATTTTATCTATATTGCTGGACATTTAATAATTTAATCAGTGATCACAGGTTGTCAAATGCTCTAGGCTCAGCATACTTCGAAAATTCAATTTGAATGGAATAACCAGAGTGTGGAAACATTTCTGCCAGAACACACTGACAAAAAAGTATTATTCTCCTAGGCTGAGGACAAGCAACACACACAGACACACGCACGTGCACACGTGATTCGCCTGAAGCCTGAAGACCAGAGGCTTCCCAACCATATAAAATGTGAAGCAAAATCTGTAATTTATCTAAGTAAAAATCAACTCAAAGATAAGCAGAACTAGCAAATAAGATGGAAATAAATTCAGAATAAAGCTAGAATGTACGTATCTAGGAAGGATAATTTCCTTCGGGTTTTTAATTTTTGCTCATTTGTATAAATGTAAGTTACTACTTAAAATTTTCTATAACTTCAGTTTCCTAATTAATATTTTTCAATTCCTTTAATACCTGTGGAAGAGAATCAGTACTCTGGCCACGAAGCTTAACAACTGTTTCTGAAGAGCTCGAGGTAGAAGACCCAATTTCTTTCACAATCAACCCTGAAATAAAACACAGAGATAAAAACAATAAATACTTCAAATTATTCATACCTCTTGCCATATATTCTGACATATTGCTATCAGGAATGAAAAATCAAATATTAACCATTACCAAAAAGTTTCACTGTGACTCTTTGGTGGCAGACAACCAGAATAGCACACGCTCTCTCTCATCTTACAGTAAATAGAGGTTAATGAGTCAATGTAGGGTTAGAGTGTAGGAAGATGTTTAGAGTCTGAATTTTCTAAAACAAACTTCTAATTAAGCTATTTATGATGAAGTTAGAGACAAGAAGCAAAGACTATAGATGTAAAGCAACCTCTTTACTGCATCTCATAAAGCTTCCCCTCCTCCCCTTTCTATTCAGCAGCAACATTAAACTTAACCCTTACTGAACACACGCCTTCTAGATTTGGTTCGGCTTAGATGTATAGTGGTGAATTGTGGGGGCTCTGGCCTCTGAAGTCAGACAGGTCTGGCTGGATCCTGGCCCAGATAACTAATTAGCCATGTGTCCTGGCCATTTACTTAGCCTCCCAGTGTCTCAGTCTCCTTCTCGTATAACATCGGGCCAATAACAGCACCTGCCTGCTAGTTTTAATGATAATTACACAGTGAATGCATAAAAGGGTGAGGTACAGGGACATACATGGATACACTCAGTTCATGGCAGCTCTTTTTGGGTGATGGGACACTTGGCACATACCTCCTGCAGCAGATCCCCCTGGTAGCAGACAAACTGGGAGGCCACAGTGAAAATTCAGTACTGGGTCTTTGAGAACAACAGAGCACCTAACCTAATCACCTTAGCACTCAGTGGAAACCCGCTAAAATTTCAGAAGCAGAAATCCAGCGCTGACATTTCCCTACGTGACTGGCATAGGAGTGAAGCAATGAGTAGAAACATGTCTCAGAAGGTAAAATTACTAATAAGAACTAGAGGTGTAAGTGAACACCGCTGAAATTTTTCTTGCCAATGGATGAACCAAGTGTACTACAGGTCAAGCCCTAGATCCATAAGGCCAAATGGCTTCTTAAAAAAAAAAAAAAAAAAAAAAAACCTTTAAGTAATGGGATTCTTATTCAACTACTGCTAGTAGTCTACAGAATGACTTGTGTTCTATCCCTTAACTCTTTAGAAACATCTCATAATGACTCAGTGTCTAGCATATGCCATAAATATATTAAGTATTCAATAATTAGTTCAACTGAAACATGAAATACGAAGACATTACTGGTTTACAAGTAGACACTTTAAAAACTCAGGGGATACTCATGTTTTAGGGATTAGTACAAATGGCATTAGTAGAGAATCTAGAACTATCTTTAATCTTTATCTTCTAAACAGCATTAAACCTTTAAACAAGTTGTCACGGTTCCTTTTTGGTTTCCTGGTAAATGTGCCCTCGGCTATCATGCCTGTAAAGAGTCTTCTCCAAACCCTGACCTACCACTGGAAAAGTCAACACTGAGCTGGTGCTCAAAACACTTAACCAACTCCTATCAAACTCTGTAAGAATGAAAGACAGTGTGGTATATACTTCATCACTACTCAACCTTAGCTGAGTGTTTTTTTTTTTTTTTGAAAGATATGGAACACTTCACAAATTTGCATGTCATCCTTGCACAGGGGCCATGCTAATCTTCTCTGTATCACTGCAACTTTAGTGTATGTGCTGCCAAGGCGAGTACTTAGCTGAATGTTTTATAAGCAACGTTTAAATGCTCAAATTATAGAGAATTTAGAAAACTAAGATGATGTAAGAAAGAAAATAAAATCATCTGTATCTATAACCCTAACATCCAAAGAAAAGGCTATTAATAGTTTTATGTTTTTTAAATACACAGATATTCTTGTTTTTAATTAGATCACTTTTATATAATTTTTACTGTTTACCTTAACTATCCTTCTTATGTTATTAAATATTGCTTGAAAATCTCGAATTTAACGGTTATATACCATTGTTATGAATAAGGTATAATTTAACCACTTGTTCTTTTTCTTTCTTTTTTTTTTTTTTTTGACAGAGTCTCACATTCTGTTGCCCAGGATAGAGTACAGTGACGCAATCTCGGCTCACTGCAACCTCTGCCTCCTGGGTTCAAGCGATTCTCCTGCCCCAGCCACCCAAGTTGCTGGGATTACAGGCCTGCGGCTAATTTTTTTTTTTGTATTTTTAGTAGAGACGGGGTTTCACCTTGTTGGCCAGGTTGATCTCCAACTCCTGATCTCAGGTGATCCACCCACCTTGGCTTCCTAAAGTGCTGGGATTATAGGTGTGAGCCACCGCACCTGGCCTTACCACTCATTCTTTAATTATTTTTATAACATTTCAACAAACTTTTTTTATATATAAATCTTCTTAAACAGCCAGACTTTTTACTTAAATTTTATTTCTATTTAAAATTAGTCTTATAAAAATTAAATGCAGAAATATATAAATGCAAAGTCCAGGTCAGCTTCCCTCATACCTCCCTTCCCAAAGGCACTGTGGCATACACAGTTTTTAGACCATTTCCTTTCCACAAACATATATACACAGAGCTATATACATGGACCTATAATGTGCATATAATTGTGAATTTAATTTAAATTAAAATGTAATTGTAAGGAGAAAATTCAATATCATAAAGTACATGGGCAAAAAGGGGCAAAGTTTGGTATATGAACTCTAAGCATGTTTAGAGTAAGCAGCCTAATGAGTCAGTGCTGGTCAGAGAGATGATTCTCTGCAGCCACAGGCAGGTGTGAGAAGCCAGGGTTCTGCTGGGTTAGCAAACGGAATTCTGAAATAAAAGATGCCTCCTGCTCTTGAAGACTAAGTGCCAGGATGGTACTGACTGTGTATCGGTCTGGTTCCTCTCTGATTTCCAGTGCCTGGCACCTGGAGGAAGAGGCTCGATGAACATCAGGAGCTGTGGATTTGCCAGAGCAGGGACAGGCTACCCCAGTCGGGCCCTTCATTCAGTCAAAGCTGGAAGGGGCCATTTCAATAGTGCTGGTTCCTGAGGCATATTTCTCTAAAGAACAGACTGATTCATGATGTGTGACAAAAGCAGTTAGATGTGACTGATGTCTATAAACAAAACTGATACTGCTGCCATTTTTTAAAGATAGTATCTTACATGTAACAGAAATATATATGGTGTATTATATAACTATAGTGAATGCATGTTTTCTAGAAGAATTCATACAAATATGGAATTTAAGAGTGTCTTTCTAGGTCAACCCGTTTCGACACTTTTCCTCCCAGACTCCTCTACCAGTATAACACAGTGGGGAAAAAAAAAAAAAAAACAACCCAAAAACCTGGGGGCCTACTTCTGTTTCTAGCCACGTACGATTTGTCCTCTTTGAACTATAGGTTAACTTATCTGTAAAAAGGAGGCCAGACTGAAGGGGTCTACAAGGCCTTCCAGATACATTATATGATTCTCGACACAGCATAACATAAAGAGAACCCTACTGTACAACTACCTTTTGTCCAAAGCATGGAGCACAAAATGCTAATTCCCAATCCTGGGTGTTTCTCCTCTTCCCCTCCTTCCACAGAAGGCACAGGATCCTTCAGTTTACAACACTGACCTGAAGAGCCTCTTAGTGCAGTCCCGTCTCTGGTCTAGAGCCCCCAGCTCACTCCTTCTATTTTCTGAGGCACGTGTTTTTCAGTCCTGGTAACCCGCTACACCAAGGAAGAATAACTTTCTGTAAGAGCTCACCAGAGTGTCCATTCAGCTTCCGCGACATGAGCATGTCCTCTGTGATGTAGATGCACATGTCTGGGCTGACTTCCAGAGACTCTTCATTCATCTGCTCCAGATCCCGGGGGTCATCAACCAACATCTCTATTTCTGACACAGAAGAAGGAAAAGACAGTTAATGACAAAAAGGGAAATGACCATCATAATATACAACCATATTTTGAGGGTGGCTATGTAATTATTCATATTTGAAAATAAATTTGCTAATGAGACTCCAATAGGAAACTCCAGGGACCATTTTCAACAGGTGCTACTTGTTCTTTCTTTCTTTCTTTCTTTCTTTTTGAGACAAAGTCTCACTTTTGTCACCAGGCTGGAGTGACGTGATCTCTGCTCACTGCAACCTACGCCTCCCAGGTTCAAGCAATTCTCCTGCCTCAGCCTCCCTAGTAGCTGGGACTACAGACGCGCACCACCATGCCCAGCTGATTTTTGTATTTTTAGCAGAGACGAGGTTTCACCATGTTGGCCAGAATGGTCTCAATCTCTTGACCTCGTGATCCGCCTGCCTTGGCCTCCCAAAGTACTGGGATTACAAGTGTGAGCCACCGCACCTGGCCTACTTGTTCTTTCTTATAGGATTGCTGCATTACGTATATGTTTTTTAATACTATAATTTGCCAATTATTCTGTATTTTTTAAGAAGAAAAACTATACTACCTTGCTGCAATGACAAAGGACAAACCGAAACTGATGGGCCCTTTGCCTGATGCCAAAGCAAGGCTCACTGACACAGGCAGATGACAGTTCACAAAGCCCCCCATGTCCATAGCTGCCTATTCTCAAGGGCACTGAGTGACCTGAGATCCACACAAATTCTACAGAAACCAGATGGTCTGCACTTTTCTTTAACAGAGTCTATCTTTTCTGTCAAGCCTGAATGCTACAGCACTTATTTAAGACAGAAAAATAATATAAAAGAGGGACACAAATGTTAAGTTTGGCTGAGATAAGCCATAGGATTCATCTTATCTCTTTAACATGCATTAAGTTCCTATCAGCCAGGTGCTAGATTTCTTTTATCCTCCCTATAGTTCTGGTTACATGGGAGGCGCTTCAGAAAAATATTACTAAGTAACTCAATGGCATGGACTCCAATCTTTATTTTGTGGGGAGGGGTCCAGAAGTTCAAGATGTTTCTGTCACTATCACTGCACTCCACTGTGCTGTCCTAACCACTGTTTTATTTAATCTGGGAATCAGAAATACAGACACAAGGGCAGCAGGACTAATTTCCAATCTACTTCATAGAAACAGCTAAGACTTTGAGTCCACAACCATCCAATCTTGTGGCCACAAAGGATCACAACTAGAGGGATGTTTTGTTCACAGCCAAACACAAGCAACTCAACCAAGTCACTGGGGAAGACAAGAAGACACCTCTTCCACTCTATTACTACTGCCAAAGTTGCTCTCCAGACACCAGTTCTACAGAGCCAATGCTTGAAAAAACTGGGAGACTAAACAGAGAGCCAGTGAGGGGACGGTACTGTTACCATCGTCCTGTAAGTCCTCTTCCAGCCGGTCTTTGCCGCCACTCTCCACCCCTGAGGTGTGGGAGCTGCCATGACTGGTCATTGAGTTGCAGGTTTTCAGCTTGCGGTGGATGGCACTGCTGGAGTAGCTGTCTTCTGGCCCCGTGTCCCGGGGCTTGGTGTCTGCCTCAATGCCCGAGGTGTGGGAACTGCTGTGGCTGGCGGTGGAATGACGGGACAGGCGCTTGTGCTTCATGCTGCCTGCACTGCTCCCGCTGGCCCGCGACCGTTTTTCCAGCTGGTCCATGTCGAGGTCCAGGTTGTCACTGATGTAAGATTCCCGGTACTGCTTCTTCTCTGTGTGGTGGGGAACACAGCTCATCAACCAAGACAGAAGGAACGGCTGGTGAGCTTAAGTGACTCATCAGGCCAAGAACAAGAATAACTTCAAATTCAGAATCCAGTGATTGGAAAGTAGTAATAATTTAGATAGGAATTTGACTTCAGAAGACTGAAAAATGAATAAAAACCAGTGTAACAGATTTGAGGGGGATATTTAAACTACTTAGTTTTTTGAAAGCTTCAAGCAGTATAAGAAGAGTGGTATTTAAAGTGCAGTTACAGACAACTTCTTGTCTGCAAATTTATTGGTCCATAGTGAAATAAGTTCAGTGAGTGATATGAACATTTAGAAACTTCCAGAGCTATGTGACATTGCCATGACAGCCACCAATGTGATTTTGTATTTTGCGAAAGTATACATAGCATATTAAATATTTTAAAAATCTGGCCCTTTTCTGCAGATAATTTCAGAAGCACTGCTCTGGAAGACTACTTAATAAATATAATTATGTTAATTGCCATTCATTTTATTTGTTCCACTGTTAGCTTAGCTCTAGCTGCTGAATACAATTTAAAATAAAACTATTCTTCTGAGAATTTCTTGTGAATATTCTAAAATTTGGATTTTCATTAATATAAGATTGATTTTCTCCACTTAGGCTGAATTAGTGAGGCTTTATCATCTACTTAGAAAATACCAGTAATCACTACTGATTTGATGATTTCCAACTGATTGGTAAAGCTGTTCTTTGATTTAACATGTCAGTGTTGTTCTTTAACGCAGTCAAACACACAACACTGCAAAGTCTCTTTTATTACATACTAAACTAACCATTCCATTAAGGCACAAAGTTACAACCCAGCTGCCAGTTACAACTGAACTGACACAAAAATATTATTTTTGTCTTTCAGGTCAGAAATGTAAAACAAGGAAGAAGTTTAGATTCCTTGCCTTTTTAATACTGGTGAGAAATAATACAATAAAACAACGTTAAAAATGGAGAGTGCATTTGGGGAATGTTAAGTTGATCTAATTTTAGAAACTAGTAGACTAATTGGGTTCTCAGGGGCCTGTTAATGGATTTTAATTGTGTTGTTTCTTGGTTAAGTGAAAATACTTGCATGCCTGATGTCTGAATCCAGCTTGGAAGTATAATCATCACAGGGTCCCTAGAGAGACAATGAGCAGCAGGAGAAAGAAAAGATGTGCCTTCTAGGATGCAAAATGCAAAAAAAAAATGCTTGGAGAAGGCTATGTGCACATTTCCAGGTTCCAGCCTATTCACATCGTTCTAAGGAACTGGCTGAAACACAAAGGTGAGTATGTGTTGCTACACAGAAAGCAGGCTGAAACCAGACACCAGAGCTCCACGCACACATCATCACAAAATGCATCCATGTACAACTTGTCAGGGAGCAGACCGGGGCCTAACAATCCCCACCTTCTGAATCAGCAGGTGTGAGATGAAGGGGGACAGCTAAAGCAGTTTGCAAAAATTACGGTAGTTTCTATTCACTGTGGTTTCATAGTAATAGCCATGTGGCCCTTGGACGAGTGGCAAGCGAAGAGAAAAAAGTAAAAGTCTCTAAGTTGTTGGAGTTCCATTGTTCTAAAATAATTAGGAATTGCGGACCTAATCATTTAAAAGCTTTTCTGTATCTTTACATATAGCCTTTTTACTCCCAACTTCCTGATAGGTTCAGAGGTCAGTATAGTTCCTCTATATTCACTAGTATACTCACGAGAAGACAAGTACTTGCCAGCCTGTTTTCTACCTATTCCTGTTACCATGTTAGCATGGCCTGGGTGTTCCACATGGCTGGCTTCTGTTCCCTCCCTAGTGCTGTACCAGACCCTTTCCAGATAGTTAAGAAGCTTCACACCGTTCAGTTACAAACTGAGAGAAACATTAAATAATTCTGAAATGCTTCCTAAGAAATGTAAAATGCAACCTCTCATCCCTCTAATAATCACTGGTGTCAACAGTGCAGATTATCAATATGCCTGTGCTCTTTTTACTCCCTCTGTTGTAAAAGCCCACAGACAATGAGGTTTTTCATACACTATTTTAGAAAATAATGCAGTAAATGTGACTATTTATCCTAGGAATAAGCTCCAGCTCTTGAATAAAGTTAGGCTTAAACATTTTTTTTAATGACGCAAGGCATGTTTTTGTTTCTTTTCTAAACCCTATAGAAAAATCCTTGTGATCATTTTCTACTAAAATGCTAAAATAATGTTTTAGACAAGGTGACTCTACATAAAATTAAGAAAAACACAGACTCTCTTTATGCTGTTTTTTGCTAAACTAATGCCCAAAAAAGGGCTTTTCATGTTAAAACGATAGAGCCCTTAAATGGGGGTGAGATCATTGGATTCAGGCCAAAGTTGACCCAGAGAAACTTAATTTCAGGCCTTTTTCAGACCCGGAAAACCTCTAAGTAGAAGAAACTAAGTATGTGTCATTTCTTCATTCCTCTACTGCTATGGTTTGAATGTCTGTTCCCTCCTAAACTCAGGTTGAAATCTAATTGCTATCACAAATCATATGATATCAAATATCATAGTAGTAAGACGTGGGAGTTTAAAGAGATGATTAGATCATCAGACATCTGCTTTCGTGAATGGGTTAGTGCCATTACTGCAGTAGTGGGTTCATTATGAGAGGCGGAGTTTGGGCCCCTTTTACTCTTTCTCGCCCTCTCTTTACCCTTCCACCTTCCATCATGGGATGAAGTAACAAGAAGGCCCTTGGTAGATGCTGGCCCCTCAATCCTGGACTTCCCAGCCTCTAGAACTGTGAGGAAATAAACTTCTGTTCTTTAGAACTTACCTAGTCTGTGGTCTTTTGTTACAGCAGCACAAAACAAAGACACCTTCTCACTTAAGCCTCTGAATGCACTTGGTACTATGGTTGGCAATGAACAATGCCCTGTCTCTCTGAAAACTCAAAATTCTTTGTAATTTTTACCTTAGAACCTATAGAGGAAGGTCATTAATTCTTTTAGGCTCTAAAGGGATCTCTCAAGGTCATCTGAACAAAAAAAGATGAACTAAAATGCTGCAGGCAGAAAGCTGATAGAACAAATCAACTTCTCAAGGTGCCATGTTAGACGTTTGGGAATGAAGCTGACTTGGCAAATTATGGGCTCTGCACCTAATTATGTCACCTATTCTCACAGGTTCTCCTGCTTCTTCATCCTCCTCCTGTCCCCATCTGAATTCCTTTTCACATTCATGTCAGCATGGGAGAGATATATTTGTTACACTGATGAGTCATCGTGGGGAAGAACTGGCAGTCTAGCAGCAGCGGAAGCCAATACACCTGACAGTTATACCAATTCTCTCTGAAGACACGGGCAGTTTGTGGCAGACAGTGAGGAATGATTCATGTTCTAATCGCTACGAAATTACAAGAGAATTGCCAAACCGGGTCTCATTTGGATTGAGAGAGAATTTTTGAGAGAAATCTATCAGAAGCACAAACTTCTATAAGGTCTTTTGTTTGTTTAAGAAAGGATGGGTATTTGCCTTGTTTCTAAAGGAAAGATGAGGTCTGAGGTGTCAAAACTTGTCTCAGACATGAACCTAAAATATGAATCTTCACCCTGATATTCACACAAATACACCAAATCCAATCTAATCAAATTACTGTTAGATATTACTACAACATGAATTTGTAAAACTAATTTTTGCAAAACAAATCTTTGAAAGCATAAACAAAACCCCAAAGCATTAAAAAAAACAAACAAACCCAAATACATAATGTAGCAGTTTTGAGGATTAGGGTTGGGGTGCGTTAAATGGAGGAAATCCAGGGTGCCACAACTCAAGATAAAGGGCTATCAGATTAATGTAAAGTTGAAGTCGGATGTTACAGACCCTTAACACTGCCTTCTTTCCCACCCTGACATGATCCCCTTTTCAGGGTCCAGTACTCTGAGGCCCCAGATAAGACCGCTTTATTTCATCTGCATCTCAACAAAGGCCCCACAGGACCAGCTGACTTCCCTCTCCTTTGTTTGGCATTCTTGCTAGAACAGACTTGGGGGCCTCCCAGCTGTCAATCAGAGGCTGGAGACACATCTGTGACCCACCTTTATTGTCACTCTAACCCTAAGAAATAATCACGTTGGAAAGAATTCCAGACCACCTGTGGATAATAGCACTAAGGTGGGTCAGTGTATATACAAAGCTCTAAAATGCAGATAAAATCTGAGTTGCAGATCAACCCTTGCCCTGTGCCTTTACGGGTGGCTTTTTGCAAGGATTTTCAAGTCAGGCATGGGAAAACCTTAGAGACTGTACCTGAGAGATAGCTAAATGGAGTCACCTCAGATATTCTGAATAAGTGCTACGGTAGGTGGGGCTCAAGCCTAACCCTTTGCCTTCTGGAAATACTGAGATGTAAATAGTAATGCTGCTCTCAATCTGGAGAGTCCCAGTCCCAAAATCCAATTCTGTAGGAGCTCAAAACCCCCATTCAGAGTAAGAGGCCATGGGTGGCAAAGGTACAATTTGCTTCCACACCCCAGACCCTACGATACCTTCGTTTTCCTCCAGCTTCCGGATATGGCGCAGGACAGGCTGCAGATTCATATAGAGGCGGTGGCTGTTGCTCAGAAGTTGCAGGAGGTGTCTGGAGCGCATGGGGCACCCCGTGTAGTATATGAGCTTCCGGGCTGAAGGCAAGCCATCTGGCAAAATCTCAAATTTCTTACCCTTTGGAAGGAAACCATGAATCAAATTCAGGAAGAAAAATCTCTGATTTGCCAAAGTCCCCTTTGTTTTCTATTTAGTAAGGAAAATTATAGATTCTGAAATGTATAAAGTTTCATTTAAAATTCCTTGTGGGATAAATAATTGTTTTCCCTTTCAAAAATGTCACAGGACAGGGGATGACCAGAAATTCAGGAAAGCATCTAGCTACAAGCGTCTGTCAGTAAACACTGACTATCCAAAACAGCTGAGGAGTATCTTTGGTTTCTCTGGCTGGTCACATTATTTGTATAATGGAGAAGAGAAGGGTCCATCATAAAAGAACCATCAAATGTAATCCCAACACCCTAACTCAGCAAAAGGGCAACCAATTCTAAAAGATTCTAAATTATTTACCAATTCTAAAATATTTATTGAACACTTAATATGTACCAAACACCTTGCTAGGCACTGAAAAAAAAATAGGCAGTGAATATAACAGACAAGGTTCCTACCCTCATGGAGCTATATATCCCAGCAGGAGAAATGGCAAAGAAACACACAAAATAATTACAGTTTATGATAAATTCTTGGAAATAAATAAATAAGGAGTTATATAGTGAACAATACAGGATACCTATTTGGGGCTTAGAAGAAATGGAAAACTTCCCTAGCTAAACACAGAGAGAGCTGGTAGTTGGAGAGATGAGATGGGAAAGAACAAGAACAGCTATCAGTAGAGATATAAGGAATCTCATTCTTCAAATCTGATCACTAAGATAAAGTCCTAAGTTGAGGGCAAGGCTTTGACAAAGTTTCTTACAGTTATGGGATATTATGAACTCTTTTAACTTTCCTAATAATGAATAGGACAGCTGAAATACAAAAAGGAGTATTTCAGATATAATGATTCTCAGCCAGAGAGTGGAGGTAAGGCAAGAACGGAGGCATATTCTAACTACACACCTTAAGGTCTGTACAGAGCAGTATGGGCTTGTATAGCCCAGACAGGGATAAGGTGGAGGTGTTTTGTTTTTTTAAATCTCTGAGCTTTCCCTCATTTTAAAGGAACTACCAGTGGATCCCAACACCGAAACAGTAACAACTGACATTTATTGAGCACTAAGCATGTATCCACTCATTTAATCCTCAAAGCAAGTCTAGGAAGGGAGTTAATTATCCACATTTTAGAATGAAACCAAGGCACAGAGTTTATGTAACTTGCTCAAGGTCATACAGCTAGGCAGAGCTGAGTTGGCTTCAAGAAGCATCATCTGAGAAACTTGTCAAAATAGATTCCTCATCTCTACTCCAGACCCACTGAGTCAAAAATCTCCTGGAGGAGGATGATGAGGCCCAAAAATATGTATCTTTAAAAAAGGCTCCTCAGATAAGGGCAATACACAAACAGATTCAGTAAGCAACAAGTCCAGGACCCTAAAAAACCCTCAATTTCATAAATGTACTTTATTGTAACTTAATTTGGGGCATGAAAGGGGCAAGGGCATCACAATTTGCTCATTTTCAAACAGCTCAGATCCTTTCACAAATAGCTTGAAACAAAAAAGAGACAGTTAGGAGGAGACAGGTTAGGCCCCATGTAATGTATAAATAAAGTGAAATCAGATTGAATCGTGCCCAAGTAATTAAAGTAATGTGAAGCAGAAACACATCTTTTGACTTACAGGGCAGCATGGAGTCAATGCCCAGTTCTATTTGCAATACCGCCCTTTATTTACATAGGCCATCTTTCTTACAGGAGAAGCCCATGTCTACAAGTCCTTATCTTCCTTTCTTCATGCATTTTTTTCAGCAATTTCTGAACAAAGCAGAATTATGAATTTTTCTTTTTTTTTTTTTTTTTTTTTGAGATGGAGTTGCACTCTTGTTACCCAGGCTGGAGTGCAATGGTGCGGTCTTGGCTCATGGCAACCATCGCCTCTCGGGTTCAAGCGATTCCCATGCCTCAGCCTCCTGAGTTGCTGGGAGTACAGGTGCCCACCACTATGCCCAACTAATTTCTGTAGTTTTAGTAGAGACAGGATTTCACCATGTTGGCCAGGCTGGTCTCGAACTCCTGACTTCAGATGATCCGCTCAGCTTGGCCTCCCAAAGTGCTGGGATTATAGGAGTGAGCCACTGTGCCCGGCCAGAACTATGAATTTTTATGACCAAATGTACACATTATTAACTGTAATTCTTTGAAGCCTACCAAAAAATGGATATAGCTGGCAAAAGAGAGAAATATTTGAGAAAAATCAAGACGTTGCTCTAACAAAAGAAAATGTATCATTCTCAATATTGTAAGAGTATTTTTCATGTTAAGAATTGCAGACCTCTCTTTAAAATAATGGGTTTTCAGTAGTCAAATATTAATAGAAACATCTTTTTACATAATTCTTTATTCTTTGCTCAGGAGAGGTAACTTCAAAAGAACTGGCTAACCTCTACACGAAACACCTTCTGCAACTAGAATAACTTAGGGTCATATGCTAGGGACCAAACACAAATTAAAATGACTAACTTCTTTTGCTATAAGAGTCTTTACTATAAGATTCTTTGATTTTAAGTTCACTACGGATATGTGTGACAATGAATCTATAGCACATGCATTAGAATACAAGAAAGCAAATTATCTTCAGTGTCAACTTCTTAAAAATAACAGCTTTTGTGTCTGAGACAATATTGTTTAAAAACAAAACAAAAAATAACAAAAACCCAAAAAAGTAAGCAATTAATGAGACTTTTCTTTTAAGCCAGTTATTTTAAACTTACCACAAACACCAATTTTCCAACATTTGTCCAGGGGAAATCATAAAGTAATTGTTTCTCTTCATCTAAATTCTGTGAAAAGAATATGCATATGGAGTTAACGGGAAAAATGATAGATACCGTAAAATGGCTCTAACTTCTTTCCCTGAAAACCAAAATACAGTAATTAAAATCTGAAAAAAGCCCCCACATCTCTTTGGAAAAATACAGACAGTAATTAAAAGATTCATGATAACAATTCTGTGGCTTTTGGTCCTGTGTGACTGTATTAACTAACCCTTTTAAGGCAATCTTTTCCCTTCTGGTGTATGCCTAAATTTAAATAAAAAGTCCAAAGGACTCAGGTATTCAAGAGATGCAATAAGGCACTCAGACTTTCATAATTGGATATTTTGCCTACATCAAAGATAAGACATCTTTTCACTTTCCTGTGTCTTGCAGAAAGAGGTACCTGTCTCCCTTTTTGATGGCTGCAGGATAACACTGTCCCACCTGCTAAAGGGTAACAATTACTACTTATTTAAGGGGTAAGTTTTATCAGAAAAGTATAACGGAAATTAAAACTTCTAGTCAGGCACAATATTAAAATGTTGTTTTTCTTTCCACTTACAAACGCTCCAAAAGATAAAAGAATATTTAAAATCATTGACACACAGAAACGTCTGGATATTAATGATCTGTTAGTGATGAACCTGGGCTAATCTTTGGCTTATTGTTTTCTGTTATTTCTTATTACTTATTCTTTTCTGTTATTTCTTATTACTGAGTCACTTCATCCATCCTACATCATCCACATCTGTGCTAGACAAATAGGAAATGATGACCAGCCAGTGGCCAAAAATGAACTACTGAACCTGGGGCAGGACCACAGAGGCATGCTGTAAACATAAGACATGGCCAATAGCATTTGACACTTAATTCTCATTTACCAACCTGAAAAATCTGTATTCCCCTCATGGTCAATCCAAGAGTCAGCGAAGCTTCAATTTCCCTTTTATCCTGTAGGAATACGATTTTATAAAAAATTAAATGTTTTTATATATTTTTTCTACAGTGGACAATTTAGCACCAAAGAAACATTTCAGGATTGAAATTCAGGACTGAAAAGTTTTTGACTCAAAATAACTTTGCTCAAGCCTTTCCACATACCTAAGTTTCCTACAAGAATTAAGAAAACCATGGACACATATTAAATCAAGAATGGTATATTCTACTTTTTAAATTCCTGAGATTTCAAAGTTTTAGTGTTTTCACTATATTACATACACTTTTGTATCTGACAATATTCTAAATACTTGTTATTGAAAACTCCAGTTAACAAGGCTATTTTTGCTGCTTTTGCATCATTTGATTTTTTTAACCTTCCATCTCATAATTACTCTTTTCTCAGATGTTAGAATCTTAAATCTAATGTAATAGTTATATTCTGAGATGCATAAGACTTTATATGTTTAAAACTGGGCACATCTTCCAGCTCTGAAGCCAAAATTAGGGGCAAGTGACCAAATATTTAAGGCTCTCTCATGAGGATAATAAAGCTGTACAAGCTTTGTATTCAGTTAGTTTGGAAATACTTATTTTTAAGAAGTTCAATGATCACTTGCCAATATGATACACAGTCTACCAGCTAAACCATAAACTGTAGAAAATAAACTACAACGAGCGTAAGGGGAAAAAAAAACTTCACAATTAAAAATTTACTTTAAAATTCAGCCACATCCTTTAAGTGCTCATCTGTAATAAGTATACATAGTGTATAAAGTTCAAAATAGAAATGAAATTTCTAAGTAAATATTTTCATTATGAGATTTCCCAATAAACACAATGAGTATGCAGAGATCTTTTTAAGCTTAGTGCCAGCTTTCCCATGAACATGGGATGAAATATTTTTTAAAAATGTGTCCTCACCTGGCATTATAAATATAAGACACAGCCTATTTCTACTATTTAGGCTGTTTCTTTCCAACTAGTATATTTTTACATCAAGAAAAACACATATAGTATAAGCTTTAAGAGAAACTAATCCATCATTATATGAGTTTTGGTCAGTTTCGCTTTCAAGGATGTACTGATTGCTTTCCAAAATAAGGCTATGCTCATAAAAATGCTGGTTTTCAAGTATAAGGTATATTGGTGGGAAAGGGGCACAAAACGGTTTTTTTTTTTTTTCCAGAATGTTCCCTTGTCCTTTGTCTACCTTATTTCCAGTTTATGAGCAGCCCCTAAATGAAGCAGATTTAATGGCTGCCACTGAATTTCTCCAAAGAATAAAAACCGTGAATCAGCCAATATCTTTTCCCCCACTTCATTATGTTAAATTTTTATTAAAAATCTTGTTTTTAGGAGATAAGAGTCATTTTCTATGCAATTTAGAAGCGCCATACTTTAAGTAAACTTGAAAATTAAGTTTTACACAGAAGATAAATTGGGGATATCTACTTCAATAAAAGATTCCTATTTCTTAATAGGATTCTTTAAAATAGCAGGCTTCCCCAGCAAATAAGGCAAAAAGCAATTAATGGTTATTGAGCACTCACTAATGTGCCAGGTATTCCACCTCATTATTTCAGATTCATTATCTCACAGAAGCCTTCCAACCTTGTGAAGCATATTGTATCATCCCCACTTAATAGACAGCTCAGGATTATAGTTGCCTAGGATCCAGCTATAGCAAGTAGTGACATAGGGTTTCTAATTGACATCTGATTCCAAAGCCACACTCTTACTCTTTCCATCATATCATTCATACTTCTAATACATTTTAAAATATAAACTAATTATCAAAACTGTCATTTATTTGCATCTTCTCGTGTCATTTGAGGTGTCACAAATAAAATCTCTTCAGGCTAAAAAAAAAAAAAAATTACAACTCAGTCCTTTAGGAATTTAGCCAAAGAGATCTTATGGAACTCAATTATGCCTTTCAAGGATGATGGGGCATTAATAATGCATCTCTTGGGCATAGAAGAGAGATAGAAAAAACATCAGTTGGTCCCTTAAGTTTTCTGAACCAGCTAAGAAGACTACCGAGCAATACATCCAAACTAAAGCCCAGTTTCCAATGGTCTAGCTATGCTAATCCTACCACAAAAGGCATGGTAGAGATAACAAGCATAATACTATCAATGGTAATGGTAACAGCAGCCAACTTAACATCATGCTTAACATGTGCTGGGCACTGTTTTAAGCAGTTTTTCATCCAACAATTCCTTTAGTATTCAGCAATCCTAAAAAGCAGGTATGTTGCTGTCCCCTTTAACTATGGGGAAACTGAAGTACAGAGAGGTTAAGTAAGTAACTTGCCTGAGGTCACACAGTAAGAGGCCAAGCTGAGATTCAATCCTAGGCAGTTAGGCTCAACTTACAGTGCTCTTAACCACTTCATCCATTTGGTTTCAGAATATACCTTTGAATACTTAAGTGGGTATTCAGGAGTTCTTGCCAACAAAGTGGCACTTATGGAATAGTGAAAGGGGTTAGGAGGAGGAGGGGAAGAGAAGACAAGATGATATAGAGTACTGTGAGTGATTCCCTGCAGAGCATGGCTCCAGTTGTTATCTGGGTGTGTGACCTCTGCCTCAGAAAGGAAAAACGAAGCTAGAGATACACGGGACACAAGGGAGAGTAACTTCCGAGAGTGAGGAACGTGTGGAATACAGTGCCTTATGCACACAGGCTGTGTTATCAAGAAGGCCTTGACTAAATCCTGGCTTTGCCATTTAGTTTTGTGATCTTAGGTGATTCATTTAATCTCTTTAAGCCTCAGTTTCCTGGTCTGTAAAATAAAGATTAAAGTACCTTTCATATAAAGTTATGAGGATTAAAAAAATACATATGAAATGTGCCCAGTAAACACAGGACTCCATAAGCATCACCTGCTGTAGTAATGTTCTAGTAACTGACGGATACAACACAGGTATAGCTTCACTTTGAGGAATATCAAAAATTATTTATCAGAGTTGCTGCAAATGCTATTTCCCAAAGCAGAAAAGCAGATTTGGGGAGGAGAGAAATAACAATGCCATAATCACTGAAAAAGTCAGATTAACATTTTATAGCCAATTGTCATCTCACTATTAGAACCATTAAAAAACACTCCATCCCGCTTCCAGGCCAGAGGAAAAGCACCATGGCCTCCAAGACTGACCTGCAATAACAAAAAGCAGTTCAATGAAACTCTTTTAAAAGCATGTAAAAAATGAAATAATTTTCAATGGAAATGAAATCCTAAGGTTTTCCTTCTCAATCCTATTGAGAAGATGTTTTTCTCAGAAGCTGAAGACTTAGTTGCCGTTTCGTACCTTATACAATCTGTAGTAATGAACAGCGACATCATCCAGTCGGACAGCCTCTTTGATATATTTAAGATGAGCTTCGGAAGCTGTTAATGCAAACTGATCTTTGTGCATGTTTGGAATGTGCTTCAGGATGTAGTCCTTCCCCCTCTTGGAAACAACCTGTTGGGATACAAGGGGTGTGCAATGCAACATTTGTTGGAGAGATGTAAGTTCTACCTCCACCCCCAAAATGATGAAAGAATGAGAAGCTAAAATAGGCCATGTAAACTGGTTGGTTTCCATTGAAAATTCATTTTGTTTTCACCATCTGTTATGTTACTAGGCTGAATCAGCTAATACTAGAAGCTATAGAGTCAATTTAGTTGTACTGCTGAATACCTAAGAAGAAAAGTCACAATAGGAAAAATAAGTTATCTTTGCTTTAAAGTCACCAAGAGAAAAACACTACAGAAACTTTCATAATTTTGTACACATAATTGTTTATACTTGGTACCATGAAATACATCCATAGTAGGCACATCTTCAGGTTCTAGATCCTACCTAACTCTTAAGAAAATTACAGCTACAGAGTGGGAGGTTCTAAATGTTAATCAAAAGAAGGCAGGGGACTGGGAGAAATTCTCTAAAACATTTTTGGTTCTTGCATAAGAGGCTGATATGAACACTGTTGGAATACTTATGAGAATACCGTTTCATTCAAACACTCATTGTGATTCACTGTGACTTAGATTTTCATCAGACAGTACTCTGGGCTTTCAGATGTCAAATATGTAGTATCCAGCAGCTGCAGGCTAAGAGAAAGGTGTTGATTAAAGTCTTAGCTGATTCCATAAGGAATATAACAGATGGAAAGAATTATGCAATGTGAGCAAAAGAGTCGTGCTTAAAATAATCAAAATTTAAAAATTACAGACTTTCTGGTTTTAAAATGTCTTTATATTGACATTTTGTTTCTTCCTACTGAATATTTTACAGAAATTAAATATGATGAATTAATAGTCAGTTGTCAAGTTCTGGTAAGAACTCAAGTTACACAGATTTTTCTTTCCAGGTTCTTTTCACATGGTAATCAGTTAAATCAGTTATTTATCAACCTTTTTTTCAGGTCAAAAGCACACTGAAAACAGTATCTGTAAGGGCACTAAAGTAGATGGCTTTGGTGATCCCAAGGGTGGGGGAAACTGTATCTCAGCACGCTGGTTGCCCTGGCATACTAACTGGATTTCAATAATCAATATTCAATGAGCACCTGATGACAAGCAGAGAATGCAAACATGCTACAGACAGCAACAGTTTGACAGACATTGTGATTTCTCTCCAACAAATGAAGCACTCTAAGTCACACAACAAAAAATTACTGAGTACCTCAATATGAAGAGCAGATGAAATAGAAAAGGTTAAGGTTATGCCCGTCTTTCAGAACACACTAAGAAACAGTTTACTGGGAGCAAGAAATAAACCATTTTAAAATAAGATGTAAAACACTATATCCAGGTTCTTCTTGAGCACTGGGCACCTAGACGGTCTGCCCAGGAGCGACACCTGAGCTGAGTCTCGGAGGCGTTAGCCAGGTGAAACAGAGAGGGGCTTCACTGGCTAAAGTAACTGCAAGAAGAAAGACCTGAAGCATGAACCACAGTAAGTACGGAGACATACCAATGGCTGGATGTTGCCAGAACCTAAAGTTCAAGGTGCAGGACAACCAGAAAGGAAGCTGGAATGGCTGGCAGGGACTATAATCTGGAGAGTTTCTAGGTTATGCATGGGAGCCTGAGCTTCACTCCACAGGTGACAGAGGAGGCCCTGAAAGTTTAAGTCAGAAGCAAAATCATCTCATCCGCAGGCTGTGGAGTAAAGACCGAAGCAGGGACAAGCTTCTGCAACAGTGCTGCTGAGAACACGAACCTAGAAAGAGCAGGAGCTAAGACAGGGAGAGGAGGCAATGGACATTTAGGAAGGCTAATGGCAACAAAAATAGAAGAGAATTTTATTTCTTAAGCTGGGTGATTGGTATTCAAGCACAGACATTACAAGGTGTTGCAGTCGATGGGACAGGACAGGGAGAAGGAATGGTGAAAAGGCAGAGTTCCGTATGACTCTCATGTACTCCGAGGTAGGAATACGTAGAAATGAGGTGGCAAGAAGATGAATTTGATTTAGGACATCTTGAGTTTGAAGGGCCTATGGGTAAACAGCTACCTTATGGATATAGTGGAGAGAAACAGATTTGGGACTTGCCTTCACGTAGGTGATCGTTAAAAGCATTAATTTGGATGAGATCTCCCAAGATGTGAGTGGTTAAGTGTCAGGTACAGCAGCAAAATTTAGTGAAAATAGTCTACTGGATATGTCAATATAAAGCAACTGGTGTCAATATAAAGCAAAAGTAGGGCATATTTAATTTTTTACTTCTTTACTATATTGATAAAAAGCAACCTAACAGGCAGCACCATGAGTGGACTGATGGGGAAAGAAGGCAGATGGAAATGGCTTGAGGAACACTTGTGGGAAGCAAAGAAGCTGAAAATATCAAATACACACTACCTCTTCAAGACGCTTTACTGAGAAGGAAAGGCAAGAGTAGTAGCTCTTCTTTCCCTCCCCACTTTCTTTCTCAAGGATGGGTGAGTGAGAACTCAACGTGTTTTGTATGTTCTCACTGAAGAAGAGTTAGTTTGGAGAGGGGCTAATGATAAAGAGAGACAGAAAATACAGCATAGACATGGAGGAAGGATGGGAAGAGAAACAGACAGGGTGGAGTGGAGAAAGGGCAGCTGAGACAGTTCATGGTGGAATAACCCACATTTCTTGCTGAAAGAAGGGGTTAGTTCCTCCCCTGAGAGTGGAGGACATGCAGGCCGGAGCCAGAAGTTGACATGCTTGTTCTCTCAGCAAAGGAAAGCGAGGAATAATCTCACTTTTTAAAGAGTTATGTTTTTCTGCCTTCAAAGGGAGAAAATGCTGCTTCGGTAAGCGTAGGCAAGAAGGTCAAGGACATGTCAATGCCGAAAGGAGGCTGGTAAATTCCAAGCTCCACCGTATTATCAGGATGGATGGCAGTCCTCTCCCCCATTCACCATAAGCAGCCATGTTCTTAAGCATTAAATGTGCACCATGTTCTTAAGCATTAAATATCTGGGCATCACAAAGAATTTGGCCACAGAACATCTGTGTTCCCATTTCTTAAAGAGTATGAGTAGCAACACTACGAACTAGAAATACCAAAAGAAAAACACTCTTTCGAATTTGAAAACAGTGCTTACCCAAGATGGGAAGTAAGCCTCTGGCTCGAAGTATTTTCCATAGTGCTTATTCCTTTTGAAGTTCCCAAGATCAGCCTGCAGGGCAAAGGCTGCCAGCAGGAAGTAGGCCTCCTCTCGGAGCACACACTGAGAATGAAGAACTTGTTTTCTCAGGTGCCAGTAATAATAGTATCTTGCTGCTCTGTCACTAGAAAAATAAAAGAAAACAGAACTCACATTTTGATGGAACAATCCAATGACATGTAAACAGAATCCAAATCCTTCTCTCCATCTGGAGACAGGAGCCCTTCTGTTTCTGCTCCTCCCTCCCACCTCATTGAAAAGGAAGCGGTTGTAGCTAATATCTGATAGCTGCCTCACTGAGGTTGCAGGGGGTCAGAACCCCAAGTCAGACTATCCAGACAATAAAAATAACGTTTCCTAAGGCTTACAGCATGTGATTCGTTCAGAGAAGAAAAAGGTCTGAATCATTCCACTCTAAAATGGTAAATATTTCACTGAACAAGTATTAGAATAGAAGCTAGACATGTTGTCTGTACTAATTTTGCCACAATGATGCTGCACACATGACATAAATAAGGAAAAATCTGAGGAGCAATCCTGCTTCAGTGTTTTGCTGTTCTTTTTATTATTTTTTAACTGAACACACTACAAATACTCTAAGGCCCTTTATAAGTATTTGCATATATACTCTTCTGGAAAAAAATTTGCTTAACAAAGGTGTTCTTTTCCATTTTTTAAATTTCTCCAAGAAGAAATGAAATGAACGCTTTCCTTAAACCTGTTTTTGGGGGTTTTTTGAAGTGAATGTTATGTTACTGTTATGTTTTCATAGGCACATGTCATGACAATTATTATACTCCCCACAAAAGTAAATACTAACAGAGCACTCATTACGGTTTCTTGAGATCAGAAATAAATACAGTCACCATTAAGTATGTTAAGAAATGCTGACTGGGGAAAACATGGTAAAAGCTCCAAAAAATATTTACTGGCAAATAGGACGCTTTTGTGATCAAAGTAAAAATGTGTGTGTACGTATTTTAATGAGCTCATTTGCCTCTACATTATTTCAGGTTGAATGTTTACCTGAGATTCATAGCTGATGTCATTAGCAGATAACAATAAACACATATGGGTGTATTTAAACTAAGACCATGGTTAAGTAGAAAGAGCTTAAAAATAAAGCATTTATGCAAATTTTCCCCCCTTAGGACAGAGTACTTTTCAGAGCACTTTTGTTTATAATGCCAACCACAGATGGTTTGGACTGGTTCATGCCTGGGAAAAAGGGGCAGAAGTATAGGGATGCATTAAAACTTAGCCCCAGGGGGTTAACTATTTGTTAAATATATATATTCCTTCTTTCCAGGTCAAGCCACACTTACCAGGTAAAATAAGTAAAAATTGTGTGTAAACTGAGAATAACTAATAAAGTGTCCTAGCCTTTTTAAAAAAATCCTTATGGGCTAATTTTTTTACTTTTTAATTTGCATCTGGCATTGATAAAAATATCAACAGCTAATTTTACATATAACTCACTAGCCAAATGTATTTTGTTGCTTTCACGTGGAACTTCTCAAAGTTTAAAAACATATAAGCAAAACAGAGTTCGTATTTCTAGTATTTTCTATCGGCCAAGAAATCACCTCTGAAAGTTTTCTAGCACTGAATCCTCCTATACAGACTGAGCTTCTGAAATGGTGAATTCTGAATTTGCATCCTGAGCCTACTACTGTTCATGCACACACCTCCAGAAAAAGAATCAATTACCTGCCCTTGTCAAACTGCATCTAAGATTCTGATAGGATAGCTTCACTGGGCTTAATCTTGGTTTTAAGGCTACTGCCAAGAATATAAACAAGACCCTAAACATGAAAAGAAAACCGATTATATAAACACCCATCCACTTTCATAGGAGAGTTCCTGCCTCTGACCCACTCCCACCTTACCACTGGAAAAGAACATAATCTTTTAATCAATCTCCTCACTCTTTACAAAACTGCTAGTTTCTTCTTGAAATAAGTATCTTTTTGGAGACTGATTTGTTTATGAAAACATGGAGTGGAGAAAATGTGGGCCAATGATACTGTTAATATTTTTATCAATAGTCTAACATTCTTTCATTTAACAAATATTTACTGAATGTCTATTGTATCTCTGTTTTAGGGACTGAGGATATATCAGCGTACAAAATATTAAAAAGAAAAAAATTGCTGCTCCTACAGAGTTTATAGCCTAACAGGTGAAGACAAAGAATAAACACACGTAACTTATTTGGTACGTTAGAAAAAGTGCTATGAGGGAAAAAAAAGGGTTTAGAATCACTCCCTGTCCTCTTACCTGATCAATCTGCCATTTTCCACATAGTACTGCACACGGAAGTGGATGATCATAGGAGGCCCAAACTGGTCGATACCCTAAAAACAAAAGCACACACAAAAATCAAGCTATTTCTAGTTACTTTGAAAACGAGTTTCGAAAGCAACCAAAATACAATTATTTGCAAGATACTTTTTGATCACTAATAGGTTTTATTTACTTGTAATGAGTAGGGGCTTGTGGTAGGTAGACAGTTGCCCTATACAGATACCAGGTTCATATAAAATTAGGAAGTTATAAAGCAAAACAGGGCACCATCCCTCTATCTGATTTTCATTCACTGTAATGCCAATGACAACATAAGGGAAGATAAAAATAAATGCCAGTGGAAATTTCTAGCTGAAATCCAGCTCCTCGCTCAGCTCTGTTCCCTGTGGTGACCATTTGCTCCTTATTACAAATGTTCTCTTGTTCCTCTGACATTCCACATACCAAATTCTAATATGCTGTTTGTTTATTTAGACATTCATGTTCTTTACTTTGTAGCTGGCTTTGAAGTAGCCTTCTAGTTTGTTCCAAGACTTCTTAAATACAAATTAGAGGATCTAGGATTACTATTCCTGACTTACTAGGGAGGTTCTGGAAACACGAGGTGAATTCCCTATTAATGTTCTCTCATGTAAATGAAATTAATGTCTGTGAAATAAAGCACCAGTATAATGAACGGACAAAGCATCAAATGCAAGTACAGTAAAAGTAGATTTAAAAATTAGTAATAACTTCTACAACAGCAATTTTGACACCCAGCATAGCCACAAAAGAAGAGCAAATAATTTTTCCATACTTTTCATTTAAAAGCATTATTCCAAGATTACTAAAATAATCCAACATTATTTAACAGATAATCCAGATTCTATTTTTTCTATAAGCTATTAATACTTGATTAATGTGACACTTTAGAACTTATAATTTTCTTTTCCCATTTTCTATATATACTAAGTATATATACTATATATACACTTTATATACTATATTTTCTACTACATATACTAAGTATATATATAGTATATATATACACTTTAGAACTTATAATTTTCTTTTCCCATTTTCTATATATACTAAGTATATATACTATATATACACTTTATATACTATATTTTCTACTACATATACTAAGTATATATATAGTATATATATACACTTTAGAACTTATAATTTTCTTTTCCCATTTTCT